>NC_133615.1:28892257-29236729 GCF_964106895.1 Numenius arquata | reverse complement strand
CTACAGGCTTGGGGAAGAGTGGCTGGAGAGCTGCCTGGCAGAAAAGGACCTGGGGGTGTTGGTCGACTGTCAGCTGAACATGAGTGAGCAGTGTGCCCAGGTGGCCAAGAAGGCCAACAGCATCCTGGCCTGTATCAGGAACAGCGTGGTGAGTAGGACTCGGGAGGTGATCGTCCCCCTGTACTCGGCACTGGTGAGGCCCCACCTCGAGTACTGTGTCCAGTTTTGGGCCCCTTACCACAAAAAAGACATTGAGGTGCTGGAGCGGGTCCAGAGAAGGGCAACGAAGCTGGTGAGGGGTCTGGAGAATGTCTTATGAGGAGAAGCTGAAGGAGCTGGGGTTAGTCAGCTTAGAGAAAAGAAGGCTGAGGGGAGACCTTATCACTCTCTACAACTACCTGAAAGGAGGTTGTAGAGAAGCGGGGATTAATCTCTTCTCCTAAGTCACAGGCAATAGGACAAGAGGGAATGGCCTCAAGTTGTGGGAGAATGGCTAGCTGAGAAGGGTCACGTAGACATGATCCAGCTGGCCATGCAAAAGCTTGAGAAACATCGGATTCAGCCCCCGTAACTGCTGGGCTGGTAAGGACACCTTGTCCTTGACTATAATTGTTGTATGATGACAGGGAGGTTGCAGCTGCTCAGGCATGGGAAAAGAGGATGAACGTAACTGTAAAGAAGGAACCAAGGGCGGAGTTGATCTGTCTAAGAACTAACCAATCATGAGCTTAACTTTTGTAATATGTATGAGCTAATTATGTTAGAACATAAAAGGCCACTGTGTGAATCAATAAACGAAGCTTGCTGATCACTCATATTGAGTGGCCCTGTCTTCCCTCCGTCGCGACATCAAGTTGTGCCAGGGGAGGTTCAGGTTGGATATTAGGAAAAATTTCTTCACTGAAAAGGTTATCAAGCACTGGAGTGGGCTGCCCAGGGAAGTGGTTGATGCACCATCCCTGGAGGTATTTAAAGGACGGGTTGACATAGTGCTTAGTGACATGGTTTAGCGATGTTTTTTTAGTTTTTAGGTAGTTTTTTTTTTTAATCAGAGCTAGGTTGATGGTTGGACTAGATGTTCTTAAATGTCCCTTCCAACCTAGACAATTCTATGATTCTAAATTTGATAGCATGCATCTTTCACAGTCTCTGCTAGCTCAGGCAGGGCTGCTGCCAGTGTGGTCAGGGCGATATACTGCAATGATGTTCTGGGATAGATACTGCTGTGGAGTTGGTGCTTTTTTAGCCTGTCAGCAATTCTTGGGGTTCCTGATCTTGGCATCTTGCTTAGGCTTCATCTTTTTGACTGCTGAAATACCAACTTTGTTCAGAGACATGTTCGTACAGAAGCCATTGTCTGGAGACTGTTTTGTCTGAATTGTGTTGCATGAGTGCTGCTCAATTTTGAGCAAGCCTAAACTGTTTTATGGGTGTCTCCTCTCACAATGTGAAAGAGGCTTTTCTCTTCCTTTTGGTAGCAAGAACAAAAGATGATTAATGGTTAGGGACTTTCACACCAGCTAATATGCTTCAAGAGAAGAAATGGAAAGCAGGAATCCTGTCCTTTACTTGAACATGCTTTTTGGCATATTATAAAAGTTACACTAGCTTGCAAATTTACTGCTTTCAACAAAAGTATAACTGCTTTTCCTCTTCCTCCTCCTCTTCTACACACTCCCTCTAGTGTTATCAGGTACGTATGGCATATACTGTCTGCCACTGAGGTAAGGGTTGTTATGCTGGAACAAACAGAAAATGTCACCGATGCTTTCTGGGGTTTTGTCTCTGGAAGAAATTCCCATGGTAGGATTTGCAAGTGTGCTGGGAATACGGTGCCAGCCGCCTTTCCCTTGCCTTTGCTACACACCTGCATGAAACTCACCCTACTCATACCCAGATAATCTGCAATTCAAATCTCTTTTGTCTTTCTGGAACAAATTGTGCTGGCTGTTTGCCATGCAGTGAAATCACACAGTTTTTCATTACACTCTCAGAAGCCTTAATTAGTGAATAAGGCAGCTGTATACTCTCAAAAATACATCTATCAGTACAAACTTCTGCCTGATGGTCCAAAATAAAACATGACAAAATTTCTTTAATACTTTCCATTGTCTTAGAGCTTATGGGCAGGTAACTGGCGGGAAGGGGTAGCCCTGAGGATTTTGTTACCTTTGTGATTTATGTTCATTACCAATAAAGAAGAAAAGACAAAATGCATCTGTCCTGGTTTGAGGTAAAACAGAACCAATTTTCTGTTCAGTAATAAGCTCTTGCTTATACTTCTTGCTATAACAACCAAGGTCAGGTAAATTTGTTATTTGCCCCACTGGAGGGTTGGAAGTGGAAAAGCGTAGAGGGGTCCCACCTGTGGGGAGGAGCAGACAGGACAGGTGACCCAAAACTGACCAACAGGGTATTCCATCCCATCTGCATCATGCTCAGTATAAAAGCTGAGGGATCAAAGGGTCAGGCTTTCTTCAATGGCCAGCGTCCAAGGAGGACTCTGTCTGTTTGTCTGCCTTTGATCCCGATCTGTACATTCCTGATTCCAGATCCGGAATCCAGCTCTGATCCGTCGCTGGGTCCAGTCTGGGATTTTCCCCATGCCTGCCAGTGACCTGATTGTCATCCAGGAGCTTGATACGGTTTTGTATATATTGTGTCTATTTCATTATATTTTTTATTATTTTATTAATATTTTCATTAATTTTGCTTTTTTCTAAACTCATAAATATCTCTCTCTTTCTCTCCTCTCCTTGGAGAGAGACAGTCAGCAACAGTTAGCGTTGGCTGAGTTTAAAATGCCTAGACTGGATGTCTAAAAGGGTAGCTAAGTTGTTTTTTTGGTGAGTCTAGGGCCCCATATGCTGTCTCTTTTAGCATAAGGCCAAAACGGTGTTTTATAGGATCGTATGTTTGTGTGTGGTGTGGGTTTTTTTTTAATTTTATTTGGTTGCAGCTCACCTCTCTAAAGAGGAGGAGTGTTTACCCTGGAACATAGCATCTTCCAGAATGGTTGTGACCAGTTTAGACCCCTGCTCACATCTGCAAATCCACATCTTGCATCCATTTGTTCTGGGCACAAATAGACATGGTACAAAACAATGTTAAAGAGAGTGCAAATGTCTGTCTTGAAGTTAAAAGGTGGTCTGGCCTACAGATGACCTGCTGTCAAGAAGAGCTTATGTTGCCAGAGGTCAGCGTTTGCTGGTCCAATCAAGCAGACTACATGCTTAGCAGTCAGGGACACACTATCTGACCTCAGGCTTCTGACTTTCTCCCTGGTTTTTGAAGATCTTTGAGCTGTCAAGGTAGGACATGGATGCAGTAGCTATGGATTCACTTCCTCAGCCTCTTGTGTGATCTTCAGTGAGCTTTCCAATTAACACCATAACTTGGTTTCCCCGTTTAGCAAGCTAAGATAACCTCTTGTCTTTGCCAGCATGCTCTGAGGAAAGAAAAAGGACCTTAGGTATTAACAAATGTTTCCATTGATTTGTATTGCTGGTGGAGAGCATCCTTTAGCTCAGTCGAGAAGGCCTGCATTTTGAAGCAGAAAGATGAGTTTAATCCCTGAAGGTTGAGCCACAGCATTAGTTAAAGGCCTGAGCAGTGCTGCTGTGGAGTAATGCCCCTTATTGGTACATGGCTCTAACACTTTGAAGAGGTGGGCGCTGAGGTAGATTGCGACTTGCCTGGATCCGGAGGATGTAATGATTAGCATTGCTGGCTTGGAGATTTTTGGTTTCCCAGAGCTGCACTCTGAAACTTTGGTTTCTTCCTAAACACAGTGTAAAGTCCTTGGACTGGACACAATATTAAACTCTCCTGCTTCACAAACCATGACCTTTTCTGTGGTGTGGAGTCACAGTGCACCACAGCAGCAGGCTGCTGTGTAGTAAATTCATTGTGTATTGTGCAAGGGACCATTAGTCAGCTTATTATTAATATATGTGTGGGCCTTAATATACCGGTACTGTATCTGTCAGCATCTCCCCTCAAAGTTTGCTTTTGTCCTTTGTGTTTTCCCCAAACAAGCTTATACAATTATTTTCTTCTTGTTTCCTAAATTATTTTTGCTGCTCCTAATTATTTCACACTCCATATAAAAGAATTATTGGGGTGGGTAACGGGAGATGAGGGATCACCTCTCCAGGCAGTGTGACATTAAGGCAATTCAGATTTGGTTTTGTACTTGTTTATATTTGGTTAAGAAATAGGGAATATTTGGGATCCGATTTTGGAGGCCAGGGTGTGGGCTTTTCAGTAGAGAACTAGAGTTCTGTCAGGTTCCTATTGGTCTTTATGTCCAAGGAGGATATTTGTTGAAATAGGCTGTTACGGTTTGAGAAACCCCTAACAATTTATTGTCGTTTAGACAATTATTCTATCACCCGATGACCCCTCCCCACTCAGAAAGGGGAATCGGGGAAAACAAAGAAACACAAGGGTTGAAATATAAATAGATTTAATAGGATAAGACTAAATAATACTAAAGAACCACTATTGATCCCGATACCAATATAAAATATACAAGGATTATACTCGGCCAATTCTATCAGTAGGAAGCTGTGCACTCCCAGCAGTGGACAGCAAACGTCGGACACTGCGAGCGCTATGGCTTCAGGAGGAAGGGAAGGCCTCAGGGGTCTGGCACCGGGGCAAGGAGTTCCCTGGACCGCCGCCATCAAGGGAGAGAGAGAACTACGCAGCAAACTTTCTAATTTATATTGAATGGGACATTCATGGTATGAAATAATCCTGTTGGCCAGCTTGGGTCGAGTGCCCAGGTCTCACTCCTCCTCATCCCCACACCTGGCAAGGCTCGAAAACACTGAGACCTTGAAACCCACATACCATATCTGGCTATGAAGTAAATATTTTCACAAATTCAGACACTAGAATCTTCTAAAAGTGCAGTTTTCCCCAGCATTAGAAGAGAAATTAGCCCTGTGTAGCTCAAACCAGGACATTGGCTTAGACTAAATCACAGGCAATTCATTCAGAGATTAATGTTCTTGCCTGAGAGTGCGGAGTTATTGGTTATTTACTGAATTTCTATTCCTGTATATACCATACTGCTCTCTTCCCATCTTTAGATATGTGTAAGTAGCATCTCCAAACATCCATTGCTATTTTCATGGACAGAAGAAAAGACAGGCTTCTGTTGAAGATCGTCTCCTCAGCCTCGTGCAGATAGTTAGTGGAGAAGAAATGTGTGAGGAGGGTGTGGGTAGGATGAAGTTTACAGCTGGGCAGTTAAAACACATCTACATTCCTGGTTGCTGAGAAGACAGTCAGCCCCTCAAGTACTGGTTGACAGAGCTTGTATGGGCCAAATATTTCCTATTTCTCAGATGCTGATCAGCTATCCTGGTTAGGATTCAGTGTGCATACCAGCAATGGAGAGTTTCTGGAGAGCTTGTGTACAGAGTGCATTGCTGAATTTGAGACAGTGCCTCTTGCCCATCTAGAGTAGTGATCCCTGCCCCTCACCAAGCATACCTGTGCTTGAAAATTTCTACTAGAACTGAAGCAGCAGCTGCACTGTCCAAAGCTCTAGGGTAAACAAGGCCTCTAGTACACTCATTGCCAAGT
This sequence comes from Numenius arquata, assembly GCF_964106895.1. Lineage (NCBI taxonomy): Eukaryota > Metazoa > Chordata > Aves > Charadriiformes > Scolopacidae > Numenius > Numenius arquata. Next base: position 29,231,131 of record NC_133615.1, on the reverse strand, counting down.
CGTGCTTGGATTGCAGTGATTAAATGCTCAAACACCATCTGCTTATATACTCTTGCTGCCTTCCACAGTGCCTAGTCACTTTGTGTTGGGGAATTTCTGCCAACCCCATCATGCTGAAAAGAGCTCATCAGTGCGTAGGTAATGATGTAGAAACCGGTGCCATAATATCACTGCTTCAAAATCTTAGGAGGATGCTCTTATCCCATTGCAAGATACAAGCAGGCATCAGTAAAAACATCCCGCCTCTGGAAGCAGAGGTAGAAATGCCACAGGACCAAGTGCGAACTACTTTTTGTACAACCAGGTAACCCAATAATGCAGAAGCACTATGGCCACTTCTAACGAGAAGCCACCAGCATCAGTCTAGTTTTGCTGGAGAGGGGCTGACAGAGTGCCTTGCTTCAAGTTGCAGAAGAGTTAGGAAACAATGAGACTCCTGACCCACAGCTCAGCTGTGTCACCCCCAGTCCAGGCATCTTCTATCAGACCTACAGTAACTATTTATCAGGAGCAAAGACAACACTGCATGCTGGAAAGGTTTCTTTGGGGCTTCCTGGGAAACACTTTGAGGTATTAAAATGCTATTTTCAAAGGGGTTTTCTAAGCAATATATTTCGTTTCATAAACTCAGCTTAAAAGCCCAAAATTATTATAGGGTTAAAAAAAAAAACCCAAACCACAGAAGACTTTCAGGAAAAGTTGTTTGACAAATCAATTTTCCACAGTCTGTCTTTCAGCTAGCAGCAAACACACAGTTGTACCACTCTTCAAAAGGCTTGTAGCAAGCCAGCCAGATACCGCCTGTGTGATGCCTACAATTCCCAGCATCCCATGTAAAAAACTTTCCGGTCCTACTGCTTTTTGCTCCCAAACTGGTACACTGATCCAATAATCAGGTATCGTGTTATCTGTTTAGCCTGTCCAGTCAATACATTGTTATTTAAGTTGCATTATCACTGAGATACATTTGGTACAACATCCACAGAGGTTGTATTACAGAACACTTAATTGTTTGCTACCAAAATGCAGGGCTATTCCATCTGCCCCATGCTAGTCAACAAGAGGCCTTGAAACGTGATCCTATATCACCCCACATCTGCATTGCTTTCCTGGACAGCTTTAGGGACAGTACCTGATCAGTGTCTTCTGGACTCCAGTACTGGCTGCAACTGCAGTGGACTGAAGAAAACCTATTACTTGCACATGCAGAGCTCACAGCACAGTACCGAAAAAATATCACAGAGTTGCTCGATGTCCTCACCCTCCACTAAAACACAGGCTGAGTTGAAAATCAGCCAGTGATGCCCAGTGTGATTCATAAACAGTGCTTTAGGCCAGAGTGAAGGAGGAGAGCAGGTAGCACTAGCAGATGGCTAATGTTTAAAAGGCAGAATTCAGAGGGGGGAAAAAGTAGTGTTTTAAATTAGCTCTAAGTTAGCAGTGTCCAACTGAAAAAAGGGAAAAATCCGTCAGTCACAGGACTGACTGCCTCCGCATGGATCTGCTAGTCAGGCCCAGACATGAGGGAAAACATTATTATCTTCTGCTTTGCATGAGTTGCTTATTAACATGTTCCTTTAAAGCCTCCCAAACAGAGAGAAAAACATCTCCCACCATCAGGCTCCACCAAGGTGACATGGTTGCTGGGAGACTCACAGTTGCAGATACCTACTACAGAGAGGTAAAAGGACAAATCCATTCTGCATGTGCGACTGAGGCTTGTGGCTCAGTCGCTTCCAGCTTGCTACTGGAAGCCTGGATATTACCTCCAAGATAAATGAATAAGAGTTTAGGTCTTATTGGATCATTGTTTCTTGAACTGTATAAATTCCAATTAACAAACCCCTGAGCAATAAGAGACATGTAGTGTACTCTTTATTTTATAGTACAATTATTACTGAGTTTATCCTCAGCTGAACAAGAGGTATTAACGGAAAAAACATGGGAAAGAAGACATACTAATAGATCAAAGCAGATATTGGAGACAAAGGAGGTAAACAGCTACGACTAGGAGAAAATGCACAAGGCAAGAAAGAGCACACGTTTGGCTGATTAGGTTATTTCATTGCTTATACTACTATGCAGGAGGCCTACAGGAAATAGATGAGACAGTAAGTGTCCTAAATATGCAAGCAGGAGAAAAGAGGTAGATTGGGGGAAGGGGGGAAAAAAGAAGAGGTAAACAGCAGTCAAAATAGGACAGAATTTGGAATTTATTGTTTTCACAGTTGCTCTAGAGGCATGAACATGTTGAGAAACATCTCCCTATTCAGCATTTTGCCAACGTGCAGAGAAAGTTGTACTAGTGAAGCTTTGGTACTATTTAAAAGAAGGAAACATGCTCAGGGTGTTTAATCATCAACTAATTTATACAAACAAGATGCAATGCAATCCCTCCATCCCCACCCCAATATCGGACAGAAACCAAGCTACTAACACAAGATCTGTGGAAACTCAGATCCATTAAAAGCCATGATGAAAGGAAGGTGTTTTTAAAGCACTGCTGCTACAGTTCTTTCAGGCTATCCTTGCCCCCTTCCTCATTCCCACCTGCCCTTTTAAAAAATTTTTTATTCATTGAGCCTGTGCATACTGTCTTTTTCAGAGATAAGAGGAGTATGTATGTGTATAAACTCCAGCAGTAACTAACTACATCGATCCAGTCCTCATTGCCAGTGTTTTCCGGTACTTTAACGTGCTAAATATAACAGCTCCCCTACCTGTCTCCTGCAGGTATTATGAAGCGGAAAAAGGAAAGAGATTTACGTCATCTTCATTTCATGTTTGAACTTTTACATTATGATTCTCTGCTGGGAATATTAGCGTGGTAGTTTCCAGTTCCTTCTCCCCCATCCCACCATGGTGTCAGAGCCCAGATACCCTCTACAAATTTAGGTGACCCTCAGAGAACTCACAAGATAACGCAAAAGGTGGGTCGTGGATGTTTTGCTTCCTAAAGACTCAAACACAGTTAGATTCAGTTACTTAATTCAAAACAGGGATCCAAGCAAAAGATCATTTCTAATGTTGGACAGCTTCTTCTTGGCTCATAGAAAAATTGACCCAACAACACTAAAACAAGCTGAAGACATGGTTTCATCAGCAGGCTTAACACTCTCCTCCCTGTGAACCGATGTCAAGGGAGATGAGGGTCAGGGAGATGATCAGACATGCTATGCAATCCCTAGCAAGTTAAAATAAGATCAAGTGGCTACACCTAGGTGTTGTGCATACTTGCGATGAAAGATAGCTGTTACAGTCTGAACACAAGGCTTGCAAAGAAAGGGCAGGACAGCAGAGCTGCACACAAGGAGGAATGCTATTGTTAGAGTATTTAACTTCTGCCTCATCTGTGACAGAGCTTGAAACTGGTCCTAGATCTGTTTGCACACAAATTATTTCTTCTTGTTACAGAAGAGTTGCAAGGGACAGCTTGCCATGATCTTGTTCAGTCTCCTTGCTCAAAGAAAAATAGATTTAGTTGTTGCAGCCTGGTCCAGGTTTTGTCTTTTTCTAAGGGTCTTGAATGTGAACTCCACTGGAGCTGCTGATGTCAACTGCAGTAGGTAATGGACTGCAGCAAATACCCCACATACAAGTAAGAGATTCACACCTTGATCACCATCTCTGAATACTATACTGTCTAGCAACTTCTGCCCATGCAAAGGAGGTGTAAGAAGGTTGATTTGGTATTGCTTTGAATGAACGAGCCTTTTTTAACATGAGGACGAAGATATGAAAAAAGACAAGGTCTATAACTGTTTTTTAAAGCTTTCCTCCAAGCACCAGGGTGATTTTTCCATAATACAGCAACAATCAAGTTTAAGAAACTTGATAGCCTCAGCCCTCTTTTTTCCAGCTCCCATCCCTGCAGCTACTTCTAGCCATGTCAATCACAGGAGTTACTTACACTTCTCAACTACTTTGCTGCATTCTCTTCATCTTTAGACACTTGGAAGCTGTAATGTATTCCATCCCATCTGCCCCATGCTCAGTATAAAAGCTGAATCCCTCAGCTTATCTATAATAAATATGCAAATCTCAATACCAGCGTGTCATCACAGACTTTGCTGTTCCTTTAAATATCAGAGAGATGCTTTCTTTATATGACATTTACAGTGAAAGAAAGCCAACCGCATCCTGGGCTGCATCAAAAGAAGCGTGGCCAGCAGGTCGAGGGGGGTGATTCTCCCCCTCTACTCTGCTCTCATGAGACCCCACCTGGAGTCCTATGTCCAGATCTGGAGTCCTCAACACAGGAGGGACATGGACCTGTAGGAACGGGTCCAGCGGAGGGCCACAAAAATGATCAGAGGGCTGGAGCACCTCTCCTATGAAGACAGGCTGAGAGAGCTGGGGTTGTTCAGCCTGGAGAAGAGAAGGCTCCGGGGAGACCTTATAGCGGCCTTCTAGTACCTGAAGGGGGCCTACAGGAGAGATGGGGACGGACTCTTTATCAGGGAGTATAGCGATAGGACAAGGGGTAATGGTTTTAAACTGAAAGAGGGGAGATTTAGATTAGATCTGAGGAAGAAATTCTTTAGCGTGAGGGTGGTGAGACACTGAACAGGTTGCCTGGAGAAGTTGTGGATGCCCCATCCCTGGAAGTGTTCAAGACCAGGCTGGATGGGGCTTTGAGCAACCTGGTCTAGTGGGAGGTGTCCCTGCCCATGGCAGGGGGGTTGGTACTCGATGATCTCTAAGGTCCCTTCCAACTCTAACCATTCTATGATTCTATATAAAGTATTTTGTATGACTGAGATTTTCATTGGCTTAGTCTTCAAGCACAATGATAGGGGCTTCATATTCCATTGGCACCATCATCACCCCTCCTCCTGTCTCCTCTTCATGACACCATGATGGGGAAAAAAAAAAATCAAGTGTTTCCACTCTTTCTTTGCTCTTCTTGCAGCAAATGAATTTTAAAACAAACATACTCTCTGAAGGCATCTTAGCAACACCTTCCTTTCAGCTCACATATGTTACCAGATGAGATGGTTCAACACAGTAGGGTTGGATCTAACCCAGGAGAGGAATTAAATGAGTTAATAGACAGGATGCCAGCTGTCCTTAACCCTGTGAGGGCACCTCAGACCTGTGCAGTGCCAACCCACTCAGATACATGACACAGGGAACTTAGAAGCCCAGCCCTGATGGAAGCAGCATTTTGGAGGAATACCCTGCCTGTTCCTGCCCAATAGTCACACAATTCCAACCCACAGATACCCACTCCGTCACATAATCTGATACACAGCATCTCATGCTTCTGTATTGTTATGGTTTGAGAAAACCCATAACAATCTATTGTCGTTAGACAATTATTCTCTCACCCGATGACCCCTCCCCACCCGGAAAGGGGAATCGGGGAACACAAAGAAACACAAGGGTTGAAATATAAATAGATTAAAAAGACTAAGACTAAATAATTAACAATAATACTAAAGAACCAGTGTTAATCCCGATACTGATATAAGATATACAGAAATTATACTCGGCCAATTCTATCAGTAGGAAGCTGTGCACTCCCAGCAGTGGACAGCAAATGTCGGACACTGCGAGCGCAATGGCTTCAGGAGGAAGGGAAGGCCTCAGGGTTCCGGCACCGGGGCAAGGAGTTCCCTGGACCGCTGCCATCAAGGGAGAGAGCGAGCTATGCAGCAAACTTTTCTAATTTATATTGAATGTGACGTTCCTGGTATGAAATAATCCTGTTGGCCAGCCTGGGTCAAATGCCCAGGCCTTGCTCCTCCTTGTCCCTGCACCTGGCAAGGATCGAAAACACTAACCTTGAATCCCACAGAGCCTGGCTGGCTATAAAGTAAATATTTTCACAAATTCAGACACTAGAGTCTTCTAAAAGTGCAATTTTCCCCAGCATTAGAAGAAAAGCTAGTCCTGTGTCTCTCAACCCAGGACATGTATTCACAGAAGTTCAGAAGTCTGGCAACGTGGTCTTTCTTCTTTTCCACCCTGTTGCTTGCTAGGACTGTGCACATGCAGCGTGAGGCAATGCCACTCCTGGGCTGCAGCACAATACTTGTAGTGAAGAGATCCAACCCACCTGTCCTGTGCTGACTTTAATGCATTTTGCAGCCCCCAGCCCTTCCCTACCTCCACTCTTCTTATCAGAGGCTGCTGCCAGACAACAGTGGCAGGAACAGTGTTTTGTTATGTGAAATTGCTGTGACTAGCACAACAAACATCTAATTTTGATTGGGAATTTGAAGCATAACTAATCTAAACAACTAATCACAATTTTTACACTACCTTGAGAGAGAATGTGTACATGTCCATGTGCACATACAACTGCTCTCATTAGCTCCTTCTAAATTAGTCCTGGCATCTTCTTGTCAGTAGAAAAAGAATTGAAAGGAAATATAAAGAGATTTTCAATGAAGGCAATAATTCATAAGAAACCAACTTGAGGCTATGAAATTTATTGTTTCAGGGTCTGTTATAACCGTTTATTCCTGACAAGGGCAGGGCACAGGTAGAACAGGAACAAAAAGATCAAAAACCACTGAGTTGTCTTTACTTCTGTTATATTCTGGCCAAAGCCTGACACTGGCCATGAAATGTGGGATATAAACAGGGCAACATGAAAGCCTGAAGGGTGCGATAGGGGCTTCACCATAGAGTCCATGTGTATATATGGACAGTTGTGCTGAACAGGAGATAATAATACAAGGTAGCTTACCCTACACTCATTGAGGGATTAAACACTGAGCCTTTACTATATAGCAAAAGCATGAACCCCAATAGTTTGAACAGAATAACCCCCTTCGTCCTCAGGGAAGACAGAAGATTTATATTTTGTTCAGGTGTTGAAAACTTCAGGGTTTTTTATTACCAAAAAAAAAAAAGGAGTAGGGATTGTCCAGGGAAGACCAGTCCCTTTTTCCACAGATTTTTCAGTGCTGCCACGTCACTATTGCCTTTCAGCTGCCACTACTCACCTTTCACTAAAGTCACGGGAACCTATATTTAAAAAGCATCTAGGTTTACTCAACAGCATCCTCCCTCTCACGATAGGCTTGCATGGAGTTTTAGTGCTTCAGAAAGTCCACTTCCCAGTGCGGCCAAGTTGTTTGGAGCCTGTAAGGGAAATCCTGCTGCTGGAGAAGGAAATCTGTGTCAAATAAGGCATCTCCCAATTCATCCTGTCAGCAGCCAGCCTCTGCTCGCAGCCACACCACACAGCAGCTGCACACCAGAAGATGTGGTTCAGGGTGCCGTCTTGTGTGCCATCTAGGAACCAAAGCAGAAACTTCCTAAGCTAAGAGATGCAACTCCAAAACCTGAGCTATAAAGAAAGTGAGCTCTGTGGGAAGGGCTGTAATCTCTGCAAACTACAGAGACACATATCAACAGGACATGCCGCCGTAGCTGACCCCAAGACAGGCTGTGTCTTCAGAGAAGGAGAGGGCAAATAAAAGCGGTGCGGAGATTTAAACGCGGTCAGAGCAGACGGTCGGTCGGCGAGGCGGCGGCAGCCGGCTGGTCTAGCACGTGGCGCACGACACAAAAAAAAAAAAAAAAACCCAAAAAAACCCAAGTCACTTGCCTGAAGAGATTGGATCGAATCATGGTTGGAACTCGGCCAAAGGCTATTAAAAAAACTGTGGGTACCCAAACAGAGGCCCCACACAAACATGCAGGCACCCAGGCAATTGGCTGCAGTGAGTGCTGGAACCTGGCAATGAAGGATGGTAGAGGCAACACCTGTGTTAGGTGTGAGCAGATCAATGATCTGCTTAACATGGTGGCTGAACTGAGGGAAGAAGTGAATAGACTAAGGTCCATAAGGGAATGTGAAAGAGAGTTAGATGTGTGGTACCAGGCTCTGCAGACCCCTGTAGCAGAGGGAGGTGACCCAAGGAAGAGGGAGGAATGGATACAAGTGCCTGTTGGAAGAGGCAAGGGAAAACCTTCACAGCCCCCCTCATCTCTCCATTTACCCTTGCACAACAAGTATGGGGCACTGGAGGTTGAGGGTGAGGCAAATGAGAAGGCAGAAGAAGCACCATCTGGGGGGTTGCCTAAAGCAAATCAGTCCCCCCCTCGCATCAGAACCTCTACCCTACAAAAAAAGAGGAGGGTAATTGTTATTGGTGACTCCCTTCTGAAGGGAACAGAGGGCCCCATATGTCAGCCGGATCCTTCCCACAGGGAAGTCTGCTGCCTCCCTGGGGCCCGGGTCAGAGATGTAACCAGAAGGCTGCCTAGTCTGGTACAGCCCTCTGACTACTATCCCTTACTAGTTATTCAGGTGGGAAGCGACAAGGTCAACACCGGAAATTTAGAAACAATCAAAAAGGACTTTAAGACACTGGGGAAACTGGTTGAGGGATCAGGGGCACAGATAATTTTTTTGTCAACACCCTCAGTTGCAGGTAGGAATACTGAGAGGAATAAAAAGACATGCACGATTAACAAGTGGCTCAGAAACTGGTGCCACCAACGAAATTTTGGGTTTTTTAATCTTGGGGAACTTTATATGGCACCAGGTCTCCTAGCAACAGACGGAGTACATCTGTCTCAGAGGGGGAGAAAGATACTGGCATGTGAGTTGGCAGGGCTTGTTGAAAGGGCTTTAAACTAGGCTCGAAGGGGGAGGGGGTTAAACACAGGTCCAGTAGAAATAAGCCTAAGGAGAGCCTTCAGCCTGCCATCTCACTTGAAGTGGGAGATGACAACAGTATCAGAAGGGTCCGTGGCAAGTGGCAGGATGACACATCAGGGTTGGTAGGATGTAGTGACAGCAAGGGCCTCCAACCTGTTGCACTGACACATGCTGTGAACACTGTAACAAAGGCAAGGTCTTGTAGAGAGGGACCAAGATCCCCTGAGACAATAGGAGACAGAAGCATAGTTGGCATAAAGCATGTTGGGGGATCAGTGGAGTGCCCCTCTAAGAAGGAGACACAGCCGGCAGACCGACTGAAGTGTCTCTACACCAATGCACGCAGCATGGGAAACAAACAGGAAGAGTTGGAAGCCATCCTGCTGCAGGAAAGCTACGACATAGTAGCAATTACGGAAACTTGGTGGGACGAGTCCTACGACTGGAGTGTGGCCATTGATGGCTACAAACTGTTCAGAAGGGACAGGAGAGGAAGAAGGGGTGGAGGTGTTGCCCTCTATGTAAAGAAGTGGCTAGAGTGTGAAGAGTTGTTGCTAAAGAATAGCCATGAGCAGGTAGAAAGCTTATGGGTAGGAATTAGAGATCGGGACAACAAAGGGAGCCTTGTGGTAGGAGTCTACTACAGGCCTCCTGACCAGGCAGAGCCTGTCGACGATGCCTTCTTACTCCAGCTGGAAGAGGCATCACGATCACAGGTTCTCATCCTGCTGGGCGACTTTAACCACCCTGACATCTGTTGGAAAAGCAACACGTCTGGCTGCAGGCACTCCAGGAAGCTCCTAGAGTGCCTAGATGACAACTTCTTGACACAAGAAATCACCAGCCCTACTCGAGGAGATGCATTGTTGGACCTGATGGTCACAAATGCTAGCGAAATTGTCAGGGATGTCAAAGTTGAAGGCAGCCTGGGCTGCAGTGATCATGCCCTAGTGCAGTTCACTCTCTTAAGAAGTTTGAAGCCCACGAGAAGCACAGTTAGGACGCTAAATTTTAAGAAAGCAAACTTCCAGCTCTTCAAGGAGTTAGTAAATAGGACCCCGTGGGAAACTGCCCTCAGGGACAAGGGAGCAGAACAAAGCTGGCAGATCTTTAAGGATGCTCTCTATAGAGTGCAAAAGATCTCAATCCCGACATGTAGGAAATTGGGCAAGGAAGGCAAGAGACCACCATGGTTGAGCTGGGACCTGCTGGTCAAACTAAGGGGCAAGATGGGGCTACACAGGAAATGGAAGAAGGGACAGGCATCCTGGGAAGAGTATAGGGACGTTGCCTGGCTGTGTAGGGATGAGGTCAGGAAGGCCAAGGCACAGCTAGAATTGAACTTGGCAAGGGACATAAAGAAAAACAAGAAAGGCTTCTACAGGTACATTAACCAGAAAAGGAAGGTTAAAGGGGGGGTAAAATTAGGGGGTACCCCCCCTAATGAGCAGCAGTGGGGAACTTGTATCAACGGAGGAGGAGAAGGAGGAAGTTCTCAATAATTTTTTTGCCTCAGTCTTTACTGGCAACCCCTCTCCTCCTAGCTCTTGTGTTGATGGCCCACAAGTTGAGGACCCAGGTGACAAAGTCCATCCCACTATAACTGAAGACATGGTACGTGATCACCTAAGGAATCTCAAGATATACAAGTCCATGGGACCTGATGAAATACACCCCAGAGTCCTGAAGGAACTGGCTGATGAAGTTGCAAAGCCACTTTCCATGCTATTTGAAAAGTCATGGCAGTCAGGTGAAGTCCCTGCGGACTGGAAGAGAGGAAACATCACACCCATTTTTAAAAAGGGTAGAAAGGAGGACCCTGGGAACTACCGACCTGTCAGCCTCACCTCTGTGCCTGGGAAGATCATGGAGCAGATCCTTCTGGATGCCATGCTTGGGCACATGGAGGACAGGGGGATGATTCAGGACAGCCAGCATGGCTTTACTAGGGGCAGGTCCTGCCTGACTAACCTAGTGGCCTTCTATGATGGAGTGACTATGTCACTAGATAAGGGACGACCTATGGACGTGATCTATCTGGACTTCAGTAAGGCCTTTGACACGGTCCCCCATGACATCCTGCTCGCCAAACTGGAGAGATACGGATTTGATGGGTGGACGGTTCGGTGGATAAGGAATTGGCTGGATGGTCACACCCAGAGGGTGGTACTCAATGGCTTGAAGTCCAGATGGAGAGCAGTGACAAGTGGTGTCCCTCAAGGGTCCGTGCTGGGACCGGTACTGTTCAACATTTTTATCAACGATATAGACAGAGGGATGGAGTCCACCATCAGCAAGTTTGCGGACGACACCAAGCTGTGTGGTGTTGTCGATACACCAGAGGGACGGGATGTCATTCAGAGGGACCTGGACAGGCTGGAGAGGTGGGCCCAGATGAACCTCATGAGGTTCAACAAGAGCAAGTGCAGGGTTCTGCACCTGGGCCGGAACAATCCTCGCTATCAATACAGACTAGGGGATGAGGTATTAGAAAGCAGCCCTGAGGAAAGGGACTTGGGGGTGCTGATGGACGAGAAGCTGGACATGAGCAGGCAATGTGCACTTGCAGCCCAGAAGGCCAATCGCATCCTGGGCTGCATCAAGAGATGTGTTGCCAGCAGATCCAGAGAGGCGATTCTGCCACTTTGCTCTGGTGAGACCTCACCTGGAGTACTGTGTGCAGGTCTGGAGCCCTCAATATAGAAAGGACATGGACCTGATAGAGAGGGTCCAGAGGAGGGCCACGAAAATGATCAGGGGGTTGGAGCACCTCTGCTACGAGGACAGGCTGAGGGAGCTGGGGTTGTTCAGCCTGGAGGAGAGGAGGCTCCGGGGAGACCTCATAGCAGCCTTCCAGTACCTGAAGGGGGCCTACAGGAAGGCTGGAGACAGTCTGTTTACACAAAGGCCGGCAATGACAGAACAAGGGGTAATGGCTTTAAACTGGAAAAAAGCAGATTTAGATTAGACATTAGGAATAAGTTCTTTACCATGAGGGTGGTGGAGCACTGGAATAGGTTGCCAAGGGAGGTGGTTGAGGCCCCTTCCCTGGAGACATTCAAGGTAAGGCTCGATGAGGCCCTGGGCAACCTCGTCTAGTTGGGGGTGTCCCCGCTGACTGCGGGGGGGGGTCGAACTAGATGACCTTTGAAGGTCCCTTCCGGCCCAGATGATTCTATGATTCTATGATTCTAACAGGACATGCCGCCGTAGCTGACCCCAAGACAGGCTGTGTCTTCAGAGAAGGAGAGGGCAAATAAAAGAAGTTTTATTTCTTCTTCCCCTGCACCATTCTCACAATTAACACTCAGATCTTGTGTTGCATTTATCTCTGACTAACCCTCCCCTGCTTTATTTTTTGTGTTGACTTGACACGCCTTAATCCCTGAATCAGCTCCGATTTCTTGTTAAACCAAAGGTAAATTATACGAAGTCTACCCAGCAATGTTAAAGCTGTCAGGATTTATAATGCAAAACACCTGCTCAAAATACCCAGGCAAGCATACCAACTGCAAGAGCTTTCCACGGTGCCAGAGACAAACATGTCACACCCAGAAGATGCAAAGCAAGATGGGGGTAAATCAGTGCAGCTTATGAGAGACCAGGGTCTCTATCCTGCACCCAGGGCCTAACAAAAGAGAAGACAGAGGCAGAACTTTCCTCTTGGCCTCTGCTCATGCAACAACTTTTTACACTCCCCTCCCCTGGGACCATGGTTGTGCCACCTCTCACATGAGCATCACCCATGTCGCTTGCTACACCATGCCTGTGTAGTCCCTGGGAGCAGGCAGTGTGCTTGCTTGCTGTCATGCACGTATTCCTCCTCACTCACAGGCACTCCACACAGAGGTGCTTCATCTCCCCCAGGGCACTGCTATGCATACTCTCTCAACCTCAGCTCGCACACACTCCACCAGCACCAGGCTCCTGTACTCTATTTTTGCCTCTCTCCCCATTTGTGTCACCATCTTGGTGTCTAACACCCTGCCTGACTCTGCCTCTCACACTTATAGACACTGATGTGTTCCCCCTGCATCCACATCCCTGGCGCTGTGTGCAATTTGCGCTTCCTCTCCCTTCCTCCTACCTGCCGACATCAGTCTCTCTTCCAAGCTTGCAAGAGCCCATGTGCCAGGCAGGAAGACGTTTTTTTGATTCATCCATATTATCAGCAAAGTGCATCCAGATCTGAACAACCCTGTCAGCTCTTGAGAAATGAAACAATAGCAAATATCTGGTGAATTTCATGGTTATCAACACTCCTAATCAGGCAGATGAACTGGAAAAAAACCCATTCATGACTTAGAACTAATGATTCCTTAACATATTTGCTTTTTGAGACTTGACTCGCTTCAGTTTCCTATTTTTATTTTTAAATGAATTGAAAACCCAGCCCTTTTTGCTCAGGGATTTCTGCAATATCCCAGAGCCTGAGGTCTCGTTTGCTCCTCCCCTTCCTCCGCCTTCTGTTTGCGGAGCATCATTATCATTATGTAATGATGTTTCTGTCGAGCTGGCAGAGTTGCATAGTAAAGCGCATTAACCTGGCAGTAATGGATCATTTACATTTTTTTATCACGATCTATTGCTGAGTTAGCACACCGAGCCACTTCCAACAGCACCGCACACTCAATAAGTGTTGAATGAGACGGGTGCCATGGTGACGGAGGACGCAGAGAAGGCAGAGTTGCTGAATGCCTTCTTTGCTTCAGTCTTTACTGCTCAGGCCAGCCCTCAGGAGCCTCAGAATTTGGAAGAATCAGAGAAAGTCTGGACAAAGGAAGACTTTTCCTTGCTGGAGGAAGACCAAGTTAAGGAGCAGTTAAGTGAACTGGATACCCGCAAGTCCATGGGTCCTGATGGAATGCACCCGCGAGTGCTGAGGGAGCCGGCAGAAGTCATTGCTGGGCCGCTCTCCATCATCTTTGAAAGGTCCTGGAGAACAGGCGAGGTGCCCAAGGACTGGAGGAAAGCCAATGTCATCCCAGTCTTCAAGAAGGGCAAGAAGGAGGACCCGGGAAACTACAGGCCGGTCAGCCTCTCCTCCATCCCTGGAAAGATGATGGAATGATTCGTTCTGGGCGTCATCTCAAAGCATATGGAGGAAAGGAAAGCTATCAGAACTAGTCAGCACGGATTCACCAAGGGGAAGTCATGTCTGACTAACCTGATAGCCTTCTATGATGGCATGACTGGATGGATAGATGAGGGGAGGGCGGTGGATGTTGTCTACCTTGACTTGAGCAAGGCTTTTGACACCGTCTCCCACAGCATCCTCATAGGTAAACTTAGGAAGTGCGGGTTAGAAGAATGGACAGTGAGGTGGATTGAAAACTGGCTGAAAGACAGAGCTCAGAGGGTCGTGATTAGTGGCACAGAATCTAGTTGGAGGTCTGTAACAAGTGGTGTTCCCCAGGGGTCAGTACTGGGTCCAGTCCTCTTCAATATATTCATCAATGACCTGGATGAAGGGATGGAATGTACCCTCAGCAAGTTTGCTGATGACACAAAACTGGGAGGGGTGGCTGACACACCAGAAGGCTGTGTCGCCATACTGCGAGACCTGGACAGGCTGGAGAGTTGGGCAGAGAGGAACCTGATGAAGTTCAACAAAGGCAAGTGTAGGGTGCTGCACCTGGGGAGAAATAACCCCATGCACCAGTACAGGTTGGGGGCTGACCTGCTGGAGAGCAGCTCTGAGGAGAAAGACCTGGGAGTCCTGGTGGACAATAGGATGACCATGAGCCAACAATGTGCCCTTGTGGCCAGGAAGGCCAATGGCATCCTGGGGGGCATCAGGAAGAGTGTGGCCAGCAGGTCAAGGGAGGTTATCCTGCCCCTCTACTCTGCCCTGGTGAGGCCCCATCTGGAGCACTGTGTCCAGTTCTGGGCTCCCCAGTTCAAGAAGGACAGGCAACTGCTGGAGAGGGTACAGCAGAGGACCACAAAGATGATTAGGGGCCTGGAGCATCTCTCATATGAGGAGAGGCTGAGGGACTTGGGCCTTTTTAGTCTAGAGAAGAGAAGACTGAGGGGGGATCTGATCAATGCTTATAAATACTTAAAGGGAGGGTGTCAAGAGGATGGGGCCGGTCTTTTTTCGGTGGTGCCCAGGGATAGGACAAGAGGAAATGGGCACAAACTTGAATATAAGAAGTTCCACCTGAACATGAGGAGGAACTTCTTTACTTTGAGGGTGGCAGAGCACTGGAATGGGCTGCCCAGGGAGGTGGTGGAGTCTCCTTCTCTGGAGACGTTCAAAACCCACCTGGACATGTTTCTGTGCAACCTGCTTTGGCAGGGGGGTGGGACTAGATGATCTCCAGAGGTCCTTTCCAACCCCCTGTGATTCTGTGATAAATTAGCGTGCTGGCCTAGAACCCATGATGGAATATTGTTTGCATTTATAGTGGCTCTGCAACTAATCGTATTTTTCCCCATCTGCTTTGCTTTGACTCAGGGCTGTCAAGGGAGGGGGCTGTAGGGGTTGAGAGGATAAGAGATCTGTCTCTGTAAGATTTATCCCTTGGCACTATTTGCTTCACCCACTCCTTCATTAGGACATCTCCCATCGGCTCATTCCCAGTTGATAGCCTCCAACTCTGCCTGATAGAGGCAAGGTGATAAGCCCCTCCTTACTGTTTGTAGAGCGACAAAGTTTTCCCATGGCTGCTAGAAGTTTCTGTAATCAGCTCAGCTCAGGAGCCCTACATCTCTGAAGTTGTCTCAGTCAGATCTGGAGCAGGACTGGGTTCTCCAAAGTTTTGACTTCCTACTGTATTGGTCTCATTTAAACCCACACGCCTCAGAAAAAAAAAAATCAAAAAAATCAATCTTTCAAAGCATGCCTCAAGCCAAGGGAGAACTCAAACTGCTTATGTGACCAACAGCAAATTCCCATCTGACTTCCAGATCCTCACCCAAAGTAGAAATGATAATCGTTTTTGAACTCAGTAGTTTTTGTGAGGATAACAACACTGGAGAGTCTTTCCAGGCTCAACAGTCAAGACAAGGTCCCTGCACAACAGTGGCAGGACCGAGAGCTGCAGTCATCGCAGCTGACCTTTCAGGCCAAAGAAAGGAGATACATATTGCTATATCCTCTTTGCTCATAGTTTCTGCAGTGGACGCACCTACCACAGCTGATACAGAGGAGTTGTTTTGTTTCCTTTTTCATGAAAGCCTTGTTTATTTTCCCTGCACTTCAACAATCGTGGGCAAAAAAAAAAATCATATTGCCACTATTTACATAGGGCCTACAAAGCCAGATTATGGTATTAGGTATCTCTTTGCATAGTCCATTGAGAGCTGCCCTGTTATTACTGCAAGCTAAGCAGATCACTAGAGAGACCTAGAGGTCCCAATTTTGGAAACTTATGCATGTAATTCTTATGCCACTGCTAACCACAAGTTTATTTGTGTACTTAAAGTTAAAAATCTTCATGAAGTCCTTTCAGGATCAGAGTCCTATTTCCCTGGATGATAGTTCTGCTGCTGGTAAATAAGTAAATAGAGCAGAGACATGCTGGTTTGTGCATCCCCAGGCACACAGAAGACAGAAGCAAACTCTAATATTTACCAACCTTAAAAAAACTGTAAAAACCTGGAGTTTCCAGCTTCTCTGAAAGTACTAGCAGCAGCAGAGTGAAATAAATTAAATAATCATGCCATAAATACTAATTAATTGCCATTAAAAAGTACTCAAATAATTTAAAAGAAAAATGCAGCCATTAATCAGAATAGCTCAGGTACCTAAATAAATATTTACTATTATGTGTGCATACTTAATCTACCTACCCATCAAAGACTAATGCTCTATTCCTTGCCAGTGAGCCTTATTAACATTCTAGAGGGATAAAACCGTGCCCTAGAACTGCGCAGGAATGGGGCTTAGGGATTTAGGAGTTAAACAGTTGCATAGGTAAAAGCATAAGCCTGGAAATGTGGTCCTATATATAGACTTACATACAGGAATAACCTCATCTTATTACTTGTGTTTAAACTAACAGCTCTAGGCCTTAATACACAAACTCATTGTCCCAAGCAAGCCCTTCTTAACAGATAGATCCCATCCTGAAGAGCTCCTAAGCCCACACATCAAAGTCTTCTCAAGATCAGGATTTAATGAGAATTACTTTCAAGTGACTGTGCAAGAACAGGTCTATCTATAGCTTTCAGAAAACAAAAAACCTCCATGTTTGAAGTCTGTTCAGAGAAGATTTGTTAGGGAGGTGGGTTGTAACAATTTTCAGGAGAAAAAAAATCAGCTAGGAAAGAAAAACAGAATTTATAAGCTTTAAAAAAGGGGAAAAAAAAGTCATAACTAGTTTTGTTTGAGAACACACAATCCAACTCAAACCTCACAAACAAGAAGTAAGGATACTCACCATCTGGAACAGAGAGATTTAGCAGTCTACTGCCTACTGCAAAATGGACCCTTTAGGGCCTTTACAATGCTTCTGCCCCTCATTTTAAAGGGTCATCCCCCCAAAAAAGCAGGCTAGAAAGTGCTCTCATTGAAGGGAAACTTTAACAAGATAGAGCTTGGTGGAAAGAAATGATAAAAAGAGAGGACATTGGGGGACTGTTTAGATGCTATTATGTGATGCTTCTGGAGTTGTCCTGAACTTGTGTGCTCCTGCTTTTTGAGCAAATTGCTTTTCCAAGTGTCTTTAGGGGAAATTAAATATAAACAATTAATAAGTATTGAAAAGATTATTTTTAAGTGTTCTCAGTAGGCATTTGCTATGATTGCTATTATTTATAATAAAATAAAGGAAGGGGGAGGGTTTGAGGCTTTTATTTCTAATTGGGCTTTGCTAAAATTTTTTTTTCAATGAAATACAAATAGATACTTCAGTAGTGACAAGGCTAAAAAAGACTCAAAGAACAAGCAAGTATGTTAAGCTTATAAGTGGGGCTTACTGCAATAGCTTGTTTGGTATGGTTTTCTAAAACTTTTGCTAACTTCTTACAAAGAGAGAGTTAAAGGGTTGTAAGCAGATAGGGGCTTCTCTAGGAACCAGGCTTTTTTAAACACTACTGCCAGTAAAATAGCAAATATTTTCTCCACTTGCCAGCTTCTCTGATGACTGTTTCTGTTGAAAGTGAATTTCAAAGCTTATGCGTTCTTTAGCAGTTAAAAGAATTACTACCTGATAGCTCTAATTTTCTGAGGGAAACTCCTATTATTCCTGAAAGAGAGAAGTTTGAATACTACATTCTAGTTAGCATGTTTAGGATAAAAACCTGCATTCATAAACAAAGAAACAGAAAGTACTCACGTCTTAGTGATTAACAGCTAAATCCAAAACCAGTCAGGTACATATCTCCAAAGGGATTTCAATAACAGATTTACCATCTACATAACTTTATAGATACAACTCTACATCACACTCATTGTGCATTGTCAACTGTTAGAGAACCTACAAGCTTTGTGTTTCCGTGACCTAGCCTGGTTTTTAGTGTCAAGGAGATTTTAACAGAAAATAATATAGCGAGTATAGCGATAGGATGAGGGGTAATGGTTTTAAACTGAAAGAGGGGAGATTTAGATTAGATATTAGGAGGAAATTCTTTACTGTGAGGGCGGTGAGGCACTGGAACAGGTCGCCCGGGGAAGTTGTGGCTGCCCCATCCCTGGAAGTGTTCAAGGCCAGGCTGGATGGGGCTTTGAGCAACCTGGTCTAGTGGGAGGTGTCCCTGCCCATGGCAGGGGGGGTTGGTACTCGATGATCTTTAAGGTCCCTTCCAACTCTAACCATTCTATGATTCTATGTTTCTATGTATATGTATGGAGACAGTGGTTTTGGTTGGGGATCTCAGGCATAGAGGATAGCAGGCAGCTGACCTGAGTGTCTGTTTACAGTAGTGTCCTGAATCAGACACTGGGAATTTAGTTCAATGACTCTTGGTTTTGCATTGGTTGACTGGAAGTCACATACTGTTTCCTGCCCACTGTAAGGCCAGAAAGACCAAAAGGTCTGCTTCCCTTTGCATATCAGCTTCTCTTCTAATTCTAGACAGAGGCACTCATTTAGTCTCAGACCTCACTAATCATATTTTAAAACCAAAGACTAGATTAACTCTGTGCTAGTGCAAAACTAAAAAAGATTTCTGGTCTGCTCACAGGAAATTCTGTGTACTGTGTACCTCTGCAAACTACCAGAAACTGTTCTGTGGAGGGGGATCAAGACAGCTTGAGTGGGGCCTGCCAGCTGGTGTTACTCACTTACCTTCTCTCCATGGAAAGAAGGTGCTTTTTAGCTCAGTTTTCAGAAGACAAGGCCTATGTGATGGTGATGTCACTGCCTCTGAACTCTCCACTTCTCCACTCCAATGATTTCTGAACTGATTATCCGACCTCAGATAACTTGAATAGGCCAAAAATCTGAGTGACTAAACTGGAAGAAATTCTATTAAAATGGGTGTCTGGGGAGAGAAGTGAAATTTAAATTAAAGATGCCCTAGAGAGAGACCACAGGGATGGCTCAACCATATTAGCTGAAAGAACTCGAGTTCTGTTGGTCAAAAAACCTTTCAGGCTTCCCAGCACATTTAGCTGTCTCAGATGGCACCTGTTGAAGGAATGCTCTTAGTGAGGCATTTCATACCAAGAGGACCGAGGACTAAGAAAGGAGACAGTTTGGTGCCCTTGGGTGACTTCCAGTAACAAGTCAGTGCAGCCAGCCCTGCTTTCTACCAGGCCTCTGGTTATCCAGACTGCATACTTAAGGGTCAACTTAATCCCCTTTGTAGGTCAGACCAGGCATGGGTAGGGATTGTCTACATTATGGTCTGCTATGTG
Organism: Numenius arquata; assembly: GCF_964106895.1. Taxonomy (NCBI): domain Eukaryota; kingdom Metazoa; phylum Chordata; class Aves; order Charadriiformes; family Scolopacidae; genus Numenius; species Numenius arquata. Next base: position 29,211,701 of record NC_133615.1, on the reverse strand, counting down.
CTCTTACAGGGCTTCAACTCATTCTGTTTCAAGTACCTCCTAACACAGCAAGAGTCATGGTCTCATTCTTAACTTAGGCATTTCTGGGAATGGCTGGACTGGTGGCCAGATGAGTTTGTATGTGAGCTTGGAGAGACCAGCATGGATTTCATGGACAGAAACAAAAAAAAACATCCTGTGGCCTGCGTTCTCCTCCTGAGTGTATGAATGTTTCACTATCACTCCCTGCCTAACACAAGCCCTGCTTTTATTTCCTTCACTCTCTCATGACTGTTGTTTTAAATTTTTCCTCTGACTCCAAAGTACCGCATGAAGCTCCAGTGTCCATGACAGGGCAGTTCGTCCTGATGGACTCTCTAAAAAAGCAAAGGCAGCAGCTGGAGCAGCGTACCTCTGCTCTGAGTTTCCTAAAATCATTGTATCTAACTTGGTCCAAGCTCATGAAGTTCCTTGGGTACATAGCATATCCTGCTAGGAAACAAGCACTGAAGTCGTTTAGAAAATGTACAGGTGCCGGAATGCGCCTTCCCCATCAGGGATGCATCTGCATGAAAACAGGCAAAAGAGGCTTTGCAGCAATTATGCCAGTGGGTACCTTTTAAGCCGATTTCTTCAGGAAATGTGTTTTTTCAAGCACCTATGCTGTCTGCCTACCTAGGGGTGGCTCTGTCTGTCAGTCTGTTCTTCCTGTGTAACCCTGAAACTCACTGGGTAATTTCAGCACAATATGATAGAGAGGAGAGGTCTCTGAGACTTCATTAATGGGACAACTGATAGTGAAATCACTGAAGAAAAGGCTACTAAGCTCACCCTTTAGTAGACATTAGGGAATCTGCATGGAGAGCAAGACATCAAAAGTGAAGCATCACCAGTTTTCTCTGCTCTCCAAACAACTTGTTTTTAGCTCTACTGGACCTGAGTGAGACAGAGGAACAACGGATTTAATTCCCTCTCCATGGCAAGGGAATATGCTTAGCCCCTGACATCATTATAGATGAATCCCTCCAGGGATATTGAAGATGGAGAGCATAGATCAATCTTGGTGGCGTCATGTTCAGAGGGCCAGTGGGAGAAATCCTCCTTGCCTAGTTAGGCTTAAAGGGAAACTTAACATGAGGAGGATGACTAAAGTGCATTTAGAGTGAGTGATTTATGTAAAACTATAACCTTTATAAAATAGGATTAAGTGCCAATGTGCTTACATTTGGATGGGGAACGCTTGTTATTTGCCCTGCAAGAGTTATGACCAATAGGTCTCTGCAAACGGAGACCGAGGAAGAGACAGAGTCTCAGCTGCTTTTTCTTTTTCCCTTTGCTCCTACCCCCTCTCCTTCTTTCATTAAAGCTGCACATCATACAAAGTGGCACCAGCCTCAGAGAGCCTCTGACAAAACCATTGCATGGAGCCTCAGGACAGAACTTGCTGCAGTTCATGTTCCCTCCCTCTGCCCTTCCTCTCCCTGCCTTTTGTTTTCCGAGTGTACATCCAATAAGTCAGATGAAACTTAATCTTGTTTGCTCTGTCTCTAATTCTCTCTTCCTTTCTCTCTTCTCCTTTTCTTTTGCTACTCTGCTTCTTTGTCCCTCCTCTGCCCTCCAGCTTCAACTTGTGTTTTATGTTGCTCTAGAACAGCAGCACGTTTTGGGCTTACCTTTATTCTTTCCTGTTTCTGGCCTTCTCCCTTAGTTGCGGATCAAAAAGTACAAACAGTGGTCAAGGGAATATCACTGGAATAAAAATGAATTGATACAGATCAGTCCCTATTTTATGTCTCTTAAATTGTTGAATGGGCTGATTTTACAGCAGAGGTGTGCTTGGAGCAGAGGGACCAATTCTGCTTTTTTGCTCTGAGGCCTGCAGATGTTGTGTGCTCCTGCTCAGAGACCCAAACGCTGCCTTGAAGATGAATCCCTTGCCCAGGAGGTGCAAGCTGTTGAGTGAAATGATGCACTGGTCTGTGATGATTAGTAGGGAGCTAATATCACAAGGCTCCATTTGCGACCACCTCTCTGTTCATATAGCACAGTCCTGGGTACTTTGGGATCTGATTTGGGTTTTTTTTCAGGTTCTAGGTATCTATTTTCAAAAATATCATTTAATTAGCAGAAAATGTGTGCTATAATTACTGAGCTGGGAACTCAGGCTTGCACCTTTATTTCTGTGCAAAAACTTTCTCCTTCTTAACGCCTTCCTCTGTGGAAAAGGAATTAGGGTAGGAATTAGGGATCAGGACAACAAAGGGAGCCCTGTGGTAGGAGTCTACTACAGGCCTCCTGACCAGGCGGAGCCTGTCAATGATGCCTTCTTACTCCAGCTTGAGGAGGCATCACGATCACAAGCTCTCATCCTGCTGGGGGATTTCAACCACCCTGACATCTGTTGGATAAGCAACAAGGCTGGCTGCAGGCACTCCAGGAAGCTCCTAGAGTGCCTAGATGACAACTTCTTGACACAAGAAATCAAGGGATTGAGAGCACCATCAGCAAGTTTGCGGACGACACCAAGCTGTGTGGTGTTGTCGATACACCGGAGGGACGGGATGTCATTCAGAGGGACCTGGACAGACTGGAGAGGTGGGCCCAGATGAACCTCATGAGGTTCAACAAGAGCAAGTGCAGGGTTCTGCACCTGGGCCAGAACAATCCTCGCTATCAATACAGACTAGGGGATGAGGTATTAGAAAGCAGCCCTGAGGAAAGGGACTTGGGGGTGCTGATGGACGAGAAGCTGGACATGAGCAGGCAATGTGCACTTGCAGCCCAGAAGGCCAATCGCATCCTGGGCTGCATCAAGAGATGTGTTGCCAGCAGATCCAGAGAGGCGATTCTGCCACTTTGCTCTGGTGAGACCTCACCTGGAGTACTGTGTGCAGGTCTGGAGCCCTCAATATAGAAAGGACATGGACCTGATAGAGAGGGTCCAGAGGAGGGCCACGAAAATGATCAGGGGGTTGGAGCACCTCTGCTACGAGGACAGGCTGAGGGAGCTGGGGTTGTTCAGCCTGGAGGAGAGGAGGCTCCGGGGAGACCTCATAGCAGCCTTCCAGTACCTGAAGGGGGCCTACAGGAAGGCTGGAGACAGTCTGTTTACACAAAGGCCGGCAATGACAGAACAAGGGGTAATGGCTTTAAACTGGAAAAAAGCAGATTTAGATTAGATATTAGGAATAAGTTCTTTACCATGAGGGTGGTGGAGCACTGGAATAGGTTGCCAAGGGAGGTGGTTGAGGCCCCTTCCCTGGAGACATTCAAGGTAAGGCTCGATGAGGCCCTGGGCAACCTCGTCTAGTTGGGGGTGTCCCTGCTGACTGCGGGAAGGTCGGACTAGATGACCTTTGGAGGTCCCTTCCGGCCTGAACCAATCTATGAATCTATGAATCTATGAAAATGGGAAACATCACCCACCTGAAATTATGAAAGTGGGGAGATCAAACCACTTAAAAGTAACCACTGTCCAATGAAATCTCACTCTAGTAATTTCTTGGTTTTAGGAAAATCTTCCCCTTTGCGTGCTGGTGGGAGAACAGAATTACTGGTAGACTTTGTTTTTCCCATCTGTTGCTGCTATCTCAGAAGGAAATTGTGAGTATAAATCAGTTGGGGGCTCTGATCCAGCTATTCTCTTCTCTTTTTCAGTGCAGATTGATATGTTTTCCTCCCTATGAATGGGAATTAGACTCATGGAAATGCAAGGCTTGTAAAGCTGATTCTTATCACACTCCAGTTTTCTGCTGATATTATTGCAATGACTTCCGCATTCTTTGCTCCTGGTATATATTGGGATTTATGAAGATAAGGGTTGGTGCAATGAAGTTCTTCAATATTAGCGAAAATAATTAATTTCTGGTCTGATCCCTAACATGACATGTGCCAGTTATTGATGGATGAATAGTAAAAGGGGCAGAGCCTTCACTCAATTTGAATTCTTGCTCCTCCAAACCTTTTCAATATGCTCTCAACTTTAGCCAGGAGCTGTGCTGCTGGATTTCTGCAATAAGTCCTTTCTCAAATTTTTCATCTTGACTCCATACTATCTCTCTCTCAAATGGTTACCTGCAGCTGTTAGGATTAGGAGTGCTGATCTGCTCTCTAGACCAAACATGAAGGCACTTTCACGACCTGGCTTTCTCAGATTTCCAGCTCTCCTGCTCTTGGGTAAGCTGGCCATACCCTAACTTTTCTTCCAGTGACTCTGCTTTAGTGCTGGAGCTCAGAGCACCACATTGAGCAGGGAGCCAGGAGAGCACAGAGGCAACTGAACTCTCCCCTCCGAACACCCAAGACATCCCAAATCAGTTTAATTACAGTTTTGCTTGAAAGCTGCTGGGTCCCTTTGAGCCTAAATGGTTGTCATGTTTTACAAATGGATTATCCAGGAAACTATAGACCTGTCAGTCTAACCTCGATACCAGGGAAGGTCATGGAGCAGGTCATCTTGAGTGCCATCAAAACCCACATAATGGGCAACCAGGGGGTCAGGCCTAGTCAGCATGGGTTTATAGAAGGCAGGTCCTGCCAGACGAACCTGATCTCCTTCTATGACAAGATAACCAGATTATTGGACGAGGGAAAGGCTGTTGATATTGTATACCTGGACTTTCGAAAAGCATTCGATACTGTCCCCCATAGAATTCTTGTGGAAAAACTGGCTTCACACGGCCTGGATGAGCATACGATCCGCTGGGTCAAGCAATGGCTGACTGGACGGTCCCAAAGAGTGGTGCTCAATGGATTTAAATCCAGCTGGCGGCCGGTCACAAGTGGTGTGCCTCAGGGCTCAGTGTTAGGACCATTTCTGTTTAACGTCTTTATTGATGATCTCGACAAGGACATAGGGTGTATCATCAGCAAGTTCGCAGATGACACCAAGTTAAGCGGGAGTGTTGATTCCCAGGAGGATAGGGAAGCTCTACAGAGAGACCTAGATAGATTGGATCATTGGGCCAAAATCAATGGCATGAGTTTCAACAAGGGCAAGTGCCAGGTTCTGCATTTGGGCCACAATAACCCCAAGCAGCGCTACAGGCTTGGGGAAGTGTGGCTGGAAAGCTGCCTGGAAGAAAGAGACCTGGGGGTTCTAATTGACAAGCAGCTGAATATGAGCCGGCAGTGTGCCCAGGTGGCCAAGAAAGCCAACGGCATCCTGGCTTGTATTAGAAATAGCGTGACCAGCAGAAGTAGGGAGGTGATTGTGCCCCTGTACTCAGCACTGGTGAGGCCACACCTCGAGTATTGTGTCCAGTTTTGGGCACCTCAATACAAGAGAGATATCGAGGTGCTGGAGTGGGTACAGAGGAGGGCAACGAAGCTGGTGAAGGGCCTGGAGAATAAGTCGTATGAAGAACGATTGAGGGAGCTGGGACTGTTTAGTTTGAGGAAGAGGAGGCTGAGGGGAGACCTCATCACTCTCTACAACTACTTGAAAGGACACTGTAGAGAGGTTGGTGCTGGTCTCTTCTCACAAGCAAATAGCGATAGAACAAGAGGGAATGGCTTCAAGCTGCAACAGGGTAGGTTTAGACTGAACATTAGGAAAGAGTGGTCGGGCATTGGAATAGGCTGCCCAGGGAGGTGGTTGAGTCACCATCCCTGGATGTGTTTAAGAGACGTTTAGATGTGGTGTTGGGGGATATGGTATAGGGGAGAACTTTGTAGAGTAGGGTAGATGGTTGGACTCGATGATCCCAAGGGTCTCTTCCAACCTAGACGATTCTATGATTCTATGATTCTATTCCAAATCCTTAGGGAGGGGAAAAATATTAACAAGGAGGATAAAGTAGAAAACCACTGCTGCAACAATCACACCAGCTTCAGCTACCCGATGGCCGCTGTTGTGTAATGCAATCCCCATATACGGTGCATTAGCAACTTCTAATATGCAGTAATATTTACATTAGCATTAGGACATATCAAGCCTTTACTTATCCACATAGTTAAAATTGTTATCTGTATATGAACCCCAGAGATAATATATCTAGTTGTCAGCAGTGACCTGATGATAATAGCAGTACAATTTAGTTACAACATGCAATATCATTAATCATCCAAATGTAGCATAAACAGAATGGACCATTTGCTAAGGTCTTGCCGGGGGTGGGAGGAAGGTCCCTCACTTTTAAAAGCTGTATACATCAGAGGCTTCCCTAAGGAAAGAGGCTGGCAGGATGGGGGGGAGATTTTCCATGGAAATCAAAATCACCTTCAGTGGTGGTACATGCCTCTATTTATTAGCATTATGCTACATATGGTAATGGCAGACTATACACTATTTCTGAGCATTAACATCTGCTCAAAGCAACAGACTTTCACTTACAGAAACTGATTTAAACTCAGTGAAGCAGATAAACACAGAAATCTAAGCAGGTGGCTGCAACTGAAAGAAGAATTCTCAATTCCTGCACTCAACCGATGAACTTCAATAAAACCATAATTAATATTCAGATAACTATATTCTGACACATAGAATAAACAAGGTCATTTAAAGGATGCAAATGTCTACCTGGGATGAGGGGAGGCAGGGACTCAGGTTTGGAATACAGAGTGATTTGAATAGAAAACCAAAGCACTCCTTAATTTCATACTGCTGCCTTTGATGCTGGCCTGGGCCAGAAAACACAAATAGCAAGAGAAAGTTATTGCATCATTCACAGGCACAAAGTGGGAATTAAACTTTTAAATAAGCAGTTTATGGAAGGTAATGACAGAAATTAATCTTTCCTTTTAGGATGCTGGATGGTGTAAAAATCTTGTAACAGAAGTGCTGGCAAATTTGGTCACTACTTTTAACACCCCAACCTTTCATTTGGGAAATGTTGTATAGTCATGATAAAAATATGAACAAAAGGACTCTTTTTCCTTTCTCTCCAGTCACACTTACTCAAGTTTTGTTCTGAGCTCTGATAGCTGTTTCCAAGTGAAAGACTCAACAGTGTTTCATCCACAGGATAACGTTGCAAAAGCAAAAGTCCTCCCTGTTTCTCTCAAACTCCAGACCCATCTGAAAGCATGGGTCTGCTGGTTGAGCACAGGAAGGTTTACATGACACCAGGCCTACTGGAGACAGATGGGGTACACCTGTCTCAAAAGGGGAAGAGGGTCTTTGCGCAGGAGTTGGCAGGGCTCATCAAACGGTCTTTAAACCAAGTTTGAAGGGGGAAGGGGGGGAATCCATCAGCAGAGACGCAAGGGTCATCGATGGATTAGGAACTATGGCTGAGGCTGGGAACGGTCAGGCAGAAGTTAGGCCTTCCGACACCAAAAAGGTGGTGGGACCGGTAGCCCAGCTGAAGTGCTTTTACACTAATGCACGCAGCATGGGCAACAAACAGGAGGAGCTGGAAGCCATTGTGCGGCAGGAAAGCTATGATGTAGTCACCATCACGGAAACATGGTGGGATGACTCGCACAACTGGAGTACTGCAATGGATGGCTACAAACTCTTCAGAAGGGAGAGGAAAGGAAGGAGAGGAGGAGGGGTGGCCCTGTATGTTAGGGAGGGTTATGAATGTCAAGAACTAATTGAGGGTAATAGTAGGGTTGAGTGCCTATGGGTAAGAATCAGGGGGAGGGCCAGCAAGGCTGATATCGCGGTGGGAGTCTGTTACAGACCGCCCAACCAGGATGTAGAGGTAGATGAAATATTCTATAAGCAGCTGGGAGAGGTCTCAAGATCGCTTGCCCTTGTCCTGGTGGGAGTCTTCAACCTACCAGATATCAGCTGAGCACACAATACAGCTGAGAGGGAACAGTCTAGGAGGTTCCGGGAGGGTGTTGAGAATAACTTCCTGACACAGCTGGTGAGGGAGCCGACTAGGGAGGGAGCCCTGCTGGATCTGCTGTTTGTGAATAGAGAAGGACTTGTGGGGGATGTGATGGTTGGAGGCCGTCTTGGGCACAGTGACCATGAAATGATAGAGTTCTCAATTCTCAGGGCAGCAAGGAGGGGAGCCAGCAGGACTGCCATCATGGAATTCCGGAGGGCGGACTTTGGTCTTTTCAAGAGCCTGCTTGACAGAGTCCCTTGGGAGGCAGCCCTGAAGGGGCTAATAAATACATATTAGTATTTATTAGTAGTAGTATCGTTATATTCATTATTTTTTATATTTTTTATATAATATATAAAATAATGTTATTCTATAATATACAAAATAATATTTTATATTATTAAAAGATATAAAATAATAATATTATATAAGATATTATTTTATTAGTATATTTATATTTATTAGTAGTAGTATACTTATAAAATAAATTTTATACTAATAAATATATTAGTAACAAGAGGAGGACTCAGGAGAATCTCCATCCTCTATTGGATGCGGGAGGTAGCATAGTGACAAAGGATGAGGAGAAGGATGAGGAGAAGGCTGAGGTACTTAATGCCTTCTTTGCCTTAGTCTTTAGTAGTAGAGTTGGTTGTTCCCTGAATACCCAGACCCCTGAGCTAGCAGATAGGGGCGGGGAGCACAATGAAGCCCCCATAATCCAAAGGGAGGTGGTGAGGGACCTGCTCGCAACACCTGGATATAAACAAGTCTATGGGGCCAGATGGGATCCACCCGAGGGTACTGAGGGAGCTGGCGGAAGTGCTCACTGAGCCACTTTCCATCATTTCCCAGCACTCCTGGCAAACAGGGGAGGTCACAGCTGACTGGTGTCTAGCAAATGTGACGCCCATCCACAAGAAGGGTTGGGAAGGATGATCCTGGGAACTACAGGCCTGTCAGTCTGACCTCGGTGCCTGGGAAGGTCATGGAACAGATCATCCTGTGTGCCATTTTGTGGCACATGAAGGACAGCCAGGCGATCAGGCCCAGCCAGCACGGGTTCATGAGGGGCAGGTCCTGCTTGACAAACCTGATCTCTCTCCTTCTATGACAAGGTGACCCGCTTGGTGGATGAGGGAAAGGCTGTGGCTGTTATTGCATCATTCACAGGCACAAAGTGCTGCAGGGAATATCTGTAGTGATGTCCCATTTCAGTAGGTTAATCTTAAGCACTGAACGGTTATAATGCCTACTTTCAGAGCTGGTCCTTTAGTCTTTCAGTATCCTGGTTAAAATGGGACAGTTGATCCTTTGATTTGTTTTAAGGGTTTGGAGATCATTATCCCAAAACAACAGGGAGTACTTGTTAAGCTGCTTTGCCTCTGACGTCATACTGTTCTGTTAAGATTTTAAATGAAAACACCGTAAAAATGTAAAACTGCATCCTAAACTCCATCCTCTCTTGCTGCTTTCTTCTTCTGCTCAGCTACTACATCCCAGTTTTCATATACAGTGACATCAGTATTTTAGATAGTGTCATTTCCACTTGTAATATCCTCTCCCTCCCCCCTTAATGACAATCCCCAAGCATTTGATATAACTTGCTAGTCCTTCCAGCACTATGAAGATGCACAGGAGTTACTGCTCCTTTGCAGAAATGGAGACAGAGCTAAAGAAACAAAGTAGCGTCCTCAGTGCCACATACAGCTTGGGAGATGCACAGAATTGAACAGGGTCCTCTTGTAACTTCAGCTTTATCTGAGGCTCTAGCTTGTACTTGCAGACTGTCACTGGTTTTGTGATATGGACAAATGTCTGTTAGACCTGTGTGACCCACTTATGCTTGTAACCTAATGAAGGTATAGACCTTTCCTCAGAGGCAAAAGGCCAATGCACTTGCTCATGAAGTCTCTTCTCATTCTCCCATTCACATTTAATATTTTGTTGTTAATGGATCATGCTAAAAAGGATTAGCCATTTCAGTTTACAGTTTGCTGCTTTCTGCATTTAGCATTCTCACTGTAAGTGATGAATTATTGACTATTTAAATGTGACTACAAAGAGCCCAAAAGAGAAGGTCTGCTTTACTGTTTGCAATGCTGAACTCATACACCTTAGGTCAAGGTTGTCCTTTCTCTTTTTAGTTACCCATCAATGGGCTGCCTTCCCAACTTTCACCTCCTATCCCAGTACCCCGGGCTGGTGTACTGTCTGGTGTTTAATGGCCCAAGAAGAGGCCCCAGGGTTAAATATTGTTAAGGATGTGTAATTTAACCTACATTATTGATATTGGGTTCAGGCTGAAGTGTCTGCAAAGTGGCTTAAAAGGAAGAGTTCATTATAGAATAAAGCACTTTGGCAGAAGACCAGATCCACATGCCCTTAAAATTGCTCTTGATTCCCCCTTCATATTTAAATGTACATAATTACAGGATATGCCACTGTTCAGAAACAAACACCTGTCCTTTGAAAATAAGTCAGCTGAGATCCAGATGCAAGACAGGGTACTATTATTTAGGACTTGATAGGCTGTCTCCTGAGCAGCTATAGAAATGCAGTGAGGCTCAGAGATAGCTGTTTCTCTGGGGATAGTCTTGTAGTGACCCAGATGGTACGCATGAAAGCAATGGTGAGTGCACAGGCTTCAGGAAACAGTTTTTTCTCACTGTAGAGAGGTTCCAGATTTCCCCTAGAGAAGCAAGAGTCATCCTTACCTTGGTCTCTGCAAACCTCCTGTATGAGACACAAGAAGTTAACTCTCCGTGGCCACCTCAGAGGTTAGAGGTGAATCATGCAACTCCAAGGTGGAAACCAGGGCACTTGTTTCTGCTTGCGTGTTGGATTTTTTTGGGGTGTGGAGGGAATCAGGAGACCTGGATTTGGTTTCCAGGTTACCAGATCTGGGCAACAGTAAAACTTCCTGATAACTGTCCCGTTCTTACCTGTAGATGATAATGTGGTGGAGCTGGGCAACCTCCTCTTGCTGTGGATATGTAGTGTCTCTAACGTGATAGCCAGTTTTTATAACTTTGATATGGGTAACTTCTGTAGCATGTTTCTTCAGCTGGAGACAGGGAGAGAAGAGGGACAATCTTTCAAGCAAACGAACTGAGAAAGCTCTAAATTCTCTTCTATCAAGCCACTTGAAATTAAAATTTTGCTTTCCCTAGTTCTGCTCCCATAATTCTAGGCTCTTCACCATGGGAGACTGCCCATATCTGGAAAGCAGCCACTGAGAGGAAGCCCCAACTCAGGCGGGCAAAAAACTGAAACATTTTTATAAAATAAGCTGCAGAAGCCCCAGGATAACAGTAAGAGGCAGGCGTGTGTTGGTGACATAGGCAAGCTTTTACCTTCCAATGTATTCAGTCCTTTAAAAATAAAACAACTTTCCCAGAGCAAATCCCCATGTTGCATTATGGCACTTGTGCATCTGCTGCTTTTGGAAGCTCTGCGTAAGGGGTAGGGGGAGCATGGAGAGAAGGTACACATCAGTATGTCGAACCAACTTCTTTTTTAACTTCTTCATGGCCTTGGAAAAGGAGCAGTGCATAAACACGTGCTTCATTTTTAGATTGGTTTTATAAGACCCCTTCCAAGTGAATGGGGCAGGCTTGGGATATGAGAATAAAGGGAGGGAAGGAGGAAAAAGATATTCATGTTGGTCAGAAGAGCATGAAATGGTTAGGTATTTGGTGAACTCTTTAGGTACTCGCCCTTGTCTGTTCTCATCCTCACACATGTACTTGAGAAACAAAAACTCCTGGTTAGAGAAGAAGGTGACTGGTGGACTGATGTGGACACAACCATACCCATCAGGTGGTTGAGTATGACCTAGCAGTTAGCACTGAGCATGGGACTTCTGGCTTTTCTTTCTACCTGTGATATTTATGCTCTGAGGCTTTCTTTATCTTTGGAGAGTTTTTCAAAATTTTTGACTAAAAGGCAGTACACAAGTGCTAAGCATTGGTGGTTTTGTACAATGTTACATATCTGTGTTTCTGTACACATTCATATGTCTGGAGTATCATGCATATAAATTCACAGGCATACAACATTACACAGTACTGTTAATAATAATCATTCAGATTTGTGCAGGGTCTTTTGTATAAGGAGATCAAAACACTTAAAGCTTCTCTCACACACATAGAAACCTGACATAGGAAGTTGGAAAAGTGTTGACAGAGTTGGAAATAACTGGATTCCAACTCTGGCAAGGTTTCTTTTAAATTAAAGAAATAGTCTCCAATGAAAGCTAGTAATGTTTCTTGAAACCCAGTGCAGTCAGGTGTCCTGAATACAACAAAATATAGGGAAGGATTTGAGAAAGTGTGCTTTTGTGTTTGGATTTTTTTAATATTTTGACTTATCACTTGATGTAGTAGTGCACCACCTGAAATCAGTGGGCCCATTGTACTAGCTACTAACCAAAATTTATTCTAAAATAGTTGTGTAAATGTAAGAGACAAGGAAAGACTGGTCAAAGATATTACTCAAAATGTAAAGTGATATGGGAGTGCTTATTGTAATAGATGGCAGAAACTGCTCTTGTTGCTACACGTTTGTATTTAGTCCCAAATGTAACAAGCAATAGTTAAAAAAGAAGGTGAGAATTACCTACATTGATACACTTTTTCTTTTTTTTTTCTGGAAGAGAAAGTGGATCTGCTGGAAGAGGGAGATCATTATTTTCAAGAAACATGCTGGCAGAAATGACTCAGTTCTGCAAATTTTCCTTTATTTTTTGCTTTTGAAAAATCTAAGCTCTTTTGGTAACAGGGAACTTATTTTAAGAAATTTTAGAATTGTGAGAAAGGAAAAATGACAGACCTTAAAATCGTTTTTGGCTTTTCAGACTATGAAGCATGATTTTTTTTAGCATATGGCTACAGGAAGAGGATCTGGATGTGCTCTGGAAAATAATTTTCCACAAACAATTGCCAACTCTGCAGAAGGATTTCCTGAATGGAGACTGAACAAATGCTTCTGATTCCACTCAGGGTGTTCTCTTTAATGGAAATGTCTAACTTGCTGCAGTAAACCTTGAAGTCCACATTAAAAATTCATGGAGGAGATAAAGAAAGCCTAAGAACTTGTGTAGTGCTGCAGGAAGAGACTGGCACTGAGGCCAGGTGAAATGAGAAGTCCTGCAGTTATGCCAGGTGGTGCCCTGGAAATAGTGAGGAGTCCAACTCCCATCATGGTCTTGAGCACTGCTGAGTTGGGAACGAAGAATTTCATCTCTAAGCATGTAGAAGAAAAAAGGTCATTGGGAGTGGTCAGCATGGATTCACCAAGGGGAAATCATGCTTGACCAATCTGATATCCTTCTACGATGGAATGACTGGCTGGGTGGATGAGAGGAGAGCAGTGGATGTTGTCTACCTTGACTTCAGCAAGGCTTTTGACACTGTCTCCCATAACATCCTCATAGATAGCTTAGGAAGTGTGAGTTAGATGAGTGGACAGTGAGGTGGATTGAAAACTGGCTGAATGGCAGAACTCAGAGGGTTGTCATCAGCAGTGCAGAGTCCAGCTGGAGGCCTGTAACTATCAGTGTTCCCCAGGGGTCAGTACTGGGTCCAGTCTCGTTCAACATATTCATCAACGACCTGGATGAGGGGACAGAGTGTACCCTCAGCAAGTTTGCTGATGATACAAAACTGGGAGGAGTGGCTGAAACACCAGAAGGCTGTGCTGCCATTCAACAAGACCTAGACAGGCTAGAAAGTTGGGTGGAAAGGAACCTGATGAAATTCCACAAGGGCAAGTGTAGGGTCCTGCACCTAGGGAGGAATAACCCCATGCACCAGTACAGGATAGGGGCTGACCTGCTGGAAAGCAACTCTGTAGAGAGACCTGGGAATCTTGGTGGACAACAAGTTGACCGTGAGCCAGCAATGTGCCCTTGTGGCCAAGAAGGCCAATGGTCTCCTGGGGTGCTTTAAAAAGAACATTGCCAGCAGGTCGAGGGAAGTCATCCTCCCCCTCTACTCTGCCCTGGTAAGATCCCATCTGGAGTACTGGGACCAGTTCTGGGCTCCCCAGTTCAAGAAGGACAGGCAACTGCTGGAGAGAGTCCAGGGGAAGGCTACAAAAATGATCAAGGGAATGGAGCACCTCTCTGATGAGGAAAGGCTGAGAGACCTGGGTCTGTTTAGGCTGGAGAAGAGAAGACTGAGAGGGGATCTTATCAATGCTTATAAATATCTAAAGGGTGGGTGTCAAGAAAATGAGGCCAGGCTCTTCTCAGTGGTGCCTGGTGACAGGACAAGGGGCAACAGACACAAGCTGGAACACAGGAAGTTCCGTCTCAACATGAGGAAAAACTTCTTTACTTTGAGGGTGGCAGAGCACTGGAACAGGCTGCCCAGAGAGGTTGTGGAGTCTCCTTTTCTGGAGATATTCAAAACCCACCTGAATGCATTCCTGTCCAGCCTGCTCTAGGCGACCCTGCTTTGGCAGGGGGATTGGACTAGATGATCTCTGAAGGTCCCTTCCAACTCCTACAATTTTATGATTCTGTGATTCTGTATTGCAGATGAGCCCAACCAAGCCTTCTCTTTCTTTCAGCCTTTCTTTCTGTCTCAAGGAAGTCCAATGATGACTATAGCTCTGACAGTGGATGTGAATATTTTCTTCTCCTTTTGGAAGGAAGATGGACAAAAGTAGTTCCTAGCTTCTACCCACAGACAGTCCCTGTGCCTTGGAAATAAAATTGTCTTCCGTCTCTTCTGGACAAAATCTCAGTTCTGGATGGGCATTCAGTTGAATTTACTTCTGATGGAGGTGAATGGGACAGAGACCTTTCTATTGGAGAATAAGACAGGCAGTGGTTGAATTTAGCTGTTCATTTCCTTATGCAGAGTGACTACAGATTGCTCTTTTTCTTATAGAGAGAGTCTTTAAAGCAAAGTAATGATGGTGCAAGGCCCACTGGGTAATGGTACACAAATGTCAATAAGGGAATAAAATTGCTGGGGTAACAATTTGAGCAGTATGGCACTTACATTAAGGAATTTGCCTTTAAAACTTAACCTTAACGAAATAAATCTAATTGCCAGAGTAGTACAGTGAGATTTGAAAGTAACTTTAAATAAGTAAAATATTTGCCTTCCATCTTCATTTATGGGCTGTCATGGGGGCTTTGTAGGGCTGGCTTAGCAGCAACACATTTGGTGTGAACACTGGCATCCAGAAGCAGGAGACAGGCTTCTTTTGTGGTATTCTGGCACATGAGAAGTTAAGAATATCCCTGAGGTCCAGGGATTGACATCATCAAATGCACTTGCTGTTCCTAAGCTCTTGTCTGTCTCAGGCTTGTTTGACAGCAGAGCCAAAGGTCACAGAGAAATTAATCTGTTGTAAATGAAGCTAAAGGGACCACAGGGTGCTGTTTGTGACAAGAGTAAGTAGTGGAAGACTTCAGCATGCAAAGGGCTGCAATTTAGACCTTGCCAGTGGACTGGGTCATTCATCTTTCCCATGTAAAATGAGATGAACCTAATCATTCCAATAAAATAAAGATAAGAAGTAAGAAGGGTGTTTTTAGCAATTTAACCCTGAGACAGCTGCTATCTAAATAACTAACTATTAATGTGCCTCTTCTGCCCCTTACCAAAAGGAAGAAGAATAATAATGCTTGTATGAAAAAAAAAACAAGTTAATTGTTGTCATTCTAGATATCTCAGTTCTAATTGAACCCCTGGTAATCTGATCTTTGTTCTCCAAAAAGATTGATACTTGAGTGGCAATAATAGCTGAGGGGTACTGTGGATCTGTGCTGGGTGACAGAAAATCTGGGTGCTGTTCCCTGATGGGTGACTTTGAGTGAGGCATCCTGTTTCTCTCATAGCATTACAGGACCTGGTGCAGGGATCCCTCAACTCTTTGGCCATGGCCTGAGGTCATATCTTGCTTGACTCAATCCTTCTGGAGTCCCAAGAGCTTCATATTCACTGTCTCCCTCTTCAGTATTTTATTTAATCATCTGAAAAGCAATTTAGATGCACTTAGATACAGGAAAAAGCTTTGTGTTCAGCCTATCTGAATGTGGTCCCAGGTATGCATATGCCTCTTAACATGAAGAAAGTACTGATTCTGGTTGGAATTTATAGGTATTAGATGGCATAAATAAGCTCCTTTTGCAATAAAGTGAAATAAATAGATGTACTTATAGGGGAGCTAGCTTTGTATTCAGAAACATATAATGATCCTAGCTTCTGTGGCAGCTGAGCCAAAATGTGTGTGTATATAAATGAGTGTATATCTCAGTGCTTAGATACTCACATGATGGATGCTCCAGGAGAAGGTAAACTAGCCAGAAAGGTATGAATAAATGTCTTGCTGGTGCCTATCAAGAGGCAGCGACTGCTGCTGACATGCTGTCTCAGTGGGCAAACTGTAAGGGCTTTAAGTAAAAACAGTTATTATATTTATTATGTCTATTAGTTGTATACTATTATTGACTGATGTTAGATTAAAAAGCATGTCCTTATTACTCTTTCCTGTCATTAACTTGCCAGGAAAGGTCAGTCAAGAAGTATATTATTACTAAATTGTGGACTCACACATTTGTAGCTGCAGCAGGAATAAAGCGACGGAGGACTAGAGCCAAACTTTGGGCTGGCCCAGAGCCTAGTTTTGTTCTCATTCCTCCACTTTGTAACAAGGCCAACTGCTTTCCATCCAGATCCGCTGTCGCTTTGTCTACATTCTGTACTGGAAGCAAGAGGATTTGTCTTACTGTAGCTTTTCCTCAAATGCCTCGGGGTACCTCTGCAGGTACCTGCAGGAAGCTGGATCTAAGCCTGCACTCAAGTCCTAACCTGCTGGGCATCAATACAGGGCATATGCAAGCCCATATTGTGCTTGATCTAAGGGATAGAGGGGAGAGAGAGGGAATAAAGGCTTTGTGCTCAAAGTGCATATTTACCTGTGTCATGGAGGGACTGGTCTGCTCTTTCTGGCCTATCTCTTTCTGTTATTTAATGTTTCCTGCAGCCATGCTGGTTGATCAACACCAAACAGCGGAGAAGATGCTGCCAAATCCCTCCTGAAAGAGCCTGATATCTGCTGCTGCAAAGCAGATGGGATCTGTAAGCAACGTGTCCTAAAGCAAATCTCTGTCGGTGGACATCAGGAGTCAAAGCCCCAAGCAATAACACAGAAGGGTAGAGAGTGGGCAGGGAAGGAATTTGCCATCAACTTTTTTGCTGATCCAGACATCATAAAGGCAAAAACCACAGTTTCAGTGACAGAGGACCTTTGTATCTTCACTGATTTCAGTGGGAGTTAGTCTGAAATGCCTAAATTTAAGGGTATGAACTCCTTTCACAGAAACAGTATTGAATTACATGGAATGCCACTGTGGGGTGACTTAAGTATTTTGGAAGTCTTTACTTGATGTTTCATGTCATTGGCATTAAATCATAAGATTGGGGATGGGTTGGACTCCACTTACTCCTTTTCCAGAGCTTTCTTGAAATGGTCCTTCAGAAGCTCTAAACTTAATACTAAGATTTCAGCACAAATTAAGCTCAGAGATGAAAATGGGAATTATTCTTTGTCCCACCATTGTGGACTTACAAATGAAGCAGTACTTTACTGACACAGACAGAAAAACAACTCACACTAAAATGAAACTTTGTTTAGAGTTTTTTTAGTTCCTTGTGCCTCCTGCCTTGAACAAAAAGATTTATCACAGTCTTTTGATTCAGAAGAAAACTCCTTATAAACTTTAAATTTGGGACTTTTGTTTCAGGAATAATGTCACTGTTTTGGCCTTGCACCTTCTTCCCCCCCCCCTTCCCCATTCCCAAATAACCTCACTGAAATTGTGTGGGTTAGTGTATGTTTTTATTCTTTGTCTCTTGCATGCCTAAGGGAATTGAGTCACAAATGCCTTGCGTTTACAAAATTGGTGAAATAAAGCCCAAGCTTTAAAGATGCAACTTGACAGCTTTTAAAAGGGCATAAGTAAAGGAATAAAACATTGGGTGAAGTTTCCAGAGTGATTTGAGAAAGTGATTCCTAAGGGAGTTAGGAGAATTTAAAGAAGATTCTGACATTCATTGTTCATCCCTTAAAGATACAGAATGCATTTAAACATCTTTGTAAGTGTGCTTCAGAATATATGTTATTCTGTTCCTGCAAGAATGGGGGGGGGGGGGGTGTGTGATTCCAGAACAGCCTCCTCTTTAAAGTAAATCTGCGGAGTACTGTGTGGCACAAGTAAGAGGGAGCTAGGGAAAGACTTTGACATTGCAGTGGGAAGGAAGGAGCTGTTTGCCCTTCATGAAGGTGTTTAAATGGTCAAGAACCATTTAGGTATTTGGAAGTATCAGCCATCTTTCATAGATCAAAATCAAAGAGACTTGGTCAATCTGCTGAATGAAGGCTGGTCATACATCCTGAAAGTGAGCTGGAAGACAGGTTTTAGAGGAACCCAATTCTCTTTGTTAACCAAAGCAGGGGAGACAAGGTGTGAAGACATCAGTATCTGCCACTAGATCATTCTGGCTACTTTACATTCTTCCTACTGTATGTGCTTCTCTCCAACACATCTGTATTTCTTTTGGTCTCAAAATTACTCTTCCTAACAACTTTGGGTAAGTTAAGTTTTTGAAGTTACTTTTAAGGATTTTTATATCTTTTAAATATCCTATCTCTAGTCCGCTGTTATTCAGAAGTGTCGCACCAAATCCTGAAGTGAAGTGTGAGAACACCAAGCTCTGCATAATACAGGTGCCCAGGAGAGCAGTAGGCAGGCTGGTTGCTATAACAGCTTGTAGCTGTAGAACATCTTCCATTCCAGAAAAGATCCCAAATCTCTTTATGGACTAAATTGAGAGAAGGTATGCACTATGCATATGAGAAAGGCTGAAAGAGGCAAAATATTGGTTTTAAATTGGTATCTAGGATAAACAGCCCTGACATACTAAGTACAAGTATATTGGAGGCAAAAGGAAAACGAGAGAAAATGTGGGCCCGCTGTTGAATGAGACAGGTGCCATGGTGACAGAGGATGCAGAGAAGGCGGAGTTGCTGAATGCCTTCTTTGCTTTAGTCTTTACTGCTTAGGCCAGCCCTCAGGAGTCCCGCACTTTGGAGGAAACAGAAAAGTCTGGACGAAAGAAGACATCCCCTTGGTTGAGGAAGACCAAGTTAGAGAGAACAGTTAAGTACACTGGATATCCACAAGTCCATGGGTCCTGATGGAATGCACCCGCGAGTGCTGAGGGAGCCGGCAGAAGTAATTGCTCTCCATCATCTTTGAAAGGTCCTGGAGAACAGGCGAGGTGCCCAAGGACTGGAGGAAAGCCAATGTCATCCCAGTCTTCAAGAAGGGCAAGAAGGAGGACCCGGGAAACTACAGGCCGGTCAGCCTCTCCTCCATCCCTGGAAAGATGATGGAACGGTTTGTTCTGGGTGCCATCTCAAAGCATATGGAGGAAAGGAAAGCTATCAGAACTAGTCAGCACGGATTCACCAAGGGGAAGTCATGTCTGACTAACCTGATAGCCTTCTATGATGGCATGACTGGATGGATAGATGAGGGGAGGGCGGTGGATGTTGTCTACCTTGACCTGAGCAAGGCTTTTGACACATTCTCCTACAGCATCCTCATAGGTAAACTTAGGAAGTGCGGGTTAGAAGAATGGACAGTGAGGTGGATTGAAAACTGGCTGAAAGACAGAGCTCAGAGGGTCGTGATTAGTGGCACAGAATCTAGTTGGAGGTCTGTAACAAGTGGTGTTCCCCAGGGGTCAGTACTGGGTCCAGTCCTCTTCAATATTGTCGGAGTGGGAGACGGACCCGGAGTAACGATGAGTCTCAATATGAGTATGGTCGTTCTCCCTTTATTCAAGTTCACACAGAGTATATAAAGACAGACAAGCAGAGCACGCGCTAGCAACAATTATACGATTGGCTTACAGTCTCTGTTCACGCGCCTAGAGCGCTCACACAATTAGTGCAGACCTCTTGTCCACGCGCAGCAGATGTTTCTCTATCTCCCGGAGGCAGTACCACTTATCACTTACTTATCATGTAGCTACTTCTTCATACTTCTATTTCTCAAGGACAGTTCACAGCCTCCTCCGGGCTCTCATCCCTATCAAAGACTGGGTTGCTCACTGTAATCAAGTCATGCCCTTTTTCACTCAGCCATTCCTCCACAATTCCCCCTTTTTGTTTTTGAGCAATCCAGGCTTGGTTTACTACTTTTAACATAGCTCTCTTAATACAACTAAGCACTAAACATAAGCATAGACCTATAATCACAAGAGTTATTATAATGCGCAAGCCTTCAACAAGCAAGCCTACTAACCATTGTGGCATATTCCCAAACAAGTTAGTCAGCCACCCATCTAAAAATCCATGGTTTTGACGAATTTTGTTTGCATGCTCTTTTAACCACTGCAACTGTTTATGAATTGATTCGCTGTGATCGGACAAATTCATACAGCACATGCCTTCAAAATCCTCGCAACCATGACCTTGAGCTAATAGCAAAAAGTCAATTGCCGCTCTATTCTGCAAAATTGCGTAGCGTAAGCTATTTTGATCTCCTAACAGAGTTTCTATTACCTCAGTGGTGACTTTAGCTTGTTTTTCAGCCCAACAAGCTAACCGTCCTATCTCCTTCAAAGCTCTGCCTGCTGCTGCCCCAGGTACAAACATGGATAAAAACACTCTCTCAGTGGGATTGAGTAAGGTAACTTCATCATTGCAATTTGGTGGGAGACCCGTGACCGCCCGTTTCGTACGTGCGGCATTTTCTCCCTTGGTCACATTTTTCCACCAGTTTTGATTTGGGGCTAACAATGTTAATTTGCCAAGATAACATGGACCACCTATCGCATTTTTCGGTATTCCCTGCCATGCCCTGTCACCACATATCAAAAACACGTTTGGCGGCAAGGCTTTTGGGGTGCCATTTTTCCAAATTTGCTGTTCCCCTTTTGTTCCAACCCCAAGGGCTCCCAATCCTTGTTTTGATGTGTCATTTGTGCCACAAAATGCACCTTTATATCTATAGTCATAGTAGTTTGCTTTCGGAGTGACGTTTGTCCACCCCGTCCAATTAAATGATCTATAATAATTTACGCCAGTAAAGGCAGGTCCTCCAAAAAATATGCAGGTTTGAGTCCAGTTCTGGGAGGCATTTCCAATTCTCATTGATCCTAACAGTTCTAATTCTTGAGGGTCCCAAGGCAGCGTAACATTCAAGCTATTAAGGAGCGTGGCACTACAATTACTAACACTCTGAGAATTAATACAGTTCTGCTTACTATACTTGCTAAAGTCTTCTACCTTAAAACCAGGCACTCCTATCAAACATGTCCGAAAAGGCTCTGTAGCAGAGGCAAGCGATAGACAAAAGGCTTGTTGTCCTGTCTTATTCGCCCAGGTGACCCACATGTTTTCCCTAGGTTCAATCTTGTGGAGGGTCATTACCGCCGGAATCAATATCCCCAGGGCCAGGATCTTGAACATCTTGGTTGTCAGGCGGATCATGTCGAGTCAGAGCAGGTTTTACAGCTCGACTGGGCACCCACACTGGACCGCAATCTGTGGAGACACACATATAACCTCGACCATTAAATATAACAGGAACAGGTCCCATCCAAATTCCAGAGACTGGATCTTTATACATCACTTTGAGTTGCGGGAGTATTGTTGTACTATTGAACTTAAGGTTTTGATGGTGAATCATCACTGGTGGTTCCTCTCGATCACCCATGAGACAGAGAAAGTTCAACGTAAAGAGCACACGATGTAGCCTTTGCTGAGCATCTGTCTCTACTCCCTTTTGTTTACCTAGATAGTCCTTCAATACTTGATGAGTGCGTTCCACTAATCCTTCTCTCGTAGGTGAATGTGGGATCCCTGTCGTGTGATCGACTCCCCATCTTAGCAAGAACTTTCTAACCTTTTGACTAACATAAGCAGGCCCATTATCAGTTTTAATGCATTCAGGCACTCCTAATACAGCAAAGCAAGCAAGCGTTTACATACATGATGTGCCTTTTCTCCGGGCAATGCGGTTGCCCAGATCATTTTTGAAAATGTATCAATGGTCACATGTACATACTTCAAGCGACCAAACTCTGGGATATGTGTGACATCCATCTGCCATAACTCTAACGCCTTTAATCCTTTTGGGTTCACTCCTAACCCTATTCCTGGGCCATGGCTCCCACATTTCGGGCAGGCTTGGATAATGCCTCGAGCCTCATTTTCTGTTAAATTAAATTGTCTTTTTAGCCCTTTTGCATTTTGGTGAAAATTCTCATGACTCTGCCTAGCTTGTTGAAATTTATCCATAGGAGGCACATAACACACTGGACTAACCAGGCTGTCAGCAAGTTGATTGCCCTGGCCTAATCCAAGGTCTAGCTGATGACTACGAATATGGATAACACAACAGGCAGCTGTTCTTTGGTCAAGTATAGATCGCAACCGAATAAATAAAATCCCCAGCCTAGGATTAGCTGTCTCTCTAAGTAGAGCGTCTTCCAGGCGTGGCACTATTCCAGCCACATATAATGAATCTGTTACTACATTCAAGGGAGCGCTTAGCCAATTGTTCAAGGCCCAAACTACTGCGGTTAGTTCCAATGTTTGAAGGGAATCTCGAGGTTGTCCCTCTATGATATGCTGACACCATTGACCCTTTTCTTGCCAAACACAGGCTGCACGCCGCATGCGTTTGCCTGCATCTGTATACACAGTGATACCATCTGACAATGGGTCTCTCCGTACCTTGGGTCTTTCTAGCCACTGATTTCTTTTTAGAACTTGCCATAATTTCCCTTGTGGCTGTTGTGAATGCACTCTCCCACTGTAGCCTAACAAGGCCTTTTGCATGGCAGCGTCATTACGCAGCCACCATTCTAAATCTACAGCGTTAACAGGTATACTAATATCCTCTGGTTCTTTACCACTGATTTCTATGATTCGTGATCTTCCTTTTCGTATCAATTCACCTACTGCTTCAGTTCGCGTTTGAATGCTCGTTTTTGGTTGTACACTTAAGAATACCCATTCTAAGACATTGAACACATTCTCTTTTGTTACCTTCCCTTCGCATTTGTCAGTGGCATCACCAAAGAAGGAGAAGGGAGTAGCAAGTTCCCCCTTTTTGTTTTGCCATTGACAAATGACTGCATATGGTGAATCTTTCCCATTACATATTATCAGAGACACTGGCAACATTAAAATGCATCGAGATGACCACGTCGATTGCAGTTTTTGTGCAATTTGTTGTAGTGCTGCTTGCTGCATCGCCGTCAGAGTAACGCCGTCGGCTGGATGATTGCCTCTCAATAATTCTGTTAAGGGTGCAATGTCAGTATTGGAAATACCAACACAGTTCCGCACCCATTGAATGTCTCCAAGCAGGGTTTGGACATCAGTCAGTGTGCGCAATTGAGTTGCGAGCTCGGTTTTTTGTGGTCGAATCTTGGAGTCTATGATAGACCATCCGAGATATTTCCAGGGAGCTGTATGCTGTACCTTTTCGGGTGCGATAACAAGGCCTTTTCTTGATAATACGTCGGTTAATTGCTGCAAAGACTCTTCAGTGAAAGGCTCCTTTTGACAACAGAGAATATCATCCATATAATGATAGATTATTGTGTTCGACCATTGGTTCCGAAGTGGTTGTAGTGCCCATGCTACATAAAGCTGGCATAGCGTGGGTGAATTTTTCATCCCTTGTGGTAAAACAACCCATTCATAGCGGTCTGCAGGTGAGGCTTTATTTACTGCTGGTATAGAAAAGGCAAATCGCTGTGTATCTTGAGGCTGTAAGGGAATGGTAAAGAAACAGTCTTTCAAGTCCACTATCAATATATGCCATCCATCTGGTAACATATTAGGGGAAGGCATTCCAGGTTGTAATGCACCCATAGATTGCATTTGTGCATTAACCTTTCGTAGGTCATGTAAAAGTCGCCATTTTCCAGTCTTTTTTGGGATTACAAAGATGGGCGTATTCCATGGGCTAACAGAAGGTTTTATGTGGCCAGTTGCAAGTTGCTCAGCAACTAGCTGTCTAGCGATCTGCAGTCGCTCTTCGGTCATGGGCCACTGGTCAACCCACACGGGTTCATTGGAGGTCCAAGTTAACGGCGGGTTGGGCGACTGCTCTCCAGTGCCCATGACTAAAAATGGCTTGTAGTTAAAACTGCTCCAATTTGGCTGAGAACATCACGGCCGATTAAGGCTTCTAATGTCCCAGGTAAGGGTAGCACGTATACCTTGAGACTTACTTGTTGGCCTTCTGGAAATTGCAAATGTATTGGCTGTTTACTGACATAAGGTGTAGACTGTCCTCCAACACCTGCAATGGATGACGTTGGTAACTCTACTGACCAAGTTACAGGCCATATAGCTCGGCTTATAATTGTAACATCGGCTCCGGTATCTAGCATTGCCAAAATTCGCTTAGACATGCCATGCTGTGAAATGATTACACTCATCGTGGGGCGCTGGTCCATTTTCGTGGTAAAACACACTGCAGGCCCAGTGGACCCAAAGCCACGATCACCACGATAGACATCTGATTCTGGCGGGTAATCCAATGAATTGTCAATAGCGACTATTTGTGCAATTCTGCTACCTTTTGGAATAAATAAAGGCGGACAAACGGTGTAGGCCATAATGTGGACGCGACCAGTATAATCTGCATCAATGACTCCAGGCAGTACAATCAGTCCCTTGATTCCTGCTGACGACCGGCCTAGTAACAGTCCTCCAATAGCACTGTTTTGATGAAATAAAGGCCCTACAGCGTTGCTAGGAATTTTCTGGACGTTGGAGTCGATGAGGGTAACATCTATTGTAGTTTCCACGTCGATTCCCATGCTTCCTCGGGTTGCTGGTTGGTGCTGTTGTAGAAAACCTTTGTCTTGTTTTGAGGGTTTATTTGTTTCTGCACGCGGCCTCTCCCCGCGCTCAGCTTCCAGTTTCCCGTACAGACTTTGGTAGCATGAGTACTCTTTTGACACTTGTCACACCATACGGCACTGCGACAGTTGGTTTTAACATGGCCAGGTTCACCACAGCGGAAACAACTTCCACGGAAGGGTTGTGCAGGCCGCCGTATTTGCTTCTGTTGGACAATTGCGGCCAAGGGCTGCACGACTTCTCGGACAGCTCCTTGAACTGATGCAGCAACTGCGGTGCTTTGTTTTTGAGCTTCAGCCCTTTCTACTCTCAATAACATTTCTTCAACGCCTGCTCCTTTTGGTAGACTGGCTAGAATTTGCTTGGTGGTCTTATTGGCATTGTCAAAAGCCAATACTTTGAACATCTGTTGTTTACCGCTGTCATCTAAATCAGGGTGATTCATGATTGCTTCCCACAGTCGGTCAACAAAGTTACTATATTTTTCTGTAGTTCCTTGCATCATGGTACCAAATGACGGAATAGTAGATCCTGGGAGGCTGAGAAACGCCTCTAGGGCAAGTTGCGCCGATCGCTGTAATAGGTTTGCTGGAAACGTCAATTGTACTTCCAAGTCACTAAATTTTCCGTGCCCTGTGAACATCTCTGCCGTGACTCCACGGAGGGGGTCTCCCTCCCCTTGTCTTCGAGATGCTTCATTCATAGCTCGTTGTTGCCAGGAGGATTCCCACAATAAATATTGTGTTGGAGTAAGCAACAGTCTCATTAGGTTACGACAATCATATGGACACATCAGATCAGCAGAAAAAATCCAGCTGACAATTTGTCGGGTAGCCTCAGATTTTACTCCATAAGTTGAGATGGTGGTGCGAGCTTGTTGTAAAATTTTCCAATCATGTGGTTCCCATTTGCCAGTATTGTTTACATGTACAACGGGACACGCGAGAGGTGGAGTTCCGCCCAAACTAGCGGCTGCTCCCCATTGTCCTTCTAGTATAGCGTCTCTAATAATGCCATTCCAGCGTGCAGTTCTCGGAGGTGTTGAGGGATTCACTAGCCATGGAGGCATGTTATCATCCTTCCTCGCCACACGTAAATCTAACTCGTCGAGCCGCCTTAAAACTGTCTGTAGCAGTTTGTCTGTGGACAGTTTACGACTCTTGTCCGGGGGTGGAGTTGGCGGACCAGACGAGTCACTGGAGGGGGGTAGCGGTGGATACAAGGGAGGCGGAGTTGCTGGAGGCGGTGCTGTGGGCGGAGGGCGACACGCTGCTCCTCCCAAATCGATGAGATCAGTAGACGTTTCAGGCCCCTCCCCTATCGGAGTTTTCTGAGGAGACGCTTCCGCATTTGCATTACTTTTCTGTTTTGGTCTCGCATCGCTCACTTCCGCTTTTTCCGAGTTTTGCAAGGGGTTCAGCGGCAGGTCTTTACTTTTCTCAGGAGGGTCAGAGTCCTCATTAGCTCGAATTTCAGCAACAGTTTTACACACAGTCCCGGTCATTCCCTTTACCGTGGGCAGCCCAAAGAACCGCGCAATAGGTCCAGGCTTACTTTCAGGTTTTAAGGCGGCCGCTCCTGGACCTAACATTTGAGCAGCTGCACAGGCTACTTCCCGCTCCACTTTCATTGCTTTTAAAGTCTCTAGCGCAGTATGCCACAACCCACGGACGGCTTTTATCTCTTTCTCCTCTTTTTCATCCCCCTCGATTGTTTTTTGCCACATCGTCCCTCCAAAATCCCGCCATTTCGAGACAGAAAACAGCATAGGTGTGTCAGAAAAATGACCCCATCGCTGTCCTAATTTAATTAACTTTATCAACAGTTTCGCCGGTACTTCACTCCCTCTCTTAGAGAGGATTCCAGCGAGTAGCGTGGCCGCAGCTTCTACTTGCATCACTGCGCCTGGGAGGCGAGAGGCCACCTCGCACCGTTGTCTGCTCCCACCTTTGTGCCCGAGCAGCACTTCTCCCAGCCGTGGTTTCCCACTCCCCTCCTCTAGCTGCTTACCGCAGACTCAGAGAACTCAGTCCCGCTGAGCTATGGATCTCTGGGCATCCTCTGCTACCAGATGTCGGAGTGGGAGACGGACCCGGAGTAACGATGAGTCTCAATATGAGTATGGTCGTTCTCCCTTTATTCAAGTTCACACAGAGTATATAAAGACAGACAAGCAGAGCACACGCTAGCAACAATTATACGATTGGCTTACAGTCTCTGTTCACGCGCCTAGAGCGCTCACACAATTAGTGCAGACCTCTTGTCCACGCGCAGCAGATGTTTCTCTATCTCCCGGAGGCAGTACCACTTATCACTTACTTATCATGTAGCTACTTCTTCATACTTCTATTTCTCAAGGACAGGTCACAGCCTCCTCCGGGCTCTCATCCCTATCAAAGACTGGGTTGCTCATTGTAATCAAGTCATGCCCTTTTTCACTCAGCCATTCCTCCACACAATATATTCATCAATGACCTGGATGAGGGGATGGAATGTACCCTCAGCAAGTTTGCTGATGACACAAAACTGGTTGACACACCAGAAGGCTGTGTCGCCATACAGCGAGACCTGGACAGGCTGGAGAGTTGGGCAGAGAGGAACCTGATGAAGTTCAACAAAGGCAAGTGTAGGGTGCTGCACCTGGGGAGAAATAACCCCATGCACCAGTACAGGTTGGGGGCTGACCTGCTGGAGAGCACCTCTGAGGAGAAAGACCTGGGAGTCCTGGTGGACAACAGGATGACCACAAGCCAGCGATGTGCCCTTGTGGCCAGGAAGGCCAATGGCATCCTGGGGTGAATCAGGAAGAGTGTGACCAGCAGGTTGAGGGAGGTTATCCTGCCCCTCTACTCTGCCCTGGTGAGGCCCCATCTGGAGTACTGTGTCCAGTTCTGGGCTCCCCAGTTCAAGAAGGACAGGCAACTGCTGGAGAGGGTACAGCAGAGGGCTACCAAGATGATTAGGGGCCTGGAGCATCTCTCATATGAGGAGAGGCTGAGGGACTTGGGTCTTTTTAGTCTAGAGAAGAGAAGACTGAGGGGGGATCTGATCAATGCTTATAAATACTTAAAGGGAGTGTGTCAAGAGGATGGGGCCGGTCTTTTTTCAGTGGTGCCCAGTGACAAGACAAGAGGAAATGGGCACAAGATTTTACATAAGAAGTTCCACCTGAACATGAGGAGGAACTTCTTTACTTTGAGGGTGGCAGAGCACTGGAATGGGCTGCCCAGAGAGGTGGTGGAGTCTCTGTCTCTGGAGATGTTCAAAACCTGCCTGGACATGTTCCTGTGCAACCTGCTCTAGGTGGACCCTGGCAGGGGGGTGGGACTAGATGATCTCCAGAGGTCCCTTCCTACCCCATATCATTCTGTGATTCTGTGATTCTGTACTCTATATGCACAGATGGGAAAGGTAGTCAGAGTTTTTCTGCTTTTTTTATTAAACATTCTTTCAACATCTGTGAAATGAGGATAGCAATTTCTCCCTTTTCTGTGGCACTGGTTGAGAAGAGGAATCAAAATTACTTAAGACTTGCAACATGGCTAGAAAATCCTATGGTTTAGGAAGTTTAATACCCTGTAGTCATCAACTATTGCATTTCTGTATAGAGGATGGTTATGTTAGGTGAAGGCTGAGATGAGAACTGACACCTTGGACCGTACCTGTGCAGCCTGGTTTCCTTCTGGTAATGATAGAAGGAATAGAAAGATAGGGAGGTCTGTCCCTAGACTTTAATAGCCATGATTGCAGTGATCTAATTGAGGAAACATTTAAGTGTTGGAGTGGCCGGGCAAAAACCCCCTGTGAATTGTTTGGTGAATCTAAGACACCCTTAAGATCTCTCAAGAGTCCAGAGGTACTTGCTCTATATTCTTATCAGAAAATAATTTCCCTTGCAGTGTGAGACTGCTTTGCATATCAAGACTGATCTTTCTGGGAACTTTATTAGTTACCTTTAGGAGAAAATAATGGCTAATATCAAGACTACTGTTTGGGTAATCCTGGGACAGCTTTAACTTTGCAGAAGTACAGCATAACGTTTTTTATTGAAAAAGGAGGAATGGTTATATTCAAAATCTCCTTTACCTGCCACCTTAATGCTAAATAGGATTCAGACTGAGGCAATGTATATTGCATTATGATTCTAAAATATAGATTTTTTTTTATTATTATTTCTGAAGGTGTCTAGGAATGGATTGGACAAAAAAATGTTAAATGGTTTATGTATGCCATGTGTTTTGGTATCTGGTTGGATGAGCTGACCTCCCAAGCTCCAATTCATAGTAATTGGTGTGAATTGACAGTTCTGTGATTCACCTACTACTTCTATGCAGCCAAGA
This sequence comes from Numenius arquata, assembly GCF_964106895.1. Classification (NCBI taxonomy): domain Eukaryota; kingdom Metazoa; phylum Chordata; class Aves; order Charadriiformes; family Scolopacidae; genus Numenius; species Numenius arquata. Next base: position 29,182,678 of record NC_133615.1, on the reverse strand, counting down.
GTGCTGCTCTCAATTTGTAGACTTGAACAGAATATATAGTTTGCATGACTAATACTTATCTGGATATGCTATCTCTTGCAACAGAAATTAAAAATATATGGACTGATTTTTATTAAATATCAAAATGTTTTTCTGCTTTTATGATTATTTCTCAAAATAATGGAGCACTTTGCCCAAGTTTCCAAAAGAAATAATCTTTACCTTCTTCCCCCACCTTAATTTCAATGACAAATTTCTAAGTTTCTCATTTCTCACTTTCTACAAAGCTTTCTAGGGGCTTTTTACCCCCCACCTTTTTTCTTGCATTTTCAGCCTTGTAGGAAATGTTCCCTTTCATTGTGAGTTGAAACCTATGCTTTTTGGAAAACAGAAGCCGGTCTTGTTTTAGGATAGGGTAGTCTCTGTGATGCCTGGTAAATCACTGCACTGCAGCTGAGAGTTTAGGTTGACAGGATGTGGCCTGAAACACAGGACTGGGGGGAAATCCTGGATCATCGGGATCTGTTTCCTATTATTGCAGACAACCGCATCCTATAATCCCTTTCATAAGTTTATTGAGCCTCATCTTTAAATTAGGTCATTTGCTCTCACTATCCTTGTTGGAAAGCAGTTCCAGAGCATCACTCCTCTGATGGTTAGAAACCTTTTTCTAATTCCCAAATCAAATTTATTCATGGTCAATTTATACTTATTTGTCCTTGTGCAACATTGTCCTTTATTTTATATTTCTTCTTTTCTCCTTGATATTTACTGTGGAGACGTAGCTAGCAATCCTGTCTATGCTGAGCTTTTTTCCATTTTGCTAAACAGATAGAGCAAGCTCTTAGTTCTTGCATAAAACACAAACTTGGTAATATCTCTCTGGATTTAGGTTTTGTATTCCACCTTTTGGAACACAGTTGTGGGGAATGGTACCCCCTGTTTGTGCTGAGGCCTCACAACAGCCTTGTTAATGGCAATGGTACTCTTTTCCCTGATCTTGAATATTCCTCTTGGCACTGGCTTTGTTTTAACTGCTGGAGTTAGCATTAGAGCAACACAATGAGATGAAGCCACTGTCCTTTCCTTTTTGCACTTGAAGGAAGGAAAGTTATAAGATTTTAAAAGACTAGTTTGGAATAGCAACACCCCTGGATGTGCATTTCAACGTCATAACATGCCCTGTCATGTAATGCTCACTGGATGACCACTGACTTGCTACCTTTCCAGGCAGCCTCTAACCTTGCAAAGACCTACATGGATCTTGAATGCTGACCAAAACCAGAAGAAAGAGTAGCTGCAAGTTGCTCTGGCTTGCCCCCTCATTCACAAAGTAACATACAGTGCAAAACCATGTGTGAGGGGAAAGACTGATGGCATGTAGTCCTTTCTGGTGTGGGTTGTGAGCTGCGAATAAAGCCTTTACAAGTGGAGTTCTGGGGGGACAGTGTTTCATGAGTTCTGCAGGTATGGCTTCAAGGCATTCACTCAAGAACTGTGAAAGTCTTAGACATGGCAATGCAAAGCAGATGAGAGACTTTGTGGATACCTGGCTGTATTCTATGGAGGGCAAAGACAAGAGGTAGAGTAACACAGTCATTATCTATAAAGATCAGCCCCCAGTCCAGTGTGTCAGTGGGTTGTCACTGAAGAATGCTTTTCAGTTGGACAGACCTGAGCATGAATTGTCAAATGTCGTGTTATCACACTGCCGTGTTAAATCATAATATATGGGCATCAAAGCAATATATTGATATTGCATGAACTATAGATGCTAAATTTTGTCCATTTAGCTGTTAAATTTAGTAAGACACTTAAAATTGAAGCAAGCATCTACAAAACATGTCCTTGTTATCTTTGGATATTAAATTCTTACAGGATGCATCCTTGGTAATACATCTCTGAAATCTCTTTGTAGAGAGAGTAGAGGAAAAAACCAAAGTACTGTGTCAGTGGAGTCTGAGTGGTGTGAAGAAGGGTTGTATGCACGTCAGGTTGGGAGGAAGAGATGGGCCTTTCAGAGATGTCCAGTATTGGGGCTGTTTAATAATAACTGGGACAAGAGGTTTCGGCTTTTCATTCTTTCCCAAGGTAAGGAATCCTGCCTTCTTAGCTAGAGCATAACATTCTACTTATCCTGTTGAACATAATCTATTGCAATTGAATCATATGGTGATCATATCACATGTTTCAATTCAGGTGGTGAATTACTTCAGTTATAGTGGAGAAAGTGGCTGCATACATTTATTTTCATGAGGATGCTGATCTGCTAGGGTCTGTACAAGTAACGAACAAAGACAGTCCAGTGAGAGAAGCTAAAGTACAGAGAATAGAAAAATAGTGTGTAATCATATAACTGACAACTCCTATAAAGCATATATATATTAATGTAGTTTTGCTATAGCGGCATTTTAAATTCTAATGTTTCCTGATTTCTGATTTGCATTAAAAAAACCCCAAACACCTAGAAAATCTTGTATTTTCACTCTTAAAAATGTAAGGACCATGCAGAGATTTTATAGCCTTGAGGGTGTGTGTGTATATAAAATCTTTTTTTTCCTTGGGGTTAGGGGAATATTATTTAGTATTCCTGTGGGTATTCTCTTATTATCATGCAGGAGGTATCATCATGAGAAATTTGGTTTACCAGCAGAGGTAGAACTAGAGAAGAAATCCTGTGATAAATTAGTTCCATATCGAGCCATGTTGATTTACTGGAACCAGAATATTTAGCAGATGCTTCAACTCAAAGCTTCTCCCAGCTGATTTACTTGGGTCTTGAAAGGTTCTCTGGCTCTCTGTAAATGGGTTAGTAAGATGCTGGGAGCCCTGTGGGTCACACTTCTAAAGTTGTAACCTCTTGATTCACCTTTTGGACTGCTCAATGAGATCAGATTACAAGTGGTCCTGAAAGCAGGCTTTTATGGTGCATGTTTTTAAGACTGCCGCTTACAGGAGTCTACTATTTTTCCTGGAAAACTTATTCACTATAAATCATAAAAAACATCCACAAAACAAACAAACAGACCCCCTTAAATTTGTTTACATGAAAAAAAATGCAATCTTAAAATGTAATAAATGGCTGTGGAAAATGAGAGATTCAGTTTCATCAAGTGATTACTGTATGTTGCGTGAAGGGGCAAAATAGCTTTGGCAGAAAATAAACCCCCTTGTGTTCTAACACTCCTCACCAAGGTGGGAGGCTAGGGGTGGCTGGGTTTAAATTCTGTGATGCCCAATTCACCACTATCAGTCCAGTCACATTTAATATATTTTAAACTATCACGATTCGGGATACACTAATAGTGGACTGCACCTTCAGTCTAGTCGTGCTCATGAACTAGCACGGCCACACTCTAGTGTTTGGTCGCGTTCAGTGAGAAACCAAAACGGCTAGCTACTTAAACAGTGCAGTTTATTTAAGCAACAGATATAAAGGTTCTTATGGTTTGCCGGTGATAAATACAGTCTGCAAAGCACGTGCAAGTAAAAGAAAAAATGTTAATGGTACAAAGCACGCGACAAAGTTACAAACAATACAGCCTGGCTATAAATGTAAAAAAGATAACCCTCTAGAGAGATTTCTAAGTTCCCTGAGGAAGCACTCGGTATAGTCTAAGCCTTACCCAAAGGCGTCCCTATGGGGGGGAAGAAAGGCTCAGCCTGTCGACTGGTCCCGGGAGTCAAAGGCAGTCTGTGATGGGGTCCTCCCTGACTTGTTTACGATGGTGTCTTCCCTAGCATCCCCCCTTTCTTGGGTTATTTTTATATTATTTTTTACCTTCAATGTGGAGCTTGAGTGACTTTAGTCATAAATACCTTTATTATGATTGGTGTAAAATTCTCTTGCCTCGCATTTAAAGGTGTAGTTTATGAAAAATTCAGGGCGCAGACTCAAGGAGGAGCGGTCGCACCTTGGAGGCGGGTAGCCTTCGGGCTGGAGGTGTGTTTTGGTATTATAATGACATTATAATGAGCAAAGTTCGCACAAAGGACAGCATTTCATCAAAATTTGACAGACTGTTGGCTCAGGGTAGCAAGCATGCCACTTATCAGTTCCATAGGATCACCTTGTTCCCATTCTGCTGTGTAATCACAGAGCTTGGCCTGCTGATGGATTGCATTTTAATACACTTTTCCATCCAAATCAGTTGACATTCTGATTTGTTTTCACCAAGAAAGGTTATTGGAACTGGTTTTGTAAAAGAATGGGCTTTCTCTTGGGTTAGACAATGTGTTAAACTGTTGGATAGAATCATAAATGTTAGAAATAGGAAGAAGGGGGTAAATGGAGGCCCTCTGAATGCATTTGCTCTTGGATCAGTATTAACTTCTGTTTATGGTTTCAAGTGACTTGAGTAATAAAAGTTCCATGATTTGCTCTAATGGCTGGGAGAGACAGTTAGTAATGTTTACTTTTATCTTCTGTAGGGTCATAAACTTCAATTCTTATAACTTGCAATTATCCTAAATCGCATAAGAATCTGTGGTCATGATTCTGTTCTAAGGTTGCAAGCATTTCTCTCTCCTTATGCCTCATAGTGGAATAGGGAGACAAAAAGTTTACAGGACACTCATATGGAACAGTGGCATGAAAGATGTTGGAAAATTGCTGAGTTAAAAGTTCGCGCTGAGAGGCACCCCCTCGACCCATGTTGATTTAACTCCTTTCTGCCTTTTCCCTCCCTGCTTTTTCTATACCCCTGCCTCCAACACACACACACATAGACACCCCTCAACTATGTTTAAGGGATTATTCCACTATTGTCCCTGAACTTATAGGATCTGGAAAACCTTAGATTAGGTGGTCATGCACAACACTCATAAATGTAAACTTAAATAAAAGTGAAATTAAATATATTCGTGACTAACAGATCAGTTAGATGCAAAAGCCACCATGGGGGCTGTGTGGGGGGAGCAAACACTGATATTCCCAACAGTTAGGAAGCATTCCTGATGCTCAGCCTAAATGTTCTGTTGTTGAATTTTGTGTTGTTACTCCTGATTATTATTCTCTGGTATCACCCTGAACAACCTTTCTCAATTCTTTGTGTTTACACCTTCAAGGCTTGTAGCTGGTTATCATCTATCCCCCTGAGTCATCATTTACCTAAGTTATATATATTTGGTTCTCTTAATCAGTCTTCCCTCATAAGTCAGTCCTTCCAGCCCATTAAGAATTTCTAATACTCATATCTGAATTCCATCTCTTCTTTTCCTTTTTTTTCCTTCCATGTGTTCCTGAACACTTCCAGGTGATGATAGCTGACAGGATCTTTTTAGATGTGGATTTTCTATTGACACCAAAGGAAGGAGGTGTCTTTGATCTGAAAGTGACATACACACTATTGTATGTGATATTGTCCACTATCATCTGAAAGTGTCTTTTGACATTACTGCCTTTCAGCTTCATATGTCCTATTGAATGTTCAGGCATTTGCCTCTGTGGCTATTCTCTACCTGTATTTTAAGAGTTGAATCATGCAAGGTGCTAGGCATGGCTAATCCTCCCCAGCAGGGATTCAGATGACTGGGCACATTATTAAAGGGGCTCAGCATCCTCTAGGATCTGTTGTGATTTATTCTCCATTCCTCTTCATGTGTGAAATCTTTGTTGCTGCACTGTTTAAGTTTAAGATCAGATCTTCTGCTTTGCTAGATAGCTCTTCCATCTTGATGCCACTGACATTTATCATGCACATTCCTCCTGCCAGTCCTCAGTGCTTTGGGGGCTACACTGTTCATCCAATCTAATGTGAATTCAATTCTCAAAACAAAAATTTCTGCTGGGAGCTGTATTAAATGTTTAACTGAAACAATCTACTATATACTCATTGTTCACTAATTTTTAAGTTGATCAACAAAAAAAAAAAATGATCAAAATATCTCTCCAGTAGTGATTACTACATACTTTACCTTGTGTTCTCTATTCATCAGGAAGTCGTACTTCCTTCACTTCACACTGACAAGTGCCCTTTTAAACCCAGTGCACTGAAGCTTTGTAAATTACATAGATCTTGTTGTAATTAATTTCACTGCTTCTTTTTCACTTCAAAGATTGCATTCTTATACCTTTTGTAAAAATTGGAAGGTTTAGACTTAAATTCACACACTGTTTGTTTTTAACTTCTTACCCAGGAACTCAGTCCCACAATAGTGGATTGGAAAGGGTGGATGCAAGGGGCAATAGTGTTTCCAGTTTACTTTTTTGAGATAATCTACTTGGGACATAATGTATTTGTGAGTCCACGCAGGAATTTGTCCACATTTAAGAAAAGCAGACTGATAGGTGTTCATAGCTCTGGCTAGAGTCTTGGGAGGTTTTGGTTCAAGGCTGACCTTTACTACAAGCTATTTGTATGGCTTTGGACAGGCGGTTAAATCTTCTTCCAGCTTTTTCATGCCTTGTCTTGTTCCTGAATACTTTATACTTGAGCCAGGCTCTTAAAGCAATCTTGTACAATGCAACGATGGCTCAATGTAGAGCTTTTTTTCCAGAGAAGCAGTGGAGGCCCTTGTTCTTGGGACCTACCTCTCTTCCTTTGTGTTATAATAGATAGGACCTTTGAGAAGCCTTTGCCATTTTTCTCCTGCCGTGCTCCCAGAGCACCTCATTTCACCTTGCTTTCTCTCTCATGCACACATGCAGAGTATGTGTCTTGTGGTTCTCAGCCCTAAGTAGATAGAGGTCTATTGGTTAAGATTACTTCATCTCTGGCTGCTTGCAGAACTTGATTCTACTTCATGCTATTCTATTGCCTATAGTTAATGAACAAGTCAAATTGAGAAAGAAGGTTAAAGGAGAAAGAAATAGGAGAAAAGAGACAATACTTGTTTGCTCCTAACATCATTTAGAGGATAGAAGAAACTATTCAAAGTCAAAATATATGGAAAATGCCTTCTGGTTATGGGAGCTTGGATGTTCATATAATTGCCTAAGTTGGAAGGGACCTTTAAGATCATCTAGTCCAACCATCAACCTAACACAGACAAAAACCATCACTAAACCATATTGCTAAGCACTATGTCTACCTGTCTTTTAAAAACCTCCAGGGATGGTGACTCAACCACTTCCCTGGGCAGCCCATTCCAATGCTTGATAACCCTTTCAGTGTAAAAATTTTTTACTAATATCCAATCTAAACCTCCCCTGGTGCAACTTGAGGCCATTCTCTCTTGTCCTATCGCCTGTGACTTGGGAGAAGAGACCGACCCCCACCTCTCTACAACCTCCTTTCAGGTAGTTGTAGAGAGCTATAAGGTCTCCCCTCAGCCTCCTTTTTGCCAGGCTCAACAACCCCAGCTCCCTCAGCCTCTCTTCATAAGACTTGTGCTCCAGACCCCTCACCAGCTTCATTGCCCTTCTCTGGACCCGCTCCAGCACCTCAATGTCTTTTTTGTGGTAAGGGGTCCAAAACTGGACACAGTACTCGAGGTGGGGCCTCACCAGTGCCGAGTACAGGGGGACGATCACCTCCCGAGTCCTACTCACCACGCTGTTCCTGATACAGGCCAGGATGCTGTTGGCCTTCTTGGCCACCTGGGCACACTGCTGGTTCATGTTCAGCCGACAGTCGACCAACACCCCCAGGTCCTTTTCTGCCAGGCAGCTCTCCAGCCACTCTTCCCCAAGCCTGTAGCGCTGCATGGGGTTGTTGTGACCCAAGTGCAGGACCCGGCACTTGGCCTTGTTGAACCTCATCCCATTGGCCTCGGCCCATCGATCCAGCCTGTCCAGATCTCTCTGCAAAGCCTTTCTACCCTCAAGCAGGTCAAAACTCCCACGTAGTTTGGTGTCATCTGCAAACTTACTGAGGGTGCACTCAATCCCCTCGTCCAGATCATTGATAAAGATGTTAAAGAGAACCGGCCCCAATACTGAGCCCTGGGGGACACCACTTGTGACCAGCCGCCCACTGGATTTAACTCCATTCACCACCACTCTCTGGGCCTGGCCCTCTATCCAGTTTTTTACCCAGTGAAGAATACTCTTGACCCATGTGGCTTTCTTTTGTTATATTTTTTTCTCTTCCCTGTCCAGCTGAGGAGGGGAAGTGAAAGAACAGCTTGGTGGGCACCTGGTGTCCAGCCAGGGTCAACCCACCACAGTTTTCCAGTTTGCTTCTGGATCCTGGTCTGCTGATTGTCCGTACTGCATACCATTAGCTGATTCCTGGGCTCTGGGTGAATCGGATTATCGTTTTTCTGAGAATAATTCACTTCAGAGTCTATTCTCAAGTGATAGTGTTGGAGGACCATGCCTAGTGGAGGAAATTGAATTTAGTGTGGCCTCATCTATACTATCTTAGCAGGCCTTCACATTCAAGCCCACCACATACCTTCTAGCAACTCAGGATGTGAATGATATAACTCTGACATGTTCTTAGAATCCCCACTCTGTGGAGCACGCATCCCTCATACTATTTAGCTCTGAACTGAAAAATCATGGTTAAATAAGGGCTATGGCTTTTGGGCCATAGGCGTACCACTTGAGCACCACAAGTCTTCAAGCCTCCCCATTGGACCCAGGCAGCCTGGAGGAGAAAGCAGCCCTATCTAAAATTGAGAGGAGGGGTTTCCTCTGAGACTTTGGACAGAATCCAGAATTTCAAGTGTAACCCCTTTTCTGTTTGGTATATATCTGACCCTTGCTGATGGAAAAACCTCCTGTTGGCCCAGGCACCTTGTTGGCAATGGGCTTCTGAGCTGTATAGAGGGATAGGAAATTAGAAGGTCTCTATGAATGAGGAAAAAAGGTAGGATGAAAAGAGAGGATTATTTTATATTTTTTTCTTTGCAGAATTGGATTCTTTCTCTGTTGGTTTGGTTTTTTTTTTGTCAGAAAAGCCCAGTGCAATTTCAGGCAACTCATTTAAATCAAATCTTTGACACTTGGTTGGAACTTTTGTGTTCCTCTCTTTCTCTTTGCTCAGTCAGGTGTTCTCAAAACTGAATCATGATCTGGTTAAGATGACCTGAATGTGGGGCTGCTGCTGCAAGGACATTTCGTCCACTCCTGATTGCATGTTCCCACCAGTTTCCCCATATTGCCACTAGGGTTTGGTCTGGGGAACATGTCAGGGACCCATTTAACTGAGTAATGTTTTCCCTTTTTTGGGCCAGGTCAGTTTTGGAGATCAGCTAACCCAATCCTATTCACTTGAGCGATTCATTTAAGTGTTAGCACTGGCACAGAAGAGAGTCAGAACTCGTGGCCAGAGGAGGGAGGGAAGCTGGAAAAGTCATAGAATCATAGAATCATTTTGGTTGCAAGAGACCTTTAATATCATCAAGTCCAACCGTTAACCTAGCACTGCCAAGTTAGCCCTTGGCTGTTGTGTTGCTATCTGTCTCCCCCATACCACATTGAGCCAGGTGCAGCCATCACGACTACATGCACCCATTATGACCTCCACAGGTGGTTATCGCTTGGGCAGGGTTATGGGGGATAAAGGTCAGGTTAGCTCTTGGGTGGGGGGAGCACGCTGTCACAGACTGTAAGAGAGGAAATGCATGTCATCACACAGAAACTGATGCAACTGCTATCTCTGTATCCCATTTGCTGCATTTGTTTGTCTCAGTTGCTATGAAAACATGGTTGTACACAGATGAAAATACATGTTTGCACACAGATATCAAGAAGATGGGAAAGCACCTAAAGGCATCTGTATTTCCCTACCCATATCACACTCTAGGCTATATGAGAATTTCAGTGTATTACATCATATAAGTGTATTATATCACATTATATTCTACCACTGCCAAATGTGACCCAAAAAGGTCAAAATAGAAAAAGGCTGAAGGGCTTGTGCCACGATCGATCCCCATCACTCCAGTGCTGCAGCCTGCAATGGGAGGACTGCAGCAGCCCAAGAGCGGCTGAGCCACCACACCACCCAGGACACTGCTCCTCTCCTGCAGCTCACCAAGAGCCAGCCGGGAGCTCAGCTCCCTGGGCTGTACAAAGACAGCCCCAGCTGTAAAAAGCCCACCACACTAGCTTCCTGCAACAAGAAAACCTCCAAAGCACCACAGAATATACAATACAATAGTTGGAAGAGCCATAACCATCAGAACTCCTGCTTTCCTACTGCTGACCCAACGACCATTTCTCTTCCCTGATTGCAAGGGGAGCTCATGGCCAGGCAGCCTGAATGGTAGACAGGTGGTCCCAATCACTCACCCAAATTCCCCCTCAATGCATATCAAAACAACCAACTCTGGAACCAGATAGGGCCCAGGCAGAACCCAGGCTCATCAAAAATCAGGAAAACAATCCAGGAAGCACAGACCTCAGCAGCTGCCCAACCCAGAATGAACTCAAAACCATCTGTCACCTAGGTTTTACAGCTTAAAGTCATATAAAAATTTATAATATGATACAGGCACAGAAGCACCCCTGTCCAAGAGCAAGGCATCCCATCCTATCATAGACCCTCTCTGATATCATGGCCAGAGGCGATGAATGCTTCCTGGATTAAATAATTTCTGCTCTAAATAATTAAACAATGTAACTAAATAGCTCTTTCCAAGCACTGTCCATTGTGGAATAATTCCTAAAATAAAATTATATTAAAAATATAGCATTGTTCACACGTTAAGGAAAGGTATAAAATCGAAACATTTCCAGGGTGGAACACAGCGGCAGCTGGTATGCAAGGAATCTGCTACATCTATGACTCCCTGAACAATATTGCTTGCAAAAGCAACACGGAGGATGGAGTGGAGTGAAGATTCCACAGCCAAGCTCTGTGATTACACAGCAGATATGGGAACAAGGTGATCCTATGGAACTGATAAGTGGCATGCTTGCTACCCTGAGCCAACAGTCTGTCAAATTTTGATGAAATGCTGTCCTTTGTGCGAACTTTGCTCATTATAATGTCATTATAATACCAAAACACACCTCCAGCCTGAAGGCTACCCGCCTCCAAGGTGCGACCGCTCCTCCTTGAGTCTGCGCCCTGAATTTTTCATAAACTACACCTTTAAATGCGAGGCAAGAGAATTTTACACCAATCATAATAAAGGTATTTATGACTAAAGTCACTCAAGCTCCACATTGAAGGTAAAAAATAATATAAAAATAACCCAAGAAAGGGGGGATGCTAGGGAAGACACCATCGTAAACAAGTCAGGGAGGACCCCATCACAGACTGCCTTTGACTCCCGGGACCAGTCGACAGGCTGAGCCTTTCTTCCCCCCCATAGGGACGCCTTTGGGTAAGGCTTAGACTATACCGAGTGCTTCCTCAGGGAACTTAGAAATCTCTCTAGAGGGTTATCTTTTTTACATTTATAGCCAGGCTGTATTGTTTGTAACTTTGTCGCGTGCTTTGTACCATTAACATTTTTTCTTTTACTTGCACGTGCTTTGCAGACTGTATTTATCACCGGCAAACCATAAGAACCTTTATATCTGTTGCTTAAATAAACTGCACTGTTTAAGTAGCTAGCCGTTTTGGTTTCTCACTGAACGCGACCAAACACTAGAGTGTGGCCGTGCTAGTTCATGAGCACGACTAGACTGAAGGTGCAGTCCACTATTAGTGTATCCCGAATCGTGATAGTTTAAAATATATTAAATGTGACTGGACTGATAGTGGTGAATTGGGCATCACAGAATTTAAACCCAGCCACCCCTAGCCTCCCACCTTGGTGAGGAGTGTTAGAACACAAGGGGGTTTATTTTCTGCCAAAACTATTTTGCCTCTTTACGCAACATCCATTCCCTAAATGTGAATTGCATGAGCAGTTCAAAAGGGCCAACTCAGAACTCCTCTCCCCCCAGCCAAGTGCCCCAGATGTTAGGCCACAGGCAAGATCTGTATTTTCTTGTCTGCCTGGAAACATGAATACACATCCCAGGCTGAGCAGAGACCTGGTTTCAATAGCAGAGGCAGAGAGTGCTCTTCTCATTGTTAATTGTTCTGACAGCTGAAATTTGTCTCCAGAAATCTCATGAAGCCAGCTGGTACTGTAGTTTTCTCTGGCTCATATTGTGACTCCTACAAGTTTTTGGAGACTTCCAGTCTCAGGACAATCATCTTGCAGGAGCAGCTGTTGCTTAAAGATTTTAATTTCTATATCAGCTGGAATCAGCGGGTTTGGATTTGATTTGTAACATAAAACATAAAAGTCCTAGGTGGCTTCAGATGCAGTTACCTGAATTTAAACTTAAGAAAACTCTGTGGAACTTAGCAAAGAGATTCTAATGTTGTCCCATTTACAGTTCTTGCATACAATTTGAGGAGAAAACTTGATCATAAAAGGCTGATTTTGAGAGGTATCTTAAAGGTTCACTCTGTATCTGAACTTCTTGAATTGGAAAAACACGGGCTGGCAAACTTGGTACGAACAATGACTCCAGCTAGTTAATTATAATAGTCTGCTTCTGAATGAGCTAGAAGTTTTCTAATAATAGCTCTTTCCTGCAGTTGTTTCATTGCCTTTTGGTTTCAACCTTGAGCTGAAAATGTTAGAAGTATATATTGACACGTGCCCTGTCTCAGAGAAGAAAGAATATGAGGCTGTTTGGAGCACATGCACTTTGTACTTAGAACAGGCTACTTACATGTTCCTGAGACAAAATTTAAATAATCATTTGACGGTGCTAGCAACAAGATGTTCACTGAATGTCCCTGGCATTTTTTACGGGTGAAAATGCCAACTTTTCTTATGTTTTAAATTGCAAACACATTTCCTGTACACAGAGCTGATGTTATTTTCAAAGAAATGTCTGTTCCTCACCCTGGTGAAAGATAGTGAGAAGTAAAAAACCAAACCAAAACAAAAAACAAACAAACAAAAAAAACCAAAACAACCATATGTGAATGCAGAAAGGCAAGGCTTGGAAAAAGCTCTATGTGGCAGAACAGTCTAATTTGTTTAGAGATTATTTTCTTTTAGGTTTATTTTATTAAGATTCAAGGCATTTAAAGTGAATGTTGTTTAACAGTAGCATAACCTCTGGAGACTAGTTGAGAATTCTTGACATCTCCTGAAAAAAAAGTGGATCCAAAAATCAAAATAAAATGAAGAGGGGGAAAAGTTTCTGAAACAGCTAAGTGTTTTAGAAAATCCACTGAGTTATTCATATGCTGCTAACAATAGAAAGAACTCAAAAGGCAGGAGCCAGAACAGCAGGTACAGAGCCTAATTAATGCATGTACTCTAAGGAGGTTTAACCCATAACTGTCTGAATGCAAGCAGTAGTGTTTCAACAGCAGGATTGTTTATAGTTATATTCCTGACTTTCAACAGTGAATCACAAGACAAAAACCCCACCTTCTATGTTTCCTTTGTTTATTACCACACTGGAAACAAGAAATCTTGAAGATTTCATGATAAATTTTTAATTATTATTAATTGTTTCCTGATGTTGCAATATAAAATGGATAACAGAAATATGTTGGATTTTTCTGTGAAGTAATAGGTAGGCTGAAGTGATCCAATCTTAGAGGTGATCAGGTTTTTAACTTAAACTTGATGTTTCCTTACTGAATAGAAGCTGGAACCTACTTATTCTCATCCTCACTTGAGTGATCCCTAGAGTTTGGCCATGACTTTCTCATCAGTGTCTGAGTTCTGAAATACTGGGAACACTGTTGCTTGGTCCAGAAAACCACTTGATCATGAGTTTCACTTTGAAGTCAGCCTTTTTATACTTTAAAATCAAAAGTATGCCCTAATTGTCTGATGGATAGGGCCTGAGGGCATGCATCTCTCCTTACAATATGGAGTCTACAGTTATTAGGCAACAAATGAGAAGCTGAAGTAAGGCTGGTCTGTTTAAAAATAAGGTTTCTACTGTAATTCAAAGCATCAAATATTTTCAGGCCCTATTAGGCATACCAGCAATCACTTCAGTAGACAACTAACTTAACCAGTAATCAACATTCTTATTTCTCTAGTGGGGAGTCTATTCATCGATGATTTTCTGTGTGTATGTAAATTAGATATCTGTCCTGGGAAGTAAAATGTTCTGGATGGCTACACTTGCAGAAACTTGAGCAGAGCATCTTGGGTTGACCTGGGCTCAGAGGATCAAAACTATCTCAGAAGTTTCAGGATGAAATCGAAAGCTAAAATGTTGGCAGTTATGGGAAAACAGGACCTTGTATATGCTATGTCAAACCACTGGTTCATTCTGTACCTTATCTTGAGTGTACCAGTCAGCAAAGGATGGTTCAAAGCAACTTGCAAGAAACTTTCAAGACCCCAGGAGAAACTTATCCTTGTGTGAATTGGAGCCAGAAACTGTTCCCTCATCCTGAGGAAAAAAGTTTGAGAGATCAAAAGCTTTCTGGTTCTACAGTGGGATGGAGGCAAGGTAGCTGTAGAGTTACTTGAGAAGAAATAGAGATGGACCCTCGGGTCTGCCAGTAACAATGCACTCTGCTCTGATGTGTAGAAGCCCTGGGCTCGAGACCCTGCTTGCCTGATTCAGATTAGAGTCTGGACTACTGACTGTCCTGGAATAAGTTTCTCTTGCTGTATGCTTTGATCAGAAATTGCATCACGGGGAAGAGAAACACTTCTTGGTGAAATATTTCATTCAAACTTCCTATGAGAAATTTTGGCTTTTTAAAACTGGTGTTTTCATTAAAAACCTACTTGTTATCAAAAATCAAGATGAAACCATTGTCTGTGTGTTGTTGAAATGCCTACACACACTAACAGTTACCCAAGTCTCTCTGCTGTCAGCCTGGACACTGCTAAATGTAATTAAGCATTGCTTAGTCTGAGGAAGGACTCTGATTTGGATTGTGCATATCCATGTCGCATTTTGAAATATCATAAATGCATTTTGAGTGAGCTAATATTCTGTAAATATGGTTAACTTCTGCATTTCCAGATTTGGACTCTTAATTTGTCTTTTAATATTGGTTCATGGGTGTATATGAGCATGCCTTATGTATGCTTTTACATGCAGACCCACATCAAGTCATCTATAGTATGAAAATGACAGCTTCATAATAGTTAATGGAAAATAACATAAGAGGAAAATTAGCATTCCACACAGCAGAGAATTTTGGATGTTAATCTGCCTTGCAATATAATTGACAAGGAAGCTGATATCTGGGAAGATTTTTATTTCTATCTTTTTCTCTTAACAGTTAGCGTTCAGTAATTGTGCAGCAGGGGAGATGGAAAAATAAAGTTCTAGCCAAGTGAATTTATTTTACTAGCAAAGATGTTAACTTTTGTCAGAAGGTAGTTAATCACTGAAAGAAAAACAGGTTGGAAAAATTGGATAAAACATTTCCAGTTCCAAAAATCTTTATTGATTGTGTCAATCAAGACAGTCAAGAAAATTCAGCTCAGTCTCTGAAACCCTCAAGTGATTAAAACTTGAGCACTCCACTGTAGACAGAGCAAGTGAGAATTGTTTCAAAATGAGACATGTAGAGCTGGGATAGTTAAAGCGAAAAAAGATTTCTTTTTCACTTTGAAACCCTAGCTGGAAGACATAATCTGAAATGTTGATTTTAAGGCAAGAGTTTTCTTAAGTGTTACAATCTTTCTCTGTGTAACAGATCCCTGAATCTTGAAGCAAGGAACTGTTTTATTTGCAGAGGAAGAGCTCTCTTAAACACAAACCTGGAGTTTGGAAGATGGGGGACAGATCTCTGGTCCACCACAGATAACTTGTACACCTTGGTCTAAATGTTTTAAAGGTAATTAGGGCACAGAGAGACTGAAGCATCACTAAATGAGATGCTCAGACCTGTGACCAGTTGAGAGTTCCTATTTCCCAGAGATGCAAGATTTTTTCTCTCAATGCAGTTCCTCTACAAGACTTTAGCTATTCTTAAGTTGGAGCATGTGGTCTAAGGTATGCAATATTATTACTCTCTTCCATTTTCTGTATACAGCATGCAGGTCTTGGATAGTTGTGCTTGAATTGCAGTTTGATTTCTTGAGCTCCACAGTGTTCTGCTGGAGTAAAGCTCTTGGCTTCTCTCCCTTGAGGTTTTGGGAGGTTAGGTACATTAAAGGTGGTAGGGGAAAAGTTTCTACATTAGTAGACACCATGAATTGATTTCTTTGTTCTTTCTTGAGTTAACAAAAGGGTATCTTGTTCACCGGTTCATGCACTATACAGGAGTCTAACATAAAACAATATAGGATAGCCAATTTAGGAAACCTCACTGTTAAAGTAAATTAATATTATTGCAAATAAAAGCATGAAGCTAATTAATTGACTCAAAGAAGAAAAAAAAACAACAAAACTGACAGCTTTGTAATAGTTTTATCTTTTCTTGGGCAATGATTCTGATTTTAGTTACACTTACAGTTATCAGAAGGGCTGTTGTTTCAGAAGTTACCATCTGTCAGCTGAGCTGTGATAACTGATTGAATGCATACTCTACAATCACAAATGTTTGCAAATCAAAAACTGGCTTAGACCACTTGATCCAGCCTTCTTAAAATCTAGGGTTGTCCTAACTGTTCTGGATTATCACCAATTTAGTTGAGGTCAGTGTCTGAGCCAAGGATTCTTCTGAGAGAGGCAATAGATTATGGGTCAAATCATGAACCTAATTTTATTTTGGTGTAATTGCATAGTTCTGCTGAGTTACATGCAAGCTCTCCCCTTGACTGGATCTACACCCTTGAGCTCAGAATCTGCTTTCATCCAAGAGTCTTAAAGCACCTAAAAAGCTTTTTCATTTTCCCTCATAATGCCAAAGAGTAAACGTAGGACCAGAAAGATTAAGGGCCACTTCCCCAAAGCCTGTTGAAATGTATAGGTATTTTTTTCATTAGATTTAGACTGGACCTTTAATGCCTTGCTCAGACAGACAGCAAATACCTGGAAATGATCATGGTTATAGTCTAGCTCTTAGACAATGCCTCTGGATCTAGATGTATGGAAAAGCTAAAGGCTAATGAAATCATAAGTTGTCACCATAACACATCACACAAAGAAGGGGTCATAAGCCACTAAGTGCTTGTTCTTTGATCTAAACAATGGGCAAAGAGGAGAAACTGTGCCAGGATACCTGTAGCTGTCTGCCAGAATAAAACAAGAAAAGGGGGAAAAGCCCTTAATTACAGTTATTAATAGATCTCCAGTATGCATCATCTTCATCTCCCACCATATATAACAAGGATTAATTAAGGTACAGATAATGCATATACTTCAGGTAACTGGGAGGTTAGAGGTGGCAGGTGGAATCTGATGCTGTGAACATGCAACCTTGAAGCTAAAAGCCTGTACCTGAGATGGTTGTGCATGGTTCTTACACCCAATATAGAGGATAGGCCTCTCCAAAGCTTTATTCCTCTCCTGTATGCTAGGTCAAATGAATGTCTTGTCATTGATGGTAGACCCTAAGATAACTAATTTTAAATAGCTAAATTTGAGTCAGGTGACCAGTGCTTTTTAGCTGGTCAGAACTACTTATCTGGTTTAAAGTAGCTGAGAGTCAACTGATTCACTGAAGTGATAAGTACTGAGATGTCAAGTGAAAAGACTGTTTTCATTTGTCCCAGGATGAACTGAGTACTGTTGGGGTGAAATAACTCTTAGTTTCCAGAATTATTCTGTTCAGCTCAGAATATGTCTCCTGACTGTTTTGCCTCCCAAGCATGTGCAAAATCTTCAGGAGACTTACTGTGGGGTTGAAGTTGCCGTAAGTGCGATCATTATCCATCTGTATTCCATGCAATTATTATTTACATTATTGAATTCCCTGGAGGTAAAATTAAAATAGAGCTTTTTTCTTTTTTTTTTCCCATCTCAAGCTCTTGTTTTTGTTTCCCCCTTCTCTTTAACAACCTTGTTTCCCAAGAAACCACTTGATACACCCTCATGTTTCCAAGAGACTGCAGTTCAATAGGTTGAGAGTTAATTGCCAGCTGGGAGTTTTCAGATGTTCACATGCTAGCTCAAAGAGCTGTCCACTGGTAGCAAATGAACAGTTGGAAAGACACAATGTGAACAAAGCATCTTTTAGCTGAATGACATATGTCTGGAAAACTTGGCATGTTTGAGAGAAATGGAATTGAAATTAGGAAGAGCTAGGAGAAAGTCCTTCATTATCAATAATTAGTCAATTAGATTTCTTGTTCAAATTCAGATATAGTTCTCAAGCACTTTACTCACTCAGTCATTATCACCCATACAAGTAGATGACAGAAATAATGTATAGCCTTCAGTCTATCTTTCCTTAAGAGATGTGTTTAGAAATATTTATTGTACTGTTGAACACAGGCTGTTCCAGGGAGCTGCATGGTGCAAATGATTTGTAATGGAATATGAAGCCTTTCACCCCAAGTCAGATTCACATCCAGCCCAGACAGCTGATGGCAAGCAAGCTGTTAATATGAGCTACTTAAGAGTTTACTATAAAAATGGTGTTTTTTCAGTGAAATAAGCGGTTCTGTACACAATCAAAATTTTCAATGGAGAAAATTTATTGTTCTGAAATTGTTTTCCATCTGGGAAATCAAAATGAAAAAAATAACTTCTTTCACCAGTTTGACTTTTTTTCTGTAAAAGCCAATATAGCTGCTTCGTATGACATTATTTCAAGACTCAGTTGTTTAGGGGTTTGTATCCTGTAGTGTTAACCTGCATGTTCAGTGCTCTGTTCTTTAAGCAACATTCTCTAGGAAGGAAGAATACTTTCGAGGGGTCATATGGATGCACATTGAAAGAGGTAGCCTAGGAAAAGTAACACCTGAAAGAGGTGCTATAGTTGTAATTCCATTAAGGTTCTAAGGACAGGGAGAAATCTTATTGCCTTTCATCCTAATGCATAAGGAGCTGAAATATGGAAATTCTTGCAGGATGGAATAATAGATATGTATTCTTTTATCACAAGCCACATGTTAATGTTTTTGAAAAAATCCTACTACAGCTGATGCTGGGTTTGTGCCTTACAGAGCAATCCTGTGATAAGTAAAGGGAAGACAAAAAATCCCATGAACTGGCCTTTTCAAGTTCGGATTTGAGGCTTATTATGAACATTAGGATCTACTTTATTCCAGCTGGCCATTGCTGGGATGGAACTTCTTACTGTCTCTAAGCAATCAGAATTTACTTTAAGTAAATGAGGTATTATTTTTCCTAAATAAATTACTTTTTGTCCAACAAGAGTGGGATGGAGTGCAATTCACATGCATGAAATTTTTAAATAGCAAAAGAAAAATAAATACTGCCACAAACTATTTTTTGTCCCTGAAAAAGATGGGGTTTCTTTGTCCAACCATATGAGAGACTAGATATATTCTTTTCCATTTCACAGAATCATAGAGTTGTAGAAGTTGGAGGGGACCTTCAGAGATCATCTAGTCCAATCCCCCTGCCAAAGCAGGGTCGCCTAGAGCAGGCTGGACAGGAATGCATTCAGGTGGGTTTTGAATATCTCCAGAAAAGGAGACTCCACAACCTCTCTGGGCAGCCTGTTCCAGTGCTCTGCCACCCTCAAAGTAAAGAAGTTTTTCCTCATGTTGAGACGGAACTTCCCGTGTTCCAGCTTGTGTCTGTTGCCCCTTGTCCTGTCACCAGGCACCACTGAGAAGAGCCTGGCCTCATCTTCTTGACACCCACCCTTTAGATATTTATAAGCATTGATAAGATCCCCTCTCAGTCTTCTCTTCTCCAGCCTAAACAGACCCAGGTCTCTCAGCCTTTCCTCATCAGAGAGGTGCTCCATTCCCTTGATCATTTTTGTAGCCTTCCCCTGGACTCTCTCCAGCAGTTGCCTGTCCTTCTTGAACTGGGGAGCCCAGAACTGGACACAGTACTCCAGATGGGGCCTCACCAGGGCAGAGTAGAGGGGCAGGATAACCTCCCTTGACCTGCTGGTCACACTCTTTCTCCTCAGAGATGCTCTCCAGCAGGTCAGCCCCCAACCTGTACTGGTACATGGGGTTATTCCTCCCCAGGTGCAGCACCCTACACTTGCCCTTGTTGAACTTCATCAGGTTCCTCTCTGCCCAGCTCTTCAGCCTGTCCATGTGGGTGTCCATCCTGATGTGGGTGTCAAGTTTGCCTAAATGATCTCTAACCCGATCCTCTACGATCAAGGGAGTGTTGTCCTTACTCCAGGCTCTCTCTCCTACCTCCAGGGTCTGGGGTTCCTGAGGGTCGGCCTGAGCAGTAAAGACTGAAGCAAAGAAGGCATTCAGTAACTCCGCCTTCTCTGCATCCTCCATCACCAGGGCACCCACCTCATTCAGCAGCTAGTCTTCCTTTTACTGCTGATGTACTTGAAGAAGCCCTTCTTATTGTCCTTGACATCCCTTGCCAGGTTTAATTCCAAGCAGGCCCTAGCCTTCCTCATTGCATCCCTGCATATCCTGACAGTGCTCCTATACTTCTCCCATGTGGCCAGTCCCTTTTTCCACATTCTGTAAACTTCCTTCTTCCATCTTAGTTTTTCCAGAAGCTCCCTGCTCATCCATGCAGGTTCCTGCCTCCTTTGCCTGATTTCTTGCTCCTAGGGATGCACTGATCTTGAGCTTGGAGGAAGTGGTGCTTAAATATTAACCAGCTCTCTTGGACCCCCTTTCCTTCTAGAGCCTTAGTCCATGGGATTCCTCCAAGTAGGTCTTTGAAGAGGCCAAAGTCATCTCTCCTGAAGTCCAGGGCTGCAATTCTACTTTTTGCCCTGCTTCTTCCACACAGGATCCTGAACTCCACCATCTCATGGTCACTGCAGCCAAGGCTACCTCCGACCTTCACATCTCCAACCAGACATTCTTTGTTTGTCAGCACAAGGTCCAGCAGAGCATGTCTCCTCATTGATTCCTCCACCACCTGTGTCAAGAAGTTATCATCAATGCTCTGCAGAAATCTCTGGGGCTGTGCGTGCCTGGCTGTGTTGTCTTTCCAGCAAATGTTAGGGTAGTTGAAGTCCCCCATGAGAACCAGGGCCTGTGACTGTGAGGTAAAGTCTGTCTGTCCTTAACACCTTGTTTGGGAAATCAGTGATGTTTGGATGCATTCTACTAAGGAGTTTCTGGGAGTTTGGTACTTCTACTACTTTCACTAACATGTTTGGAGAGGACTTAACGGAGGTTTCTCCCTCATGAGAACTTGCCCACAGACACACTTTATGTGGATCTTGGAAGGAAACTTTGTTTTTTGAGAGAGGAGTAGTCTTCTGTCTACTCAGTCTGAATTATAGTCATGATTTGATAGGAGTTGCAGGACTTTGTTACCCTAAACTGTTGTCATGGCCATCATAATGAGGAAAAAATATAGCTATCATTATGGGAGCTTTACACTGCATATTTTATAACAGTGCACTATGGTATGCCTAATTAGACTGTATCAGCTGCTCCATGTCTGCTACTAAAAGGAGACTTTCTTATTGTGTCTAGTCAAGAGAGAGCTTTCAGCCTGTGATTTAGCACTGAAATTAAATTTAAGCATAGTTTTCCATTTGATTATCAAGCTATGGGTGACTTTTAAGGATCCTTTTCAATCCATTACTTCTACTAGCTGTAAACTGTCTGCCACAGTTTTTTCCTCTTCTCTGGTAGATGCTCAATAACTGAAAACTCATCCATTTAAAGTTAGAGGGGAACAAATCCAAATAATTCCAATTAGAGTATGCAAACTTTTGCTGTTGTTCAGTTTTCCTTACTTGATTGTCAGCTTCTGCTTCTGAGTCTCAATTATTGAGACATAATAAATGTGATTGGCTTGAATAAACTGAAAGGATCAAGACCTTCAGAAAGCAATGTAGGGTAAAAAATAGGGCAAAAATTGGGCGCTTTTTTCCATGCCAAATTGGAACATTCATCCAGCTTGTAACTTCATTTTGAGAGGAGTATGGTGACTTCCACAAGACAATCTTTAAGAAAATATATATGTATGTTTATAGAAATAAAATAATCTCTCTAGTCTCTTGTGCGTACTAATCTATTAACATTGTAAAGAAGAAAAGAATGAGTGTGTATTTCCTCAGTAATATTGTCTAAGGAACCAACTTGGATAAAACAGTGAACATTGTATGGACGAAAAGATCACAGTGGTGATCAGAGCTGAAAAAATGATCATAGTTTACTGTTTACTCACATTTTTATATGCATGGGAAGAATGCGGGTGGGTCAAGATGAGGTTATGGGACACATTTGTTTCTTTGGCAGTCTCTCTGTACTTGTGCTGCTCTTGGAAGATGCCCACAGTTTGATGGACATGCTGCCTGGACCTTAAAACATATGATTTCAAAGAGGTGGTGAAGTTGCAGACATTTGCTGCAGGAACTGGCAGGTTTTCCATATACTGCAGTAAGAAAGAATAATCTTATCACATCAAACACACACACAACTGGTGCAAGACATTGCAACATTGACCAGGTTTACCAGAAGGCAAGCATGGAGGTGGGGAGAGAAAGCAGAGCAGGGTTTTTGCTCTGCCCTACCATGACAAGGCTTTAGCTTTTGTAGTTGATAAGAAAACTTTTTGAAAGAATCAAATACATGATCCATTGGAGCATCTCTGAGGTTCTAATGATCTGTAAAGCAACATGGATGTTGTGTATTGATTGTTTGGGCTTTGCTGTGATTGTCTTTGTGTGCATGTCTGGAAGCCAATGAGCCCTTGCAGCAGCAAGTGCAGGGTGGTGGCTTTCTGGTGTGATGCAAACAGGGAGACTACTTGTCGATGCAAGTCAGGCTAAACAACAGGCACAGTCCTCTGCAATAGGAAGTCCCAAGTCCTTGTATGCCCTTTACTTGAAGTACTTGGTACAAAAGAAGGGCGTGAGACCTTCAGTGTGATATGACAGTAAGGGGCTTGTTCCTAGTGCTACTGCTGGAGTAGGAGTGGGATCTCATGCCCCACCTTGTCACCATGTGGGTTCTTTGAGATCCCTAATCCTGTACAGCCCTCTGTATCTAACACTTAAGCATGTATTCAAACAAAAATAAGCACTCATAGACACACTGTCGCTCACTTTTCATTAGGGCTCAGAGGAAGTGATGATAGCTTCATTTTTTGACTCTTTACTACTGAACTACTAAGGAGAGATTTTTACGATTGTTTTACTGAGAATGGGGTGATGACCATAAAGTGGTTTGCTCTATGTCTCAATTTTGAACAGATCCCCTCTGAAGCACTGCTCTTATTGAGGTTTTGCCTTTTTTTTACAGGCTGTGCCTTCCTAACATACTGTGAAAGGGAGTCTGCTCTAAAGGCCCAAAGTGCACTGCATGAACAGAAGACACTACCAGGGGTGAGTCCAGATTGATAACTTTTTTTTTTTTTAAATCTAAAATGGGTTACATATGGAGTTCTCATCTTGGGTCTGGA
This sequence comes from Numenius arquata, assembly GCF_964106895.1. NCBI lineage: Eukaryota > Metazoa > Chordata > Aves > Charadriiformes > Scolopacidae > Numenius > Numenius arquata. Next base: position 29,159,421 of record NC_133615.1, on the reverse strand, counting down.
AGCATAATGTCTCCAGTTGCTTGGATGATTCACTATTTGAATTGTGCTAATAAAATCAGGATACCACCAACCCACCCAAACGGTTTCCATGCACAAAATGAAAAGCTTTTTGTTCTTATCTGGAGTCAGGAAAACAGTAATTAACTTGTTATGGGCTGGATTCTACCAGCCTTACTCAGCTGAGGAAAGGCTTTAGGATTCTGACTACTACAATGAAATATTAGAAGTGCTCACCAGATGCTACCTCTTACTATTTTTCTTCTCTGAAGCAAGGTGTGGCAGGAAGAAATCAAGAAACAGATCACATTATTGAGTTATCACAGAATGAAAATATATTCCTGATGACAAAATGGTTTGACTCAGTTACTTTAGTATTCAAGCAGCTGTAGAAGATTGGAAAGACGGTGAGACAAGGAGAAAAGAGAGAGAGGAGAGACAAATACAAGATGAGGAAAATTATTCACATGAGCAAGATCTAAGGTTCAGATAACACAAGCAGAACTAAAAATAGAATCAACATTATGTGGGGAAGATCTGCCCTGCTGGGATGGGTTTCCAGTTTAGCAGTAACTGGGAGGAGGGAAAGAGAGAGAGACTAGATTCATTCAGAGTACGTGGACTGGAAACAGTTGAGTGCAGTGCTCCTGTGGCTAGAATAGGGCTGGTTTCACAACGACACAGAAGTCAGTGGTCAAATAATTAAAAGTGGGATCCTGAGGGTTCCAGGTTGCATCTAAACTGAGAGGAAATTGATCCAGAAGTCTGTCTTTATTAGTTGCTGTTGAATGACTGAGTCCTGCATACTCATAACCTACCTTTCCACAAAACCTAAGACACATCACTTGTTATATGGTTCTGAAGAAAGTGTTGATTCTGCTGTACTTGTTTCCATCATCCTGGGTCTATTTATCTATCTGTATGCCACCTTGCCAGTACGGAGATGCCCACACACTTGCTCATCTACATCTGTCTTTGCTTTAAAGACCATACCTTATGTAAATACATGCATCATTCCCTAAAAATACATTTCTGTCAGCTGACAACTATCTCTGAATTATTTTTTTCTAGAAACTCATTAGCTGCAGATTGAAAGTAACTTGAGTCTTGTTGGAGTTTAGCTTTTTCCTTTTTTTTTTCCTAACAGGTGATGTTTTCTTTTTATTTTTCTCTCCTCTGAAGGATAGAACTGGATGTACAAAAAATGAAAATATTTTGAATAGGGATGTTTCAGATAACATTTAACCTGAAATTTTCTGAAATATGCTTGAAATTAAATATGTATTTATCAAAACTAGAGATATGCTTGTGATGAACAGGGTGTTGTATATTTAAAAGATACTAATTGGAATTCCAATTGTTTTCACTGAGGCTATTTGCTCTCCTTGTTAGGAGCCAGACCATTCACTTGCATATAGAGCTCATATCTTCTCTATGAGGTTAAAATCTCATGCTGAAGCTGTGTGATGAGAATACCTTCAAGAAGACAGTGGGTTAGTGAGACTGAGAGCTCAGAGTAGGGGAGTGATGATTTAGGATTTCTTTTATTTCTTTATTTATTTTGCTTCTTTATATGTTCACCATTCTAAATCTCAGTCTGAATTTTAGAGCTTTCAAATTACAAAACCCTTAAAGTCAAAACTGTTGACTTGGACAGTAGCAAAATTCAACCAGCTTTTGCATTAGGATCAAGACTTCTTTCACAGGCTATGCTGACTGATTCTAGACTACAGGCAAAACATTTCTTCATTGGTTTATGTTGTTTCTATCACATATAGCCTATATTGACCATGCTGACCTCAGAAGGCTTTTTTGTTTTGTTTTACACTTTGAGGTGACACATCAGGATCTGATTGAATTGGGAACTGTGAATCCTCTGTTTAAAATCGCAACCAGGTTTTTGAGAGTTCTGAGTACTGACTTCTCCCATCCCTTTCATTTCCAGTTCTTTTTGTCTCAGGATAAAGGTTTACTTTCCACCAGCAAGCCCTCTGCATACAGCTTTCTGCCAAGTTTCTGAACTCATCTTCTGAATGATGTCACTGTGGTTTATTTAAGGAAATCAGCCTTGTCTCTTGATAAAATATCATGCCTGGATACTGTTTTATGGTTCCTATGTGAGTAGCAGAGAATTATTTATGACTTCCTGACTGTTCTTGATAATATGCACCAACAATATCAAGCATAGTTCATCACCATAAAATAAAAAGCACTCCTGAAGTCAGGGGTCTAAGTCCTCATTCACATTAATTCAACAATGACACATATATAACACCTTCTCTTGACCCTCTACTGTCTGTGAGACAAACAGCACTACTGAGGAGGTATCAAAACCTGGTATAGGAAAAAAGAAAATAGTACTACAGTGAGCCATTGAATCAAGACACTTCTTTCCAATCTCCCAGTAAACTGTGTATTTGCCTGCTCTTGCAATATTGCTGTTTGTGTTCTTTGTGCTATAAAACACAGAACGGAGTCATTTTTAATAATATGCACAAGAATGCTAATGTATGGAAATAGCGAGACATGAGGAGTTTGTGTCCAGATTCAGATGCCTTGCCTATTAGCTATATATCACTTTGTTCTTAGTGGAGTGGCTATATGTACATATTTCACAGTAATTACTTTCTGGATGTGCTTTGTAAGATGACAGAAATATGTTTCACGTATTCCTATGTTATTTGTGGGACATAAAGTCATCTTGTGGAATAATCAAAAGACTTCCAAGCAGGTATGTCTTGATTAATAAAGTCTTTACAGCACTTCGTTTTTGGGCGGGAAGGAATCATGATACATATTTTGAAGCAACTAGAATGGAATGTAAAGCATAAAATTATCAGTTGAATCCTCTTCATCCTGTACTCGGCACTGGTGAGGCCCCACCTCGAGTGCTGTGTCCAGTTTTGGGCCCCTTACCACAAAAAAGACATTGAGGTGCTGGAGCGGGTCCAGAGAAGGGCAGCAAAGCTGGTGAGGGGTCTGGAGAGTAAGTCTTATGAGGAGAGGCTGAGGGAGCTGGAGCTGTTCAGCCTGGAGAAGAGGAGGCTGAGGGGAGACCTTATCGCTCTCTACAACTACCTGAAAGGAGGTTGTAGAGAGGTGGGGGTCGGTCTCTTCTCCCAAGTCACAGGTGATAGGACAAGAGGAAATGGCCTCAGGTTGCGCTGGGGGAGGTTCAGGTTGGATATTAGGAAAAATTTCTTCACTGAAAGGGTGATAGAGATACAGCCAGGGGAGCTGGAATACAGCCAGGGAGATACAGCCAGGGGAGCTGGAAGGTCATTTCTGTTTTTTTTTCTGGGCCAGGGTTGTGTTGTTGAACTTGTTCACTTTGGGGAATCCAGCTTTCTTTGAGCATCTCTTTGCTCTCCAGCACTGAAACTGACTGACAACTCGAGTTACTCTCCAGATCTGGCATTGCTGCTGACTTTCTGGATAGCATTGCAATCAGATCCCTTCATTAGCAATGCCTTTCTTTCTTTCTTGGTATTAGCACCTTGGGGCTGTATTCTGGCTTTCCACCAATTCCAGCTGAAAACTCATAGCAATCACAGTTGAAAGGCAGGGGATTTATACCAGCAGATTGATGCTAAAAGGCAGATCACTGCTACTTTCTGCTTCATTTCTTTGCAGGATACATTGCTTCTCCTTCCCTTCTCCTGATGTCCTCCCCCTGGGTCAAGCAACACACTGTTGTTGGGCAATCTTCACCAATTTAATCATATTTGGTCCCAGTGTTTTTCCTGCAGACCCTGGAGTGTGCAGTGCTTAGGCCTTGGTTATTAGTTTACACAATAAATTAAGCCCATTAGAAGAGGATAATTAGGACTCGGAGAAGGCCACATCACTCGTTATCTGAGGAGGTTATGTTAAGTTTCTGTAGTTACTAATCATACTTTCCCATGCAGATAGCTGAAGATTAAAAGTCACAGTTATCCTCTTTGCTCCTCATTCTTTTGCACTGATGTGCAAACGCTCTTTATAATCATAGTTATTATGGTTATTCATAGCCCATCCAGTCAGCCAGGACTGCTCCTGAGATGTTGCTTGAATCCTTGCACCTGTCTGTGGTGATCAGAGCCACTGGAGGTCTCTGCATTTATATCTCAGAAAGCATCCTTGAGAGTCCTAGAAAGTCTCTGCTAGCTGTTATTGAGTTCCACTATCTTGTCCAGAGGCCAAGAGAGTTCTTAACAGAAGCTGACACTATTATAAGAGCCAAGTTTAACAGCAGCCCTCTTGATTTCACTTGCTTTGCCTTTTAATACCAGCTCTAACCTTGAACTTAGTCTAAGATGATATGCTGCCCTGTGGTTTTTTGAAATCTAGCCTAATGCCCTTTTAATCAAAGTGAATGACCCTTTTTTTCTTCATTTTTAAAGCACTTAAGTCAACTGGGATAAAATTAGATCTGTACCAGGTAGGCTCAACAGTATTTAAAAAAAAAAAAAGTTTAAAAAGGGAAGCATTTATTCCATCAGAGAAAATTATCTTTAAATTATTTATTTTCCCTAGAAATATTTGTTTCCTATCATTCTCTTTCTGGTAGCCTGTGCACATACACAAAATAACTTCCCAGAAAACTTTCATCAAAATCCAGGTATTTGAGGAAGACAGTTGGAGTCTTTTCTCCCCAGAAAGACTTTAGCCATGGAGCATTTGCTTCAATAAAATTACAGTTAAAGCAACAGTTAGCAACTAACTTGATTCAGCATATAGTGACTGCACAATCATTCAGTTGCAGATCACATCAATGTACAACTACTGTCATCTGCTTGCACACCCATTCCTTTTCTTTGTGTCCACTATCAGCTTTATAGAAGCTGTGCTCCAATTTTCTTCTTGTTCCGCTTAATGAAAACTGCTTTTCTGTAAGTGGATTTAGCTTCTGAAGCAGGGGCTAGGTCAGCGATATACAGAAATCTTAAACCAGTAAGTCCATAATATCTGTCACACAAACTTAAAATCACCAGTTCATCCAGTTGCTAAAGCCTGGATTCATTCTTTTGAACCTGGAGTGTGAGTTACCATACATGTCAGTTTGTCCATCCTAAAATTACTTTTCAGCCTGTGAGGAAAGGCACATTTCCAGAATGAACAGTTCATACCATTTCTCCTTTGACTGAAGCAAATAAAACTGCTAACCCTGATTTCTCCTTAAGAAGTCACAGTGCAAGTGGGTCTGTTTCCCTCACATTTGCAATGATAACACTAATGCTTATGTTTCCCAAATGCTGTGCTTAGATACTGATTCTGCATATCTAGAGGAAATCAGCATTGCTGTCTTGACTCGGAGGTATGCTAGTCTCTGTCATCTCATGATCTGGCTCCTCCTTTTTTTTTTTCTTTTTGTCCTAGCCTAGACAGAGTGCTTGATAATGCGTAAGACTTTGCTAGGGCCTTATGTTTGATTTTTTTCTTTTTTAATGAAAGTATTTTCTCTAGAAAATATCAATTCAAGACCTTTTGATTTGAGGGATCATGGTGGGTTTTGTTGTGCATTTATCTGAGACTGTTTTTTGATCTGTTAGAAAATTCTTGTTCAAATGAAAGGGCCAGAAAAGCAGAAATCAGCCCAAACAGGCAGGCATGACATTTGCTTGACATATGGAACTTCCCTGATTCAAATCCCATCCTTATCTAATTCAGACTAAGAAGTGAACAGACACTGGCTTTCCTACTCACCTGATTCTTGGCTGTTTGAACACAACGTTTGCACATGTGCTTCCTTTATTTTCTCCTCCCCTCTATTTTTACAGAAATTACTAAGTAATTTACCTGAAATACTAAGAATTTTTTTTGAGTGGATGAAAATGAGTCACGATAACAGACCTGGTTGATTTTAAGAAGAATATATAGGGTTTTCACATGCTATAATGAGAGGGGTCAAGGCATACAGATGGGATTTACTGTAGCTGACCTTAGATTTCAGTAAGATGTTGGCAGCTCCTCAATTGTCTATCTCAAAACCGGTCTCCTTTGTCTTCTTTTAGGTGGGAAAGCAAGGGCATGAGAAAGTGTAGAGAGAAAATACCTATGATAAAGTGTGGTTCTGAGGGCTGAAACAGAACCAGGATTTAAGAAATCTAGATACAATACTTGCCTACGTGACAAAGGTCAATGAACCCACCTTTGCCTTGATATCCTACCTACAAAATTGAGCTAATTAACCTTCCCTGCCTGTTACCTCTTTGATTAGTAGACATTTAGAGTTCTCTGGAGTAGGATTTTTCCTTTCATATGCATCCGTGTTTGTGTACAGTGCTTAGCAGTGACAGATCCTGCTTTTCACTACATCCTCCTAGACATTCCTGTAATGCTGACAAAGGATGATAACTGTTGGGAGGAAAAAGCTTTCTTCCAATATAAGGTGATGGCTCAGATTCTTGCCTTTCAGAAAGGGGCTGTCCCTTTCCCTTTTCTCATGATTGACCTGAAAATAAATAAGGGAAGAGTGACATTCTTACTATTACTTTTATTTAAAAAATAAAAGAAAGAAAGAAAAAAAGGAAAATTTCTCTTAGACTCATGCTGTACTTCTTTATACTGTATTTGACATTTGTACTAAAATTTGGGTCAGATATACTTTTCAATAAAAAGAGGCATCCTACAAATAGCCCCATGATCGTATTAGGGTCATGTCAAGAATAATAGAGACTGCTGTCACTGTGCTGAACCTCTGCATTGTATTAAGTATTCCTCACTTCTCTCTTCTCTGCTTCTCTCCAAGACATAATACAAGATGCCTATCATGTTCCACCACATCTCACCAAAGGGCACAGAAAGGGAAGCTGGTTAGGAGGGAGCAAGGCTCCTCAAAGTTACTCTAGCATTGATGAGCACAGGTGGAGCATTCACACTGTCTCGCTTGATCGTATGTGTCCTCTCCCCCTATCTGGGTGAGAACTGCAGGAGGGAAGGAGGGATTTTTTCAAGGGGAATATTAGTTTTTTTCATACTATTATTTCATGGGTAGGTTGCATGTTGGGTTTTTTTGTGAATGAACAGTGTCTTGGAGAGATGAAGGAATGACACATTGGCATATGAAAGAGATGGTCCTAGGTAACTTCTTTTCGGTGTTGTCTGCTCACAGGTGCACAAACTTTAGGCACCTGCCTGTATGCAAAATAGGTCCTTATCTGTATTGTCTTAGCACTGAGATTCCCTGCCATAGCTGTACACTGTCCACTCACACCAGAAAAGTTCATGTGCTATCACAGACCTGCATCACCTCTGACCTGTCCGCATCTAGGGATAGCTCTTGGCCTTGACTGCCTCATACATCTTGCCCTACCAGTTCTGGATCAGTTCTCACAGCAGTGTGGTGGCCCAGGAGTCCTGATCTGCCTACCCTTTTGTATATCAGCATCTGTTTCTAGCCCTCAAGAATACTTTCAGCACTGAGCCTCAGTCGAGCCTCATTCACTTCTGGTGAGACAACTGGAAACAAGGAGGAGAGATCACTGAATTTCATTTCACTCATGCTTCACAAAAGGCTTTGAAGTCAGGTCATGTAAGCAAAGGAATTATTTGCTTCAAATTCCATGCCTGGAGCTGCTCTGAGATGCTTTCACTGAATCTTTTCTATTTCTGAATGGTATTTTCTGGGGTAGATAGTGAAACCTAGTTCCCTCCAGAGGTGTGATACCTGCATTCCTCTGTCTGAAGCCTGGTTTCACTTGACCAATGCATCAAGAATTGTTTCATCTGCTTGGCACCACACACCTGCCCTTTCCTTCCCTTTCCTTCTCTCCTCTCCCTTCTTTTTCCAAAGCCTAGTGACATCCTTTGCTATATTTGAGGTGCTAGTGTAGATCAAAGTCCTCCCAGGATCAAACACTGTGCTGCATGCAATCCTTATGGTTACAAACAAGGTCTTTAACTGACAGAAACACATTTCTGTGCTGCATTTTCAGCAGTCTATCAGACTTTATTCAAGGGTAGCTTTTGATTTCACAAGGACACTCTCTTCTGCCCTTCCCCCCCATTCTTCAGAAGGAGGGGGAAAAAGGCGCAGTTTGGCTGAAAGAAAAGGGAGAACAGCTTTTTTGAAACATTGGAGAAAGATTTAATATATCCATGCTGTATGTTTTGTTTGCTGTATCAAGTAGAAGATAGAGAACTTCAATGAAGGATAAACGTATCTAATGTAAAAAGCAAGAAAGAGAGGACTGAAAAATTACCTATTTGTCACACCATTCTGATGGTATTTTTAAATATCTTTCGGTCCTCACTTCCCTATATGATTCTTGCTGTTCAAATAGCCCTTCAATATAACTTTTGTTGTTTGAAGCAATAGGTGGGTCCAGAATATGTTTTGAAAGTTGGATAAATGGTTTTCAATATAGGATACTAATTATTATGGGCAACTATTTCCTATGAGTCTTTTCTTCATACAGCTTCAAGCAAATCTTCAAAGGAGATGCATTGAAAATATAAGTACTAATGTACAGTTTTCTGAGTAGCTTGGATCTTTTGTATTCTGTCTCTTGGGGCTTCTGAAAAAATTTCTGAAAATTTAAGTGACGTAGACACTGAAAATTGAATGCAAATAATAATTTTGCAAATCTCATTAGTAGAGGTTCACATGAGTTTCCAGTACTCTGAAAACACTATTTGCTGCACAACTTGGGGGCTTTTTGTATGTTCTATTTTTCAGAAAATTTGATTAAAATAATTTTTAAATTTTTTTCAAAAGACAATTCTGCTTGGACCTTGGGGATAAAGCCCAACATTTTTTCTTTGCCACTACCTATACAGTCAGGAAAATGCAAAATTAAGGAGTCTAAACAATAAGTAATATCCCTCTCCATATGAATGCAAGAAAAATCCATATTTCTTCTGGGGAAAATAATCGCTGATTAATATTTCCAAACAAATAATCCTCATACCCCATAATTTGCATTCTATTAATAAAAATCAATCAATAAAAAGCTCTTTTTAATAATTAAGTTTGAGGATGTTACTGGGTTTGGTACTGTTCTGGTTCATCCTGATACATAGCAATGGAAAGAAACACTTACTTATAAGTGGCATACAGATGAAACATATTGCTTTCAAGAAGAAAATTAGAAATCCTCCCTTGATGCCCACTTCATCAGAGTCCGTTTATTTGCCAGAAGAGTTTTAGTTTCATTTCAGTCTGTAATTACTCGTTATGGGTCACACGCTGGCTTGCCTCAATGGCCTCTCTTCTAGAGTGCACGCAGGGTAAATAACTGTTAATTTCCCTGCTACAGAAAGTATATTTTCTATCTTGTATGAAGTAAGGAAGTGCTAGTCCCCCTCTGAAGAGTTGTTTTGTTTGCTGGTTTGGATGAGACATTCAGGAGACAAAGTTCTCAGCACATCATACTCTAAGTGAGAGGGCAGCGTGCCTTTCTCTACCACAGTTAATTCCTTAAAATTCTTTCCTCATGTGCCTTCCAAAGTAAACTACGCTAGGGTCTATGTTTATTTCTCAAGAAGAATCCCCACTGGTCATTACAGATAGCTGATATGGTAACTCAGATGTGCAGCAGCACAGGATACAAATTGTTAAAATAATTATGAATTCACATTCTTGACTGAAAGTCCAAACTTCCACAAGGCATGAAACGGTTACACAAAACAAATAGTAGTGTGTACATATGCACTTTAATATGAGGAAATGTGTGTAATACTTGGGAGGCATAGAGGGATTTGATGTGAACTCCAATAAGTTTATCTAAATTTTAACAAATTTTCAAATCAATTCTATGGATGACTATCCACCTCTGGATCATAATCTCACCTCTTTGGCTACCCTCAAATAAATACATTCAACAGGAAACCTAGGAGAACAGTTTTACAGGAAATATGAAAGCTGGTATGGTTAAATGAAGCTAAAATTTGACTTTTTGGAAAGGAATGTATTCATAGTTTTTCAGATTCTGTATGAAAATGAGCATTATAGAAACCTCCTTCAGAAGTACACTGAAGCAATTTCATGTAATGAAAGCAGCTTCATTTAAATGAAAATACTGCTTGTAATTCTGATTAAGAATTAAGAATTCTGATTATGAAAAACAAGTAAAAGAATGATTTGGAAGTGATTTAAAAGAAGAGAAGGACCCTTGCTAAACCGGAATACATCAAGAAATGATGAAACATCTTTCAGTGGGGAATGAGAAGACTCTAACAGGAGGAGATTGGTAAAAACCTGTTATATTTAGCTCTCTAGATTATGACCTGGACTGTGTGGACCAGCTCAGCATAGTCCTCAAAGGGCCAGCACATGAAGCACTGACAACTTTCCACCACGCGATTATTCATCACCACAGGCAAATTTTTCCACCGGTCAGACCTAAAACTGCTCTGCACAACTGAGGTTGCTGAGACATCTTTCTCACTAGGTACCAATTTCCTTGCTGAAGCTTAGGATGTTGGGCTGGGTGAACTGTTTCGTAAGGTTTGGCACTGGTCTCTGGGTATTTGGTGCAGGCTTCAGGTGATTCAGGGCTGAGATCCCTCTGCTTGGTCTGGTAGTGAAACCAGCCTTGGGTACGGCTGTAATGATGTGAGGGACCACTTCTTTTAAACACAAAAAGAAAACATTCCTCCCTGGTAAGCCCCTCAGATTATTACCCCTGCCTCATTTTTCAGGCAGACAGAGACGAGCTATTAACAAGAAACACAAGGGCAATCAAAAGAGACTTCCGGGCCTTGGGACAAGTGGTGAAGGGGTCAGGAGTGCAGGTAGTGTTTTCCTCTGTCATCCCAGTCACAGGGAAGGATGAGGAAAGTAACAAGAAGAGCAAGCAGATCAATGCCTGGCTCCAAGCCTGGTGTCAGAGGCACAATTTTGGGTTTTTTGAGCACAGGAAGGTCTACATGACACCAGGCCTACTGGAGACAGATGGGGTACACCTGTCTCAAAAGGGGAAGAGGGTCTTTGCGCAGGAGTTGGCAGGGCTCATCAAACGGTCTTTAAACCAAGTTTGAAGGGGGAAGGGGGGGAATCCATCAGCAGAGACGCAAGGGTCATCGATGGATTAGGAACTATGGCTGAGGCTGGGAACGGTCAGGCAGAAGTTAGGCCTTCCGACACCAAAAAGGTGGTGGGACCGGTAGCCCAGCTGAAGTGCTTTTACACTAATGCACGCAGCATGGGCAACAAACAGGAGGAGCTGGAAGCCATTGTGCGGCAGGAAAGCTATGATGTAGTCACCATCACGGAAACATGGTGGGATGACTCGCACAACTGGAGTACTGCAATGGATGGCTACAAACTCTTCAGAAGGGAGAGGAAAGGAAGGAGAGGAGGAGGGGTGGCCCTGTATGTTAGGGAGGGTTATGAATGTCAAGAACTAATTGAGGGTAATAGTAGGGTTGAGTGCCTATGGGTAAGAATCAGGGGGAGGGCCAGCAAGGCTGATATCGCGGTGGGAGTCTGTTACAGACCGCCCAACCAGGATGTAGAGGTAGATGAAATATTCTATAAGCAGCTGGGAGAGGTCTCAAGATCGCTTGCCCTTGTCCTGGTGGGAGTCTTCAACCTACCAGATATCAGCTGAGCACACAATACAGCTGAGAGGGAACAGTCTAGGAGGTTCCGGGAATGTGTCGGGGATAACTTCCTGACACAGCTGGTGAGGGAGCCGACTAGGGAGGGAGCCCTGCTGGATCTGCTGTTTGTAAATAGAGAAGGACTTGTGGGGGATGTGATGGTTGGAGGCTGTCTTGGGCACAGTGACCATGAAATGACAGAGTTCTCAATTCTCAGGGAAGCAAGGAGGGGAGTCAGCAGTACTGCCACCATGGACTTCTGGAGGGCAGACTTTGGTCTTTTCAAGAGCCTGCTTGACAGAGTCCCTTGGGAGGCAGCCCTGAAGGGCAAAGGAGTCCAGGAAGGATGGACGTTTTTCAAGGAGGAAGTCTTAAAAGTGCAGGAGCAGGCCATCCCTGTGCGCTGTAAAGCGAGCCGTCGGGGGAAAAGACTGGCCTGGCTGAACAAAGAGATATGGTCATAGCCTTTGGAAAAAAGGGCAGGCCACTCAGGAAGACTACAAAGGTGTTGCAAGGTTATGTAGGGAAAAGATTGGCCTGGCTGAACAAAGAGATATGGTCATAGCCTTTGGAAAAAAGGGCAGGCCACTCAGGAAGACTACAAAGGTGTTGCAAGGCTATGTAGGGAAAAGATTAGAAAGGCCAAAGACCGACTAGAACTTAACCTGGCCTTGGATGTTAAAAACAATAAAAAGAAATATGCCGAAAGCAATATTGTTTCAGAAAACATTTCAGTGCTTTCCAGGAGAAAAAAAAAACCTTTTGTTTGCTTATTTTTCCACCATCTCTGCTTGTAAGATTTGGCAGCACCTTAGGTTTTAAACAGGAAAGGAAATAGTCACAATTTTAGCAATGAATTGGACTGCACTACAGTTCCTGCACCCAGGTAGCTCCTACAATCACATGTCATGGGCCACTTGCTGCTCACTGCTGGACCCTGCTCACAGCTTATTTCACTGTAGATCTCCTAACTAGCCTCAGTATAGGATCATGTTTCTGAATCTTCCACAAACTTGTTTTGGGGTCAATATTGGGGCAAAAATGTTGCTACTCTTGCAGCCAACAGACCTGTTTTGTCCTTGGTGCTTAAATGGCATTCACTTCTACTGTATGGGGATTCATTCATATATATATACACACAAACAAACAAACAACAACAAAAACAAAACAGAAGAGCCTTAAATCTGTCATTTAGAGCAGGTTTTCACAAAATGTTTTTGAGAAGTTAGCAGTTTGGGGCATGAAAACAGGTGCCATCATCAGCAGTAACAGAACTGCCAAAGTAATAGCAGCTCCTGGCTACAGGACCAACCATCTACCACCTTCCAGCAGTGAGCAGCAAGTGGCCCATGACGTGATTGTAGGAGCTACCTGGGTGCAGGAACTGTAGTGCAGTCCAATTTATTGCTAAAATTGTGACTATTTCCTTTCCTGTTTAAAACCTAAGGTGCTGCCAAATCTTACAAGCAGAGATGGTGGAAAAATAAGCAAACAAAAGGTTTTTTTTTTCTCCTGGAAAGCACTGAAATGTTTTCTGAAACAATATTGCTTTCGGCATATTTCTTATTGTGATGGTGTCTCAAATTCAGGATAGTATTTTGACCAAGATGTTCTGTTTATCCTGTTTTGATGACATCTGGGATTAAAAACCAATAAGTAAACCTGCTCTGAAACTGGTAGAAAACTCTACCCTAACATCATATCTAGGCACTGGATAATATGCAGTGATATTTCTCATCTTAAAATGTCAGTCTCTTCAGAGGAGAGAAATACACTTCAATGCCTTGAAATGTTTGTTAAATGGAATGGTGTTTTTCTGGCCAGCCCTGGTCATGGGTGGTCACACAGATGATCTCTAGAAGACTTACACTAGTAGGCAATTGTTGGTCCAGCTTGTGTGCTGCACACCTAAGCTGCTGACCACAAGGAAAACTTCTCTGCATGTTGGTGACCTACCATGACCCAAGCTGGCACACTGATATTTAATGGACAATTGGTGTCACCCAGCTGCTAGAGAAACTCTCAATCTGGATTTTTTTCTCTGTATCTTAACTAATGAGCTGTGCCTAGCTTTCTGGTTGTGTAAGGAAGTTTACCCCAACTGCAATTATTACTTTATGAAGAGAAAGTGGATGCCTGAGTCATAAAGTGGCATTTTGTGACCATGGGTATGATTCATCTGCCCTAACTTCAGCCTTATGAAGATTAAATGTTTGGCTTGCTTCTACAGCCATTGGAGAGCAGTAGTTGAATGTGGCCAGTCTTTTCCATTTAATAGAGAGTAACCCAAGACCAATGGCTTAGGCTATGAGTGATGTTAGGAGAAACTGCTCTGATAATGTGGCTTGTGAATTAAATCTGATCCCCATGTCCTGTGCAAACCAGTAGCCAGTTCTCCAAAATGAAGCTAGAAAGAAAGTGGGTTTTCATCCTATTAGCCCACACGCTTAGAAGATTTAGCATTATGCTGCTTGTATAAGCTCTTCACTGTCTTTATTAAGCTATTTATCTAAGGCAACTTCGTAGATTCTGTGATTCTGTATTTTCTTTTAGGATAAACTGGAGATAATGCAATGTGCTTGTTTTAATTGCAAGGTTAACTGATCTAATTATCTGCATGTGTGTTTATTTAAATCCTTTCGAGCACTAGGCAATCGCAGGTGGCTGTTTTATATTCCACCAACAGGAAATCTTGTCAGGCAATCCCATTCTTTCTATAGCAAAGTATTTTGAGGTGATCATAAGACTGCATAGAATAAGTTAGGGACTTTGATTAAAAGATGCTTAATAGTGTGTCTTGCCACTTACAGTGGAAACAGGAACACTATGACCAAGGAGACCATTAGAGAACACAGGTTTGAAATAATCAATTTCAGGCAAAGTGATGCCTTTCAGCAGCCAGGCAGTCAGAAACAGCTTCAGAGACTTATCTGACCTCTGAGAACCATGCCTTAGACATGGGACCTTATGGACATAATCACATACTGCTGGTTTCTCTGCCTGCAGCCTCCATCTACCCTGTCCCTCAGGCAAAAAGCATTCAGAGACATAACCCCGTTCACTTACTCAGGGGAAATTTTGCATTCCCAAAAATGCAGATCACAATGAGATTCCTTCCCAAAACAGAAAGTTCAAAGGATGCCCTGGCACCTATAATTTTATACACACAAAGGGAAAGAACAGGAGAATACAGCTGTATTCACCAGCACAGATTATTGATTTCAAATAAAAAAAAACTCAAAGGCCAGCCAAACACTCTCTGGGCATCCACATTTGTATGGTTTATGGCAGGTACAAACCTAGAGGCCATTAAAAAAAAAAGTCTAGCTATTATAAGACATGTCCACAGCTTAGTGTCTTTTGAATAACATCATCGCTTTCATTACATTGCATTTACTTTGTGATTCACCTTTCCCAAGAGCAGTTCTTCAGTTTTTCCTCCTCATCTTTCTTCTTTTTCCACAAATGGGAGGCTTAAGCCCTTGAGCATTCCCCTCAGAACTAGTGTCATCTGTGGCACTTTATACAGATATCAGATAAGAACCATATTAATTATGATGTTTCCCATGCTTCACTGCATTACTACAGGGTCCATGAAGAGTTAAACTCCTTTGCTAGAAACGATGTGCAGCAAAACTTATGTCTAGTATATTCACAGCTTCAGACAAGTTACGTTTTGTATCTCAGAAACCCCCATATTCTTTAGGAGTAAACTTGCAGCAAACGTTTACTTTCAGCACAACCAACTAAACCAAAGCATTGTTTACTAACTGATAATTCTGTAACTCACACGGACACAATGAAAGGTCTTCACACCACCCAAGTAGACCCAATACAACTTCTTGGACAGGCAGAAAAACCCACTTAACTCAAAAGAGTGATTTCAAAGCTGACAATGAACATATCTGCTCCGAATAGCTCTCAAAAGGGTCCTGTCCTGTTGACTACGAAGGAACATCAACCACAGACAGGCACCTATATTTCAGTGGTCTGAGTATCCATTCACCCATCTCCCATTCCCTTTTCAGTGAGCTGACTCTTTGCAGCAATTTATGAGTTCTCCTGTCCACTGCACCAAGGAACCTGGTTCTTTACCAGGCAGAGCAGCACTGACTTTGCTCTGGGATGCAGAAGGCCCACATCCAGCCTGAAGAGGTGACACTCCAAGGAGCACTGTGTCAAGACCCACCACAGTATATGCTTACTATTCTGAATCCAGGAGCAACATATGTGTGAGGATGGCTGCCTGCAGGAAGACAGAAAGAGTTACCTAAAGGTTAAGTGACTTATTTCAGAACTTGATGCATTTGCAAGAGACGTTTAATACTAGGAAACAGCTCATATTTCCTCCTTAATGGGAAGGAGAATTACAGTTTCTAACAGTAACATGAAAAGATGCTGGAAACTAACTCTGGAGCAGGGGTTCCTTTTCTGGCTATGAATGGTTTTTTCCACACTTCATTAGAATGGGTGGTTGTGAAAGGAAAGGCAGTAGAGAAGCTTTGATGCTTCAGCATTCTTCAGAACAGCAAGGGCTTTGCAAATTGCCATTTCCAACTCAATTAATATGGACGTACATGGGGCAGAAATTTAGGTGTGGGTTTATGTATGGCTAGATAGATGCAGATATCCTCACAGTATGCTTGCATATAGATATATATTTATCTATGTAAGTATACATAAAATCTTCGAGACAGATAAAATGCACACAGCTGTTAGCAGCTGAAGCGGGCCTTAATTACACTTAGGTTTGTCATGGTAACATCTGACAAGCTTTGCCTTCCTGGATGGGAACGTTTGCCCTCTTGGAGTTTCAGTGTGCCAAGAGATGTTCTAAGGAAAATTAGAATAAATCTCACAACTTTCCCTGGCCTTTGTGTCTTCCTGCCAAGGCAAAAGGGCTGGGAAACGGTATTGCTCCACAGGCCTGACAAATCAGAACAAGGCAAGAGCAAAATGGTACATGAATTTAAAGGATGTTGACACTTAAAGTACTTTGTTTTGCTGAGAACTAGCATCCAGCCTAAGATCTCAAAGCATTATCATAACTATTTTTTAACATATATAAGGCATCATTAATGTCAATAAAATTCGGTACATGAAATCATCAGTGGTAGTATCTGAGCTTTTATTGCTATTATTCAAGTAAGAAGACTGATGGGAGAAGGATGTTACCCTTTTCACCCATCATCTTGTATAAAAGCAATGACACAGCCAGGAAGGGAACTTAGGTCTGTTCTAACTATAAGTCCATACTCTCTGTTTAAGGGTAGCTGGTTTAATATGCATTCATTGATGTCTCACAGCATTTCTGATAAATTCTGCCATTCAGGGGAATAGCATTAAAAAAACATTCAAAACTAGAAAAAAACCCCAAAACTACAAACAACCAATAATGGATTTAATTCAGGAAAAAAACAAGAAAACACTTGGACTGTTTATTTGAGTAGCAGTTTGCTGAGAAAATACTAAATAGTAAGGACAAAACCCTTTGGACCAGAGACCTGGAAAGGAAGTCAGAATCAAATAATTCTTTGTTTTCCCTTCAAATGCTTTGCAAAAGTAATTATTCCAATGAATAAGATGTTCAACAAGCTTCCCCCCCTCCTTCCTTCCCATATCTTAAAAATGAAAAAACCCAACCTGAACAGAACGTTTCTAATGTATCTAAAGCATCCCACATCAAGACTGCTTTAATTCATCTGGCTCACATGTACATTTTCCTGAATAGTTGGCAAAAAAGCAGCACCACAGCATGCTACTTCAGCAGTAAGCATCCAGCTGGTGAGAGTGGTTTCAACACATTCGGGAAGCAGACAGTGGAAGGCAATGATCTGAACTTGGACTTCTAAAGACAAGGGGACTTCAAGTGTGAATTAGTCAACCTAAACTTCTTTTATAGGCAATGGAGATCAACAGGCACAGGGGAATGTGTCTCTGAAGGTGCTTGTCCCTTTCCTGGCTATAAAATGGGCCCAGGACAGCCCACTTGGGCATGGACAGTTGGCTTTTAGACATTGGAGGTTGGGCAAGGTGAATCTCCTCCAACAGCTCTACAAAAGCCAATGAACATACAACAAGTTAGCGTGTCAGTGGCAGCTCTGCTTAAATCATGCAGATGTGGCTCAACAGCCTTACTTTGCTCTTGCACAAAAGGATGTTAGCAATGCAGAATTCACGTGTTTGTACAGCAGGCCTCCAAACTCTACTGTAATACATCTAAGAAAGAAGAACTGAAAAACCTAATGAAAGCAAATTTGCATACAAATGAAAGTTATTTTTGTATGCACTATTCCCCCACTTCCAGTTTCATTCTCTTCTCAGAACCTCAAGGATGCATAAGACATGAGGAATTACTGCTGGACAGCAACCTTGTTTCCATTTCCCACAAAAAGAAGAAACAGCAAAATTTCTCACAAAACATACTTAGCTATTTCTATACATTGATGCTCTTAAGTAAAGGGGAGAAAAAAAGATTTATCTTTTTTTATAACTTCAAAAAGGGGAAGAATAGTGTTTCAAAGTGGAAAGTCAAAATGCTTCATTTCAGAAAAATGAAGTAAAAATGAGAAAAGGGATAATCCCTCTGAGCCTCCCCCAAAATTTTAGAGGGCACAATGCTCTAAAAAGTTTTATTACAAGATGACATTTTTACATTAAAAACTCTCCTTAAAACCAAAAATATTTTGAGGGAAAAAAAAATATTTTTTACTGAGCACTGAATGTGTGTTATTTTGTCTCTGAAGGCTTCTTGCTTATTAACTATGAGATTTTTGCATCATCCTTTCCTAGGAAACTATGTTTTTAACTTCCACTCCTCTCTCTCCTCCTCCTCCCCCCTTTAATTTTATTATTATTATTTCTTTCATTTCATAAGCTCTCAGCTTTTTAATATGAGAACCTTTTATTTCTATAAAACTGCAGCTGCTTTCAATTAGTTTTATGGATTTACTGTATTTAGAGGTTTGAAGAGAAGCTTGGAGCTGGCCGTATTATCCAGACATTTGCTGCTTAGTGCCTTTTCTAATGACAAGAGTTATCTAATTCAGAACATTTCATATCTGTAGAAAAATTAATTCTCTCTCCCTTTGTCTAGGCCTCAAGATTTAATTAGTTCAGGGGATTCTTTCAAGCACTTTTTTTTTCCCTTTGCAGATACCCTGATGACTTACTTCCAATGCTGAAGTTGTTCTTCCTGCTGGCATTTGAGTCAACCATTTGCAACTTGGTACTTATGTACCTTCTCATCATCATGGCATTTGAGCTCCTTTCAGTATTTAATGTATTTTTTACTCCTGCTCTGTGATGTAGAGGTTGCTATTCTCACCATTTTACATACACAGAAATAAAGCAAAGAGGGAACTAGACCTCATATCTACAATTGATCCATATTGATTTCAATATGAGCTACACATCTGAAATACTTTCCTGAATGTAACCTTAAGTGATATTCTCAAGGTCACATAGGAACTTTGCTAAAGGAGTGGAAGTGAACTTGGGCACAGCATTTAAGTTCACTATACTTTCTACCAAAATACATCCCAATCTATGGTATGGTATCCCTGGAGGCATTGTTAATAGCAAGCCAAACACACGTGTCCATTAGAGAAAACTGGTCAATGAATGGTTGAAACTTTTTTGGACATTGACTTCAATACTGAGAAGACAGTAAGACATGTTGTGTAATTTAAGATAGCTCCAAAAATGAAACTAAATAAGCTAAAGCTGCCCTGTGCTGGTTGCAGTGGACAGCATATGAGGCAACCTATCAATGTCCACAAAAACTTACATTCTTATAATGGGTTTGATCATTAGACAAGTATATTCATTTAAGACTACTTCATCCTCTCATCAGAGTAACCCAAGGACAGCAGCAGGATTCTAAGGCATGGACCAAGGCTTTGCAATTACTGAAACACCAATTTAGTTATCACTTGCTATTACTCTGTCACGTCTATAGCACAGGAGAAAACTGAACCTGTTCAGAAGCACAGTTATTATCCATATCTATCTATTTTCTCTATTTCATCTCTCTACTTTTTGTCCTCTGCAATAACTCCTGAGGACCTTTAGAAAGCCTCATACTAGCCTTCCTCTTCACCCCATCTATTAACCTGATCAGCAACGAAAAAGTTCATTGCAATATTCATCCATCATTTTTAGGCTTTATGGCTAATATCCTTTAATACATTTATGGGGAATTCACACCTTGCAGAAGCACCATTTCTAATCACTTAGGACAGTTCACTCTCTTGATTCAACTCTTCCTGCATTTTTCTTGCAATATTAAGAACTTGACTGGAGATAGTGGAGATTCCTTATGAACAGTTTTCAGATATTTATTTCGTCCATCCTGTTAAAAAAATATATCACCATACATATATTTAAACCTTATTGGTTTTGCAATCTATGACTGAAAATGTGTTTATTAAAAATTGACAAAAGAAGCAGTTGCAATTATATCTGAATTTAAATCTCTGAAGATGTGAAATGTTTGCAAAAACAATATTGAGTATAAAAGAAACCAACCCTAGGATCAGACAATAAACTTTCTCCAAAACCATCAAAACTTTTCTGTCTGTCTTTCAAGTAAGCTACCTGTGTCTCCTCCTTTTCAGAAAAACTGAAACCATGCTGAGATATGAATTTGGGGGTAGCTGAGACAGGGACTGGGTCTAGAGGTCAGAAGATAGAAAACAACAGAAACAGCGAAATAATTTTCTGTGCCTTTTCCCCCCATTAAGTCTTCTGGAAAGCTAAGCTCTAAAATACTAAGAACAGAATTCTGACTGAGAAGGAAATACATTCTCATGTTTTTGTTTCCATTTGTTTAAAGTTCTGGAGGGAAAAAACCCAAACCCCCTATATATCTAAAACCTGTCATCTCTACTGCTTTAAAAGCTCATGTTTATGAGGCATTTCAATAAAACCAAGAGGAAAAGATTTTACACTTTGCTGAAGACCAAAACCACAAAAAACACCCCTTCAGGTATACATACCATAAAGAAGCTAAAGGGCATCCCTCCAACCCCATTTTGTGCATTCACATGCACCTACTTTCAAGACTTTTGATGGAAAAACATAAAAAAGTTGTACGGTATAGTTGATAGAGGTAGGCCAGTTATAACTGCATGTGCCACTATCCCAGTGAGCCAGCAGTGTGCCCGGGTGGCCAAGAAGGTCAACAGCATCCTGGCCTGTATCAGGAATAGTGTGGCCAGCAGGAGTAGGGAAGTCATCGTGCCTCTGTACTTGGCACTGGTGAGACCTCACATCGAGTACTGTGTTCAGTTCTGAGCCCCTCACTACAAGAAGGACATTGAGCTGCTGGAGCGTGTCCAGAGGAGAGCCACCAAGCTGGTGAGGGGTCTAGAGAACAAGTCATATGAGGAGAGGCTGAGGGAACTGGGCATGTTTAGTTTGGAGAAGAGGAGGCTGAGGGGAGACCTCATTGCCCTCTACAACTACCTGAAAGGAGGTTGTAGAGAGGTGGGTGTTGGCCTCTTCTCCCAAGGGAATAATGACAGGACCAGAGAAGTGGTATGAAGTTGTGGCAGGGGAGGATTAGATTGGATATTAGGAAGAATTACTTTACTGAGAGAGTGGTCAGGCACTGGAACAGCCTGCCCAGGGAGGTGGTGGAGTCACCATCCCTGGAGGTATTTAAGAAACATGTAGATGTGGCACTTTAGGGTATGCTCTAGTGGCATGCTCTAGTGGCCAAGATTGTAGGGGGGTTTGTGTGTGTGTATGGTTGGACTCGGTGATCTCAGAGGTCCTTTCCAACCATGATGATTCTGTGATTCTGTGATCCCTGAAAGAGGAGAAACAACCAGGGATAGGTATGAGGCTGGCTCTGTATTTCCCATCTGAGTCCCACAAGACTATTAAATATGTGTGTTAAATGCTGCACTGACCACTGAAGAAAGATTGTGCAAGATGCTGCACAGAGGCAGACAGCATCTTTAAGAGCTTACAACCCAAAGAGGTAGGACAGCAAAAGGAGGTGACAGTAAGTGGCTTTTCAAGGATCACAGCCAAAAGGTCAAGCAAAAGATGAAGTGGAAGCAAAAGCCAAATTTTCATCCCAAGGGAATTCTTGAGTAAGGTGTAGAGAGAGACACCGCCACTCTAGCTGCTAACTATACATGTGGGCAACTTCCCTGAACACACAGGTTTGGGGAGAACCTGCAGAAGAAGTGCTGCCCTGGATACTTTGGAGACATGAACAGCAGAGGACTGTTCTCCAGCTTCAAGAAGAGACACACAGGCATCCTCCCTGGAAATCCACCCAACTAACACAACTGTCACTCTTCGGGCTGATGTGCGGAAAGCAGACTCCACAACCTGTGGGGCTGTAAAGTAGGTATGTTTATTCAGCGCCGGGCAGCACGGGGGGTCACCCCACCAAAATCGTGCGCCCCCACCGCGGCAGTTAGCTTAGGATTTATACAATCAGATCTTACATATTCAAGGGGCGCCTATACATATCCATAACCTTTCCCCGAAAAGGCGGTCTTTATTACAATGAGTTACGAGAAATCATTTCCATAGTCTCCGCCTTTAACTCCCCTCAGCTGCACGTGCACAGTGTTTCCCGGTGGTCGTGGGCCGGGGTCTCGGGGATGAAGGCCACGTCTTCCTCGCTGTGTACCTCTCGCTTTTAATGTTAATGTGTTGCTCCAGGCCACAGGGTTGGGAAACCAGATGATTGCTCTGTCAGGACAACTGAATACCAATTGTTCCCTTATCTCTCATCGAGGCTGATGTGACCACTTTATGGTTTCAACACATCCTTTCTTTGCCTAAACACCTTGGCAATGGCTTTAGGCTATAGATACACAGTTTAAGCCAAGCAATGGCCCCGCTATTAACCCTTGAGTGTTATTTCCCCTTATCAGTATCAAGCTCTTTACATTCTGTAATGTATTTATCCTATTACTACCCAGGGGAAGGAGAGGTCCGTGCTGCTCCTCTTGCATTCCCAATGCTTACTTAGATCTTCATTTTCTATTGCATGGGAGCTGGAGACCTGAATCTCCGTGTGGGCTTGAGGCTAAGAGGATTGGTCATGGTCATGTGGGAAGACATTGCTGTGGCTGAAACCTGGCTTTGACCCCAGTCACAGGTCAGACTCCAGGCTCTGCTGGAAGCCATTTGGTCAAAGCAAGTGTGATAATTACAGCAGGTGTCCCTGAGGATGTATTGGGACTTCCATCTCCATTTGTACTGCTAGGAAATGACATCCAGCTCTCCACAGACACTGTTGTACACATTTCCCTTACCACCACCACACTGCCACATCAGCACGCACTTTTAGGCTAAACATGGGGAAAAGGAGGCCCAGAGCCCCCTGCTCTCATGCTGAACCCCATAAGTCCCTTGCCCTGTCATTATCCTCCTCTTCCAGTGTTTAGGCTTAGACCTAGGAGTGTCTGCCTCCAAATGGTGCCTGGGGAGGAACCTTGGTGACCCCCTCCTGTTTCCCATCCTCTTCACAGTCTCCACAGCCCTGCCTTTATGCTCACTGGGCCCATTTCAAAGCAAGGACCATGACAGCAAGCACACATATGGATTCAAGCTTGCTTTTCTGGACAGTACTGGGAAATTCAGATTCAGTAAGCAGAAGAGGTTCAGGAAATGACCAGGGGTGCATGGAAATGAAGAGCCAGATTTTGATCTCACGCAGAGCAAAAGAACACACGTAGCTCCTGCATGGCCATGTGATACTGGTGTGAGAAACGCCGGCTCACGATTAGAATTTGATAGAGAACAAAATCACCGAAGCAAAGAAAAAAATTAAAAAATTTATTATACGAAACAGCGCTGAATCGGGTGCATCTCAAAGCAGAGGCACACACCATCTTTCAGCTTTGAGGTATTTATATTCTATCCCGGCCGACTGAGTTTCTGTCTCTCTTCTCATTGGTTGAGAAGCTGGAGCTCACATTCTTCCCGCCCGCCTAACCTATTACAGGTTCAATTCATACCTTTTCACCTTATAGGGCATACACACACCTACTCTACGAAATCATTATCCTAGACATGCCTTTGATTAGTTGATTACACTACAGGTTATTTCACAGTCTTTGCTACCATTTACTGTCCAGTGTTAGTAATTACAAGCACTTTGGTGGTCGTATCCTCCTCTTCATCAGCTGCCCTCTAGATGACCTTAGTCCACTCAGCAGTCTTCACAGCCCCCTCAGCAGATTTACCGTCCAGGCCTGGTTTCCTTGGCAACGTTCTGTAAACAAGGATCCCTTGACAGACCCCAGACAATTCTAAGATTAGTTGGGTACAATTGATTAGATTCTACTATCACTAAGCCTCCTTTGTTAGTACAGACACACTAACAAACATACATCAATTCGCTGAAGCAAAACTTAACCCATTTCTCATACTGGGAACTTTAGGGCCTCTGTTCAGCAAGCAGATGAGTTAAAAGAAGCAAAACAAATCCCCCTTATTTGCCTCAGGGTCAAGGGTCAGTGTAAGTAAATCATTAATTAACACGCTGTAGCCTCAGTGCTATTGACAGGGTTTTGTGTACACAGTGGGACTGCTGCACCCCCTGCAATTAAGCAGACAGTGAACTTTCCTCCTCCTCCTGTCTCCCCCTCTGCTCGAGCAGGCTCACTTACTCCCCTGTCCTCATCAGAGGCTCCTCTCTGTTCTTCCTCTCAGCATGGGGTACCAGCTGCCTCCGTGCTCACACTTCTCACCTACCCAGCAGAGCTATCTTCAGAAACCAAACCTCCTCATTTTGTTGCTTTCCAACTTCATGCAGCACCTGCTTCTTAAAAAAAACCTCACTGGCTATGCATCTATCAACATATGCATTTATTTTACCTCCCTGCTCAGGTAAAGCTGCACCTACAGCCTCTTAAGAGCTCACAGGTGCTTGGTGATAACTCATCAGACTTAAGACACTACAGTGTCTCAGAGGGTGTAGCGTATGAAGGCACGGACCCCGGTCGGAGGTGCAACCAGAATCGTTTATTACAACAAACACGCAGCTTATATAGTACCAAGTATCTTCTTTCCCAGACAACACGCCCCTCCAACCCCCAACTGCCAGACGGGCGGAATTCCCCTCAATCAGTAGGGTCGTTAGGCGCTGTTTGTGGGTCATCCCCTGCCAGTGTTCCTGCTGCTTCTCTTCCTTCCTCTGGTCTTGCTTCTTCCATAATCCTGTTCACCCACAAGAGGGAAAAAAATACTCTTCATCTCTTAGACCCTAGATTTTAATAAAAATCTGGGATTCTAATACCTTACTAATGGTACCTGAATTCCTTTTTTTCCCCCTTCTAATCAAAACAGGTCTGTTGAAAGCTGGGAAATTGCCATATAAAGAGCAGTCATTTCATAAACTCCACAGTCACAGGTCCTCTTTAACAATCAGGCCTACAGTGTCAGAGGAACTCCTAAGAAATTTGTTGTACACTTTTCTTTGCAGAGGAGTCTGCTTTCTTTTGGTTGCTTTGGGTTCCAGAAAGCTCTTTCCCCCCTCCCCCCCCCCTTTTTTTTTTTTTAATTTAGGAAATTCAGGTAAGCGCCCAGACGTTTCTTTATTATACCATTGAGAAATTGCTACTTTGGGGAAACAGTATGGTAAATGTCTCTGGTACAAAGTTGATTAGCTCTCCACAGCACTTTCTAGAGGGTGAACAAAAGCACAGTCTGTGCTATGAAAGGTCTTGGCCTGCTGCCTGAAGGTCTGAGGTTGATAACAAAGACCAACTGCCTCAGAGCTACATCACGCTGAGATCAATGCTGGTTTTGAAACTGAACTTAGAGTCCCAGGGAACTTCAGCTGGAAAACCAAGATTGGGGTTCGTCATTCCCAAACCCAGAATTAAACATCTCATCAGTGTTATGTGATGGGACAGCCCATGGTCTGCCAGTTTCCAAACTACAAATCAGAGACTGTCCTGGCAAAATCCTAATGTGTATTTGTGTGACCAGTAATCGAAAACAATTACAGATGCTCTGATCTACTTAAACGCTTTTGAAATAAAAGCATCTGGACAGACACCTTCCTCTACTCATGAAGCATTGTATTAGTTCAATGTCGTCTTAAAATCTTTAACATACATTTCATGTAAGATAAGAATAACATGATAAACATGATCTTAACACAGTAGGACATCTGACAATCCCCCCTCCCCCAAACACCTACAAATTGCTGTCATATTAAACTGATTCCCACCACCATTTCCCCTTAGCTATGACAGACTAGTACATCCTCAAGAATTTAGATAACTCATATGTCTACCTCATTTCAAAGCTTAAATGCCAAGATATCAGTAATTTTAAAGGTGCCTCCAATGCATTAGAGACGACTGAAATTTCAAGTATGCTCATAGGACTAGCTTGTCCCAAACTGTGCCTCCCTTACACCCAGGTACCCTCTTCTTGCACATTGTTACCAGAAATGGTAATCTTCACGTGTATACTCTATCTGCATGAAGAGAGCATCTACACAGTGGCAAAATTTCTTTATGCAGTGCACTTGTGGCTCATGCATCCTGGTATTTCTGGCCACCAGCACAAAGGTTGAGGGAATCAACACTTTCCTCCTCTTTCAGAGTATTCCACTGGTATCTTCTGTCTTTGTCTTTCAGCATCCAGTTCACAGCCCTTGCGCTAGTTACATGCAAATGCCACCCTGTATGGTTCCCGAATCCGATGGATATTAAAACCAGAAAGCTGCTAGCAGCCAAATTAACAGCACATAATTAGTCTCATGCATAAACCTCTTAAAAAAGTACAGGGCACTTGGTGTCAAGATTAGACAATTAACTTTGTCAGAGCACAGGAGAATGTGCTGAAACACTTATATTTGCAATGTAGTATTGTCTGCAATTCTCACCAGGACTTGTGTGAGTAAATATTCTAAGTCAAAGCCTTGACAGCCTTATTTAGATTTTGATCACTTAGTGCAGGCTTTGCTCAAGTAAAGACCACATATAATCCAAAGAAAGACTTCAGAGTTTGGATCTGTGTTTTGACAGCCTATAAAAGACTGGCTGGAGCATAAGCAGGATCAGCAAAAGTAAGCCCTTCCATATACACAACTCTGAAACCAGTACTGTTTTACATGCTAGCCAAAACATGACTGTTCACTGCAGCATATTCTGCAGTGCCCCAGCCAGCCAAGCTTTAAAAAAATCCCAAACTGGGGAAGGGCTTCTTCCCTTTATGATGAGATGTGGCATCAATAGTGTGATCCATCAGCAATTCATATCTATGATCAAATGGGTTCTTTCCCTGGGGAGTGGCAGACCCAGGGAGATTAGTACCTGTCTCTCTTCTGTTTATCACTGGCAGGTGCTTAAGTAAAGCAAGATATTGGCTTTGCTAAAGTGAACAAAGCTCCCAAAAGATAAGATGGATGTGCTGGGCTACTGAGCTAAGGCTTGCTCAGGAAACAGAGCAAATGAGTCTCTGTTTAGCAAAGGTGGCTTTGTGAGCTGATAGGAGGAACATGGCAATTCATTCATATGGTGAGTATTATGAGTCAGTGTACAGTTACTAGGAGAAAGCCTTCTGCAGCACAAACAAAAGAAATTTACTGGCCCTGCAAAATCTGGAGACTTGGGTGACTCTACAATGTCAGGAGCAGACAGGCACAAGGTAGATCTGTTTAAGCTAATCCCAGAGCTGAAAGATCAAGGGATCCCAGGGCAGAGGCATGGATGTGAGCCTGCTCTGATCTGGAGGCAGTCTGGTCACATTCACGCAGCACCTGAGCTAACAAGTGCCCCTTTCTCCCCAGATAGCAGCACTCCATGCAGCTTAACTCTGTCAGCTAGATAGCTGGATCTCTGTATCATATTCTGCTTTGCAACCACCTGTTGTAAATACCAGATAGCAAAACAGCTTTTGTAAGTAGAATGTCTAGGTTAACTATTGTAGGAGTCTCTTCAGCATTGAAGAACTCAGGTGTGTGGAAGGCAAGAAAACAAGGTGAGAACATATCCACTAGGCTTGCAGTTTCATTAGGCTTCTAGAAAGCTAGAAGAGGATATTGTCATCACTGTGAGTAAGGAATGGAGGAGAAAAAATATCCCCCTTCTTTCAGTTTTGCTCAAATGTTATCTAGACATCTGTAGGAGCACACGTGTCTTTTCTTCAAATTACTAGGCATATAGCAACAGAACAGCACAAAGGTGGCACTCATTCAACAGGAAGCAGAGGTTTAGTACTGTAGTGCTGCTTCTTGCACTGAAGTCTCCAAGTTTTCACAATTCAGAACCTTTGCAAAAATATTAACCCACAAACACTTAAAAACTTGCCTGACACAAGAACGGAAATGTCTGTCAAAAGCTCTGACCCAACATGCTGGTGTCTAACATCTTTGTAGAATACAGATAATCCTTTAAAAGTAGATGCCTTGGCCTTCTCAGTTTAAGGAAAAAATAGTTCCTTGTGAATTTGTTTAATGTAAATAAAAACTCTATTTATCTTTGTCTTTAATAAATTCGTACATTATTAGAAAATCCTTTATACAAGAAGACTTACAGTGTCTGATGCTTAATAGTCAACTGAGAACGTTTCGTCTGTATGTACACATGTGCATACACCCACAGGCATATATAACTTGGTACGTGTTCAGGCTTGTATACGATACTGCATGCATCCTGGGTGCAGGTATCCTACACTGAGCTCTGATAAGAGTCTAACTAAAGCTACAAGGTAAAATTGGGAATGGTGTGCCACAAGTTAGCCTGAATCCAGACAAACTAAAATCACCTGAATGCCATGCTGTGCCTTTAACAATGGTCTAAAGGATTCCTCAGAGAAAAATATGTTCAGCAACTTGTGGTATTTATGTGAGGGAAATACTGTTCAGGGAGAGGGGTGAGATGAAGGTTTTGGAAATAATAAATGGAATTTCCTGAAGTCATTTATGAAAAAAACACAACAACATAATGGTGGGAAGATTGGGGTGACGGGGAGTAGGAAATCTTTGTGGAGGGTGTAGCTCACTGTTAGAGGCATTTATTTTGTTTGTCTTTTCACAGAATCACAGAATGATATGGGGTAGGAAGGGACCTCTGGAGATCATCTAGTCCCACCCCCCTGCCAAAGCAGGTCCACCTAGAGCAGGTTGCACAGAAACATGTCCAGGTGGGTTTTGAACGTCTCCAGAGAAGGAGACTCCACCACCTCCCTGGGCAGCCCATTCCAGTGCTCTGCCACCCTCAAAGTAAAGAAGTTCCTCCTCATGTTTACATGGAACTTCTAATGTACAAGTTTGTGCCCATTTCCTCTTGTCCTATCCCTGGGCACCACCGAAAAAAGACCGGCCCCATCCTCTTGACACCCTCCCTTTAAGTATTTATAAGCATTGATCAGATCCCCCCTCAGTCTTCTCTTCTCTAGACTAAAAAGGCCCAAGTCCCTCAGCCTCTCCTCATATGAGAGATGCTCCAGGCCCCTAATCATCTTTGTGGTCCTCTGCTGTACCCTCTCCAGCAGTTGCCTGTCCTTCTTGAACTGGGGAGCCCAGAACTGGACACAGTGCTCCAGATGGGGCCTCACCAGGGCAGAGTAGAGGGGCAGGATAACCTCCCTTGACCTGCTGGCCACACTCTTCCTGATGCCCCCCAGGATGCCATTGGCCTTCCTGGCCACAAGGGCACATTGTTGGCTCATGGTCATCCTATTGTCCACCAGGACTCCCAGGTCTTTCTCCTCAGAGCTGCTCTCCAGCAGGTCAGCCCCCAACCTGTACTGGTGCATGGGGTTATTTCTCCCCAGGTGCAGCACCCTACACTTGCCTTTGTTGAACTTCATCAGGTTCCTCTCTGCCCAACTCTCCAGCCTGTCCAGGTCTCGCAGTATGGCGACACAGCCTTCTGGTGTGTCAGCCACCCCTCCCAGTTTTGTGTCATCAGCAAACTTGCTGAGGGTACATTCCATCCCTTCATCCAGGTCATTGATGAATATATTGAAGAGGACTGGACCCAGTACTGACCCCTGGGGAACACCACTTGTTACAGACCTCCAACTAGATTCTGTGCCACTAATCACGACCCTCTGAGCTCTGTCTTTCAGCCAGTTTTCAATCCACCTCACTGTCCATTCTTCTAACCCGCACTTCCTAAGTTTACCTATGAGGATGCTGTGGGAGACGGTGTCAAAAGCCTTGCTCAAGTCAAGGTAGACAACATCCACCGCCCTCCCCTCATCTATCCATCCAGTCATGCCATCATAGAAGGCTATCAGGTTAGTCAGACATGACTTCCCCTTGGTGAATCCGTGCTGACTAGTTCTGATAGCTTTCCTTTCCTCCATATGCTTTGAGATGACGCCCAGAACGAATCATTCCATCATCTTTCCAGGGATGGAGGAGAGGCTGACCGGCCTGTAGTTTCCCGGGTCCTCCTTCTTGCCCTTCTTGAAGACTGGGATGACATTGGCTTTCCTCCAGTCCTTGGGCACCTCGCCTGTTCTCCAGGACCTTTCAAAGATGATGGAGAGCGGCCCAGCAATGACTTCTGCCGGCTCCCTCAGCACTCGCGGGTGCATTCCATCAGGACCCATGGATTTGCAGGTATCCAGTTCACTTAACTGCTCCTTAACTTGGTCTTCCTCCAGCAAGGAAAAGTCTTCCTTTGTCCAGACTTTCTCTGATTCTTCCAAATTCTGAGGCTTCTGAGGGCTGGCCTGAGCAAGAATCTCTGTGAAGGATCAAAACATACTCCCTCCCCCCCGAAAAAAAACCCACCAAAAACCAAAAACCAACCAAAAACAGATTATGAAAACTGTGTTCATTTTTGTTGAAAAAATTCCAAACTCAAGATGTCAAAGAATAATTTTCAGGTCCAGCTCTTACATGTGAATAGCCCAAATTCCTAATTTCAAGTTGGCATATGCTTTATCAGACTGGAACATTCATCTCTGAATGGAAGCAGAAGAAATAATAAACTGGTAATTGTGATTATATGATACCAAGATTAGCTTCTTACATAGCTGCGATGCCTCGAGTCATTTATTTGCGACTGTGATATACCTAGTTATATCCAAGTTTATTTTGTCTTGATATATATATGATGCACTTAAATCCCTCACTGATGATTTTATAGCTGGGTAGCCATTTTGTGAACTGTAAAGCGAATACCCTCAGAGGAAAACATCAGCATCGCTACTTTTTTGTGTGCGATTTTTGGTTTTGTGCTGCCCTTCTCCTACCCAGTGAGACATGACGCCATCAGGAAGGTGTTTGGCTGGCAGTTTGTGTGGGGAGCCGGAGGAAGGTGAGGATGGGATGTGCAAGGGATAGGGAGGTCAAATATTTGCAGGACTAGGTCACGTTTTCCAAGCTCAACTCCTGCATAGCAATCACAAAGAAAAAAAATCATTCCTTCAGAAACCAGGATCTTCTCTGAATAAGGAGTCAGTAAGAAAATGAAAAACATGCTCATCACACAAAGGATCTACTTGGGAATGTGAGATTCAGCAGTTTAAAGATGCTTTGGACTATAAATAGACCCAAAACCCTATCTACCGGTCAAACAGACTCCAGTCCTTTTTAACATAGGATTTGCTTTAATTATGAAACCATATTATCATTTATCATCACACTCTAATCCCTAACCATACCCCTCCTTAGCCTCTCTTATCCAGTAACTTTACTTAGCTTATCTTAACTGATATAAATCTACATCAACATATCAAACATATTAATGAATCTCTTTCAAAAAAAAGAAAAAGCAAACACCCCCGTCCCCCTCAAGTGCAGGCTTAAGCTTGTAGCCCTGTGTCTGTGCTTTTAATGCTCAGACTTACTTCTGCTGCTGCAGCTATAGCTCGCCAAAAGTACCTCCATCCCACAATAAGGGACAGTCTCCCTGCCAATCTTGCATGCTAGCCCATAAATCTCTTTTTTTCAGTGTGTAGGTGTTTGGCGTCACAGTGCTTTACACATCTCCTCAGTTGCTGCTGAAGCTGCCTGAGGTCTGCTGCGATGGATCAGGGTTTTGATGTTGGTTTGCCTGTCTATATACTTAACTAATTAGAATAACAAAACTGGTAGCAAATCTTCAGGCATCAGCCATGCATTGCATCAATTAAAAACATCAAAAACAAAGTCTTTCCTGGTTCCTCTACTTTTCACTTGATCTCTTACTCCATGGGATGGTGTAACTGTTTCCCTAAGTCCTTCTCCTAGTTACTGCATTCCTTCTTTTCTCTGTGAGCTTCCTTGCAGCCTCAATTCTCTCCTGACATTTTGTTTGCTTGCACTTTCTTTCACTGCTAGGGGACACTGCTACTCTAATAGGGGAAAACAAGCATTTGCTGAGCTTATGTACTGTGACAGAAATGTGAGCATATGATTTTTAACTAAATTTGTCTTCTTGTTTAATTTGATGCTGACTTTTTAAATTTCCTTTAAAGGACCAATTTTTGCAGTATTTCTTCCAAAGGATAGATAAGTATTGTTATCTATTTGCATGTGGAGTAATCGAGACATACGAGTTTGAGTTAGATGAGCTCATATGTTCTATTGGATAAACCCTAAGCCATTGAGCAAGTAGGCTTACATCTTAGGTCATTGATGAAACATGATTGTACGGAATTTGGATAAAAAAACCCTGAATATGAATTTTGACAGAGCTTGGATTCAGCATGCATCTAAACTCACTTCTCATGATTAACTGATGCAGAAATATAAAATACTTGGAGGAAGACAGAGACACTGTCCTAAATTTCTTCTTAGGCAGTTTAGTATGTGCAAAACAGAAAGCAGAGAGAGATGTCTCGCTCTAAATTTTGTGTGCAGAATCTGAAAAATGAGATCATGATATAAAGAGGCTACTTCCATACTGATGTAATTTCCTTATGCCCTTGTTTATTTTGCTTAGATTAATGTAAAAATAGAAAGACTGTACTGAATATTTCAGATGATCCATAATACACAATGGCTATTTTGGTCTTGTCACCTCATTTTGTCCAGATTGAATTATATTGTGACATGCAGTGGGGAAAAAAAACCCACCTCAGTGGGACTCAACACCCAGTGTGCAGGCATGAATATAATCCCCCACACACCCCAATATGTGATGACCCAAAATTCACACCGTCAATATTTCATCTTTTTTCCTCCTCATTTAATCTCTCTTTTGTTTTTATTTTGTGTATGAATTTATGCTCTTGCCAATGCAAACTGGGATGGAAAATCTCATGATAGAGGCCACTGCCTCCCCATCATCATCTCCTTTTTGCTGATTCAGGCAGTTCAGAGAAGCATCTCAAACACTGGGATGTTTCCGAACCTGAACTCTCAGCCTTTTGTGCCTCCCTTTTCAGTCTCCTTGCTCCACTTTCACAATGTTTGTTTGCTTGGCGTCACCTGAAAAAACTACCTTCAGTGGGATTTCTTTTTAAATCTCCCTGTCCAATAATACTGATGCACCTATTTTCCTTTCTTCTGTTTGTCTGAACCTCAGGATTTGTGTCCTGACTGGAGCTGTATGCACCTGTGGAGCATTCAGCCATCATTGGATTTAATAGATCTCAGTCATGCCTTCCTGCACTCCCCAGAAGGTGGAAGTTAAATAAATGCCACATGCTTCAGTGCTCCTGAAACACGTTTAGCATCTTAACTTTATTTCTTGCTTTCCATTTTGATGGTACACAAAGGGTTTGATGTTTTCATACTTATACACAGTAGCTTAATTTTTTTCCTTGTA
The DNA here is from genome assembly GCF_964106895.1 of Numenius arquata. NCBI lineage: Eukaryota > Metazoa > Chordata > Aves > Charadriiformes > Scolopacidae > Numenius > Numenius arquata. Next base: position 29,126,194 of record NC_133615.1, on the reverse strand, counting down.
GCCTCTGGGCTGTTGCACCACTGTTACGAGATCCCTCCTAGGAACAGCAGGGCAGAAATGTTCTTTATTATGTGCTTGAATTTACTACTTCTTTTTCCCCCTCTCCCTTCACCCACCCCCACCCCCATTTTCTTTTGCCTCTCTGGTTTTAATTAGCCTTGCTTTTCCAATTAGCATCCTGGTCTGCTGCAGTGAGGCCAAAGGAGGGAACCAGGAAGGTATGGCAAGAACCCCCTTTTCTGAGAAAGACTCATGGTTGAGGCTTGGAGACTGATTTTTCCCAAGGTGGCGCTGCATTGACTGATTCTTAATAAAAGGAGAATTCAGGACCCAGTGGCACTGTGGGTTTATAATGGGCACTGTTCCCTGAAAATATTAAGCTTGGTAGATAGTGCATTCCCCCTTGGCCTCTCCTAGTCTCAGGTAGCGATATGGAAACTATCATCACATTTGGACTCCTTGCAATCTGTCCCTAGGTGGCAATGCTTTATGAATAATACTGAGCAAGCAAAAAGAAGAAAGGGAGGAAAAAAAGAAAAAGATAAAATTAAAAGTAAAACCTTTTGGCTTGTCCCTCAGCACAATCATCTTGGCATTTTCAATAAACTAAAAAATAATAATAATTTGGGGCTGAACAAATTCCTTAATTGAGACTTAAAGATTTTTTAAAGGAACTTGCTAAAAGCAGCAGACTGCTGTTTAGTGCATCACATAACATGATACCTTAATCCTCTCTAGTCTGGCACTGGCTTTGGATGAAGGGAGTCTGGCTTCACCTCCCTGGTGGCCACTCTCTTGCACATGTCCATGAAATGGTGAGGCACAGGTGTTGTTGCAGCATGATCCTTTGGTCCCTTCGCCCAAAAGGCTGCCCAAACCCCTGGCTCTACTGGTCCCCAACTATCCTCCCATAATGAGCCACAGCAGGTCACAGCCAGGGGAAAGGGAGCCTGGATCAGACTTATTGCCTGGAGTGAAAAATAGGGAAAGGATCATAGAATCATAGAATGGTTAGAGTTGGAAGGGACCTTAAAGATCATCGAGTTCCAACCCCCCTGCCATGAGCAGGGACACCTCCCACTAGACCAGGTTGCTCAAAGCCCCATCCAGTCTGGTCTTGAACACTTCCAGGGATGGGGCATCCACAACTTCCCTGGGCAACCTGTTCCAGTGTCTCACCACCCTCACAGTAAAGAATTTCTTCCTAATATCTAATCTAAAACTCCCCTCTTTCAGTTTAAAACCATTACCCCTCATCCTATCGCTTTACTCCCTCATAAAGAGTCCCTCCCCATCTCTCCTGTAGGCTCCCTTCAGGTATTGGAAGGCCATTATAAGGTCTCCCCGGAGCCTTCCCTTCTCCAGGCTGAACAACCCCAGCTCTCTCAGCCTGCCTTCATAGGAGAGGTGCTCCAGCCCTCTGACCATTTTCATGGCCCTCTGCTGGACCCGTTCCAACAGGTCCATGTCCTTCTTGTGCTGAGGACTCCAGAGCTGGAGACAGTACTCCAGCTGGGGTCTCATCAGTCATCAGTCCAGCTTTCCTTTCTCTGTCCAGCCTACACTCCCTGGCTGTAACAGTACAGCTTTCTCAGGAAGAGGAAGAACTGGGGGCAGGTCTGCAGTCACAAAGTCTTTGATCCTAGTACAACTTAGCAGGAATCAAAGCTACTGGTGTTTGCTTTTCAGAAAAGAATTGTGGGCAGAAATTATATAAGTGTGTGTTTGTATCCAGACTGGGTATGTTTGTGTGCACCTGGTGCTTCTAAATCAATATCATCTTGAAAGAGTATCCCTTTCTGGAGAATATTTTTAGTCTGATACAACCGATATGCACTCATTAGTGTAACCAAAGTGGTGAAAAATGGCTTTGATCAGGATAGAAAATCTACCTAAACAAGGACAAATTAACATTGTAGAGAACATTTTTCCGCTGGTGTTCCTGGGCAGTCTAAACTATCAGGGATTTAATTTTTTCTCTCTGTCCCTCTCCCTGTCTCTGCTCATTTTGCTAGCTGTGATCATGCATCCTTAATTCCATTCAGATTTCTTTCCTCTGAGAAGATATTAAATAGCTTTTTTGCATGAAATACCAAAAAATGTAGCCAATAGGTAAAGTACCTGGAGAATTAACACTTTATTGAAGAAATTAATAATTACAACAATATGAATCTCATTGCTTTGCCCAGCCCATCATGAAATTAACAAGTCTTTTCCCCTCTAGAGATAAAAATCTTATTTTGATCTGTCAGGAATATACTTTTGTTGCTCTTGTAATATCATTTTCAATGCAGGGAGGGAAAAAAAGACCCTACTTAATGTAATGGATTTTGAATCTAAATCTTTGATCGCATCATTCTCTGCTGGGATTTTTTTTCTTCATGTTACGTCTAACAGTTTATTTTTCCCTCTTCCTACTAGAATGGCATAACTTTCATCACACTTCCAGAACAGCTCAACGTTAGAGCCTCGATTCAGCCCTGGAAGGGTTGTTATTAATAGTAGTTTCTCAGTAAACTTACTTCCCAAGGTTGCTCTAGCCAAGATTGTTTTGAAAACTCCACTGGGATACTTGTAAGAGACACCTTGAGTCTAATGCATTAGCATTTAATGGACAAATCTATTTAGGTCCCCGAGTTAATATAAAACTGTTCTGTTAGTTGTGAAGCAGGTACAAAGCACTACTAATAACAGCTGTGAAACAGAGCTAATTTGGGCATCAGTGGCCACCTGAATACTGGAAATTCAGGGCACTCTTAAAGCTTCTCTGTTCTTGATGAGTAAAGTTGGATTGATGTACATTTCATTATTAGAACAGAAATGCCAGCTTCCCGTGAAATTTCTTTTTTCACTTCTTTGAAAGCAAAAATTACATTTTGCTTGAGAGAAGAGCACAATTTGACAGCTAGGGAGAAGTATATTCCCTGCTTTTCCATGACTTGTTTGAGAAGACTGATCCCAGGCTGCTCTTGTAATTCAAAAGGATTTGGAGCTTGTGCTAATGTGATAATAGCAATATTGGTGCTATTAATTTTGTGTTTCACTCTGCCTTGTCCTGCCATGTCCTGGTTGTAGGACTGTACAGACTTGGCTTCTGCTCTGTGGGGAGAAGGAGATGTCAGTGAGATGCTCTCCCCAGCACATGGTGGTATTCATTTTCCCTAGCAAAGTGCTGCAGTGAGCAGAGCTGCAACAGAAGCAGGAAGTTAATGGAGATTTCTGAGTCGAGTGAGTCATTTTGTATCTTCAGTGCTGCAGCTCCCAATGTGGGATGAAATCGTCTCTAGGTGCAGCCAGGTCCCCAGCTTGCCTTGGTGTTAAAGAGAGCAGGGAGGAAGGTAAAAGAGAGACTCCAAACCATGGCCCAGCCACTTCCTTACCATCCGCAACCTCCTGACTTTGTTTCCATCTATCCTACTCCTTTTAAAAATCACCTTTCCCAGAACAGGTCACAAAGGTGCTCTTTGTGTCTGTATTTTTCTTTTGATGACGAATGTTGTAGCAGTTCCAGATTTCCTACTTGCAAGACTAAAACTTCAAATGCTGTAGTTGGTTATGGCTCAGGCTCTGTCCCAAAAGTTGGTTTGTGTTCACTATGGGAGATGAAGTAATGACCCTCTTTGAAGAGAAAATGGGAAAAAAAAATTTAGGGCCTTTTTCTGAAAAGGAAACCTTTTAGGAAGGTAGCAAGTTTTAGAAGGTTTAGTATTTTTCTCTAGGACAGCTGGTTGAGGGAATGTTTTTGGGTAACAGGGAGCTAGAGGCTATTAGGATGTTGATGGTATATAGGTGCTGGATAGCAATACAGCAAGAAACAACAAAAGAAGCAAAAGGTCAGCTGACCAGTGCATCTCCTGTTTCTGCACTGCTGTGCTTTTAAATGATGCATTGCTTTGGTTTTTCTTTCTGGGGTCTGTGGTGGATAATACCTATTGGTTGCGTGCTGCCCTGGTAACCTATGGGTATCAGCGTAGCTCGCTCTAGCCATGACCCTGTGAATATCACTTTCAGTGGCACGGATCCGTCCTGTTGCTTTTGTCTCTGTGGTGCCATGTAGGCTCTCCTGTAACTGACAGGTGCATTTCTCTGGGGACCTATTTGTCAACCTGGAATTACCCTTCCTCTGCTTTAGCAAAATCTGTCGATGCAATTAGCATGGGGACTGCTGATTCACCAAGTGGGAAACAAGAGGAGATTGTCTATTTGCTAATGTCAGACATCAGTTCAAGGTAATTGCTGACCCTTGGTCAGGTCTCAGGAAATGAAGCTAAGTGATACTTCGGTCAGTTTACTTTGACAGAAGAAGCAAAAAATTATTGTAAACTATATAGAGGTTTAAAAAAAAAACAAATATGGAAAATCCTCCCACCTAGGGACAATTGGTAGTGAGGAATCCCCAGTGTATTATCTCTTTGAAAGTATCTTCATCCATCTTTGTGACTTTTTGCTTAAAACACTAACCTAATCCTAACCTAATCCCTTTCAATTTTCAAGGAGAATTGGAAGAGGATATAAAAAACCCCTACTACCAAAATAACAGAAAGCCTTAATGTGAACACATGGGTTAAAAGTATGTATAAATTACACTGCCAAAAGACCCTACTGATGGCAAGTTGGTATTTCCCTAACAAAATAATTTGAAAGGTGTTTCATTTCTGGGAGAAATTAATTGTTGGCAGCATGAAAAGTCTGTACTGTATACAGTATCCACCAACCCTTTCCTCTGTTGCATTTGATATCGCATATTGATAATGAACAAAAGTGTTGTGGGCTTTTAACAGTGGCTAATACTAAGCTTTTACTGAGCTGATTACATTTTTCACGATGTCTGCTCTTTACATAAACTGGATAAGACTGGATATATTCTAAAGTCTGAGCCAGAAGATGACTGAAATATCTCCTTAAAACCCTCTGACTTCTGTGGATGCATTATATTGATTCCTAGCATAGGGTCTTAATAACAAAGATGATCGAGGGATTAAAACATCTCCCTTATGAGGAAAAGCTGAGAGAGCTGGGACTCTAGCCTGGAGAAGAGAAGGCTGAGGGGAGACCTTATCAATGCTTACAAGTATCTAAAGGGTGGGTTGAAGGAAGAGGGAGTCAGACTCTTTTCAGTGGTTCCCAGTGACAAGATGAGGGGCAACGGGCACAAGATGGAACATAGGAAGTTCCATTCAAATATGAGGAAGAACTTCTTTACGGTGAGGGTGACAGAGCCCTGGAACAGGCTGCCCAGGGAGGTTGTGGAGTCCCCTTCTCTGGGGATCTTCAAGACCCGCCTGGATGCAGTCCTGAGTAATGTGCTCTGGGCAATCCTGCTTTAGCAGGGGAGTTGGACTAGATGATCTCTAGAGGTCCCTTCCAACTCTGACAATTCCATGATTCCATGATAAGTCTTGGTGTCGCGACGGAGGGAAGACAGGGCCACTCAATATGAGTGATCAGCAAGCTTCGTTTATTGATTCACACAGTTGCCTTTTATGTCCTAACATAATTAGCTCATACATATTACAAAAGTTAAGCTCATGATTGGTTAGTTCTTAGAAAGATCAACTCCGCCCTTGGTTCCTTCTTTACAGTTACTTTCGTCCTCTTTTCCCATGCCTGAGCAGCTGCAACCTCCCTGTTATCATACAACAATTATAGTCAAGGACAAGGTGTCCTTGCCAGCCCAGCAGTTACGGGGGCTGAATCCGATGTTTCTCAAGCTTTTGCTCGGCCAGCTGGATCATGTCTACGTGACCCTTCTCAGCTAGCCATTCTCCCACAATTCCCCTGTTTTTATTTTGAATGACACAGGCTTGGTTAAACATCCGTAACACAAGGGTTTTCATACAAGACAACATACAACTCACACAAAGCAACGCTATTAGTACAATGATTAAGACTAGCAATCCTGTCTGTAAAAGGTTTCTCAGCCATCCGGACAGACCCAACCAGTCTCCAAGAGCACCCCTATAAGGCACGTAGTAAATGGGGAGCGGGGTGTTGCTAGGCTTGCACAAAAGCTGGTCGTGTTGAGTGACCGAGCTAAAGTTATCCACACATTTTCTCGTGGGTCAAACATCTCGCTATATGGGATGGCTCTTATGCTTACAACTAAGGCAACTACTATAAAGCTTTCTATACCTAAATTAACCATTTTCTCTGTTTCAACTTCTAAGCAAATAGCATGCACATAATACCTAGGGGTTACAGACCCCACAGACTGTACAATTAATTTCTGTCTTTGCAACCTCGTGGTTCACACTCAGGCGCAGCGGTCTCAGTCCGTTGGTTTACGGTGATTAGTCGGGTCACCTTCAGCGGCGACTTCAGGGTGGTCGATGGCGGGCCTTACCCAACGGCTGGGAACCCAGATGGTACCTTGTCCCCTATGGTCCATCGTAGAAGGGGTGATTTGCGAGCAAGGGTCAATCCTCCTACTCCCGCGACCGTGGCGCTGCTCGCGTAGGTCGGCCATTGAGCCGGCCACTTATGCGTGCTGATTATGGAAATGTCAGCGCCAGTGTCTAGAAGAGCAACAAGTGATATAGTTAGGTTGGCGTATTGCACAGCAACCGGGCGTTGTGGCCTTTGGCGCAAGCCGACAGTTAGTAGGGCCATTTGTCCTGTAGATCCAAAGGCTCCTTGCCCTCGTGGCTGCTCTTGCAGCGGTGGAAGGGCTCCCGCAAGATGTGGTAGGGGAATTAATTGCGCCACCTTGGTGCCTTTAGCGATGAAGAGCGGTGGGAATAACGTGTGGGCCATGATCTGGATCTCACCGTGGTAATCCTTATCAATCAGTCCCACCAACACATTAAGTCCCAGCATGGTGGCCGACGAACGGCCTATAAGTAGTGCTCCGACAGCTTGTCCATTGATACAGATTGGTCCTTGAGTGCTAGTAGTAATCCGGACAGGCTTTGAGTCCAACAGGGTACAATCTACTGCTGTTGCCAGGTCCAAGCCGAGGCTTCTGCTTGTGGCTGGTCTGAGCTGAAGGGATTGAGTGCTGCCGGATATGCAGCCGCTTTTTGTGTCGGCGCGGGGCGGCTTTTCCCGCTGAATCGTCCGTTTCCCGGTTTAGAAGCGCGACATGCAGTCTCATTGTGGTTGTCCGACCGGCAGTTTCTGCACCATACTGAGCCGGCGTTGCAGTTCCGTCTGATGTGTCCAGCAGCGCTGCAACGGTAGCATCGTGGGCGAGATGATTCACTAGCATTTAATCGTTGAACGGAGGCTTGCAAAGGAGCAAGGGCTGCAAGAACTTGACTCTGCGTAGCCTGCACGTGTTCCTTTAAACTATTCCCTAGTTCCTTTACTGCCTCAACTAACATTGCCTGTGGCCCTACCGGTACCTGAGCCATCCTTTCTAGTCCTTCCTCGATAGTCCATGTCCCTGGCAATGTAGCCAAGATGTTGCGTGTGGCCGGATTACTATTTTGTATAGCACACTGCTTTAGTATAGTGCCTCTGAGATAATCGGGCACCCCGGCCGCCTGTATGGCGTTTGCTACTCGATCGATAAACAGGCCAAATGGCTCCTCTCTTCCTTGCTTAATACCCATATATGAAGGGATTCCTTTTTTTTTTCTTTTTTTTTTTCTTTTTTTTTTTTTTTTTTTTCAGCTCGGTGTTGCAACGGGGCATTAGCGACTGCCTGCCACGGCTTTATCAACTTTTTGGCTGTTTTATTATCGCATATAACTTCGTCAAACAATTTATCCTCATATTTACGCCATTCCTCGTGTTCAAAAACCGTATCTGGATTATCAAAGCAACCTCTCGCTACTCCATACGCTGATAACCCAGGCAACTCCCTTTTACAATCTATACCCTGAACGCTCCGCTTTTCTAAAAAGCATTTGAGCAAATCATACACCGCTTGTCTATTCATACCTTCGTTATCTATACCCTAAATGCTCCGCTTTTCTAAAAAGCATTTGAGCAAATCATACGCCGCTTGTCTGTTCATACCTTCGTTATCTATACCCTAAATGCTCCGCTTTTCTAAAAAGCATTTGAGCAAATCATACGCCGCTTGTCTATTCATACCTTCGTCAGCGCTGTTGCAGCCTTTCAGACTTCGGCGGCGCGTAGCCGGCAGGACGCTCTCTATAGGTGCTCCTGGGCGCAGGGACCTTTTCCTTTAATCCCTTTCGCCTCCTGCGCTGCTTACAGGACCAGCACTGAGACTCCGTTGACCGTGGCTCGCAGGTTCAGCCCTCTGTAGGGTCCCTGTTCGGGCGCCATTTGTCGCGACGGAGGGAAGACAGGGCCACTCAATATGAGTGATCAGCAAGCTTCGTTTATTGATTCACACGGTTGCCTTTTATGTCCTAACATAATTAGCTCATACATATTACAAAAGTTAAGCTCATGATTGGTTAGTTCTTAGAAAGATCAACTCCGCCCTTGGTTCCTTCTTTACAGTTACTTTCATCCTCTTTTCCCATGCCTGAGCAGCTGCAACCTCCCTGTTATCATACAACAATTATAGTCAAGGACAAGGTGTCCTTGCCAGCCCAGCAGTTACGGGGGCTGAATCCGATGTTTCTCAAGCTTTTGCTCGGCCAGCTGGATCATGTCTACGTGACCCTTCTCAGCTAGCCATTCTCCCACATCTTGGTGCAAATGCCTGGTGAGCAGTTGCCAGCCTGATCCATATTTCATTGACGTCAGCAGGAATCTTTCTATTACCTTCAGTGGGTTTGGATCCAGACCCCACTTTTGTTCCTCCTCAAGATGTTTCTGGAAGATCTGAACAGCTCCCTTCATGGTTTGATGACAGTGTCCCAGGAAAAAATCTATTTGGCCCAAATACATTTTCTTTGCTGGTCTCGTGAGTTATATTTTGCCTTCTGCTTCCACTCTTATCTCCCTGGATACCTGGCACCTACAGACTGTTACAGCAAAGGCTTGAAACAACTGTGAATGGCCCATGAAAGCACGTAGCCTGGGATTTTCCTTCCCAACCTGAAACATGAAGGGACTAGTGAAAAAGATTTCAGAGTGAGTTTCCAACTGAGGACAGTGTTCCTCTCTTAGAGAATGTTACTCCCGTCTCATTTTTCTTGGCTCTGGTCATCCATGTATACTCTCGCCTTGTTGCCTTCCTATTCTACCCATGAATGTGCAGTTCCTAATGGAATCTCAGTCATGGTACTCTCAGAGCAGAATCTCCCACTGTAGCAGGTGATAATAGAAAAGGCCTTGGGCAGAAATACAGTGACAGAATTTGAGATAAACAAATCCTTGTCCGCTACAGTTCCCTCCTAAGTTTCCTTACCAAGCATCCTAGTGAGATGAGTCTCCATTTCTGGCCTGATGATAGAAACAGATGGTCTTTTAATAGTTCCAGTGATAGGAATGCTGTTCCCTTGCCTTCTGATGAGTTTAGAAACTGACAGGTAATTAGCAGGAGCAGCTGTTCATATGAATAGGCCTATGTCCAGATTTCTCCTCTTCAACTGTTATGCTCGGTGGAAACAAGGAAAAATGATATATCGGTACAAGGGCAACTTCATCTCATGTTCTTTTTTCTCTCCACCATCATTTACAGTAGTCCCAATTCCAACAATACTGCTGTGGTGGCCCTACCATTTAAAGCCAAAACCTGCAAAACATGAGACCTTTGACATTTGTGTCAATGGACACAGAATTTGCCCTTTTCATAGAATCATAGAATGGTTAGAGTTGGAAGGGACCTTAAAGATCCAACCCCCCTACCATGGGCAGGGACACCTCCCACTAGACCAGGTTGTACTGTATGGCACCTAAAAGCTTTTTGATCTATTACTTGAAATCTAGATTTATAAAATTTTACTTTGCAGTGGTGTTTTACTCTGGAAAGTGCAATTAAACTGGTTAAATCAATCCGTTGCGTAGCTCCAAAAAGAAGATGAAAGCAAATCTTTAAGATTTTTTTTTGGGGGGGGGGCAGATTTTATGCTTTGGTGTCTTCTATGTCAACGTTTTGTGAGGCGGGTGGGAAGGGAAAGAAATACACTAGATGCTTCAGTGCAAATAAAGATGTGCTTTCCAAATCATTAAGGGGAATTGTTAATATTCACAGACACTTCCAGGAGTCAATTCAGCTTACCTAGGATCTGAATTGCCATCTGGCTATGCCAATCTCTGTTCATTCATTATATAGTGAATTTAGAGACTAGGCTCCTAATACTAAGGTGCTGTTTCCAATTCTACGTTAATATTCTACTCAGATGTGGAAGATTGTACTTCCATTAGAATTGTCTAATTCAGAGGGTGGGGTTTTTTAATGTGTGCTATTGCCTTGTCAAAATGAGTTCTGCTGGTGATGTAGTAATTCAGATTGTAACATTATGCATCAATAATTGCTTCAGGCCCCAGTGAAAGTCAGGACCCTACAGGGTTTAGCGTCTCACAAATGTGCATAGATGTCCTTTCCCTTTGGGAGCTTTCCAGTCTAGGGAAGGAACAGAGAGGGATGACAGGGAAGTGGGGTAAAGGAAGGCTTGTTCATAAGTAGACAGCAGTACAGCTGTGAAGAGAACCAGTGATTAAGTCTCATGTCTTTGACTGCTGGTCTCTGATTCTCTCCAGCTGAGATGTCAAGTTAGGAGCTAACCTCCTTCAGTTCACTCTGCAGTCAATGAAATCCCTTGAAGCATTTCTGAAGGACAAGTTACTTAAGAGCCTGAAGTTAATGAGATAAATTGAACAGTTGGTGCCCCTTTAAGTTGCTGTTTTGCCCATTGAAATCTCCAACATGTATTTGATGTGCACACGTGACAAAACCTAAGCAACAGTGATGATGACTTTAGTCTCTTCAATACCAGTTAGCCAATATAATATAAACCTGTTAGTAGTATGGGTTGTATTTGGGGTTAGATATGCTATTTCTCTAGCTGGGTGAAGTGCTCCATGCAGAGTCCCATCAATAGCTCTGGAAACCCTACTCAATGTTGCTAATTGGATCCTCTGCATTTTCTAAATTGAGGGAGAAATGCTGGAGCTGAGGAAGAGGCTGGCACACCTCTTTTCCCTATTCACCCTGCAGCACTTGTGCAGCTGCACACTCTTGTTTTTCCAAGTAATTTCCAAGAACCCAGACAAATGAGATTACATGAGCACTACAGTGGCCTCTCTGAAGAGACAGTGTGATTAAATGTGTTGATTAAAAATTTGCTGCTCACCTCTGATAGCAGTTGCGTGGACCAAAGAAAAAGAAAGGCATAGGTGAAAAGAGCTAACTTTTAAGAACAACTGTAAATACATTTCTGTCAATTTCTTACAAGAATATAGCATAACTAACAAGTAAAGCAATGAGTTAATAAGTTGTCTAGAGAAGTTATTTAATGTATAAAAAACAAGTGTATGAATTTACATGTTCTGTGTCTATCCTGTGCCTGGACATTGTGGTAGACACTGCCTACTGTGCTGCTGGCTACAGATGCTTAGGTACATCAGCCATCCTAGCTCTGAGTAAATTTTTGACCTTCATCTGTTCTGCCCTACCCAGCAACATAGTCATTCTGGCAAAGTGTAAAGTAGCTTAGTTTTCCCTTAAAGAGGAATGTCTTTTTTACAGTGAAGTTGCATATTTAGGGTTTCATACTGTCTAGTGCAGGAACATGGCTTAGGTGTGACAGAGAACTGAGATGAAGAACTAAAGGTCCCTGCAGCATCTGCAGAACACAAGAATTAGATGCCCAACACAGAAGGGTTACTCTCTTTCCAGCATGTAAGAGATGGTGGAGTAAGAAGACTGGCTGATGTGTTTAAAGCTTGTATGATGCACAATACTTTGTGTGTTTTCCAGAATTCGCAAAATCTAGAAACAGATACATATTTTCAAAGGCCTCATTGGTAAGAGTTGAAACTATTTGTATTGCTTAGGTGTTGTGATCTGTTGTACTTATGGCTCTATAAACATTCAGTAAGAGATAATGTCTGCTCTGAAGCCTTTTATTTTTTTTTTTATATAGACAAAATCTACAGGGGCATGGGAAGGGAAATGTTTTATACATAATGTGCAATTCTGGCATTGTCTCATTGTTTTTCCTTCCTGTTTATCTTCTCCTGGTTTTGTATCCTGGACTCAAATCATAAACTGTTCAGGGATTGTGACTGTGTTTGCATAGTGGGGTTCCGGAATGATCCAGAGGGCTGGACAAGCTAACATATAACGAACAATAAATTTCCTCATGTTATTTACAGAAAACTTGTGATAAAGCCAAGATTTTGAACATTATTTTCCCATGTCCCAGTGATTTAAGGGCAAAATTGAACATTTTTGTTAAATCTTAAGCTCCACTAGAGGCCACTGGAGCATGCCCTGAAGTGCCATGTCTACACTTTTCTTAAATACCTCCAGGGATGGCGACTCCACCACCTCCCTGGGCAGGCTGTTCCAGTGCCTGACCACTCTCTCAGTAAAGTAATTCTTCCTAATACCTAATCTAAACCTTCCCTGCTGCAACTTCAGACCATTTCCTCTGGTCCTGTCATTATTCCCTTGGGAGAAGAGGCCAACACCCACCTCTCTACAACCTCCTTTCAGGTAGTTGTAGAGGGCAATGAGGTCCCCCCTCAGCCTCCTCTTCTCCAAACTAAACATGCCCAGTTCCCTCAGCCTCTCCTCATATGACTTGTTCTCTAGACCCCTCACCAGCTTGGTGGCTCTCCTCTGGACACGCTCCAGCACCTCAATAACCTTCTTGTAGTGAGGGGCTCAGAACTGAACACAGTACTCAATGTGAGGTCTCACCAGTGCCCAGTACAGAGGCACGATGACTTCCCTACTCCTGCTGGCCATGCTATTCCTGATACAGGCCAGGATGCCATTGGCCTTCTTGGCCACCTGGGCACACTGCTGGCTCATGTTAAGCCGGCTGTCCACCAACACCCCCAGGTCCTTTTCTGCCGGGCAGCTTTCCAGCCACTCTTCCCCAAGCCTGTAGCGTTGCCTGGGGTTGTTGTGACCAAAATGCAGGACCCGGCACTTGGCCCTATTAAACCTCATCCCATTGGCCTTGGCCCATTGATCCAACCTGTCCAGGTCCCTCTGTAGAGCCTGCCGACCCTCAAGCAGATCAACACTTCCACCTAGTCTGGTGTCATCTGTAAACTTACTGAGGGTGCACTCAATCCCCTTATCCAGATCATCAATAAAGATATTAAACAAGACTGGCCCCAAAACTGAGCCCTGAGGGACACCACTGGTGACCAGCCGCCAAGAAGATTTCACCCCATTAATCACAACTCTCTGGGTGCGGCCATCCAGTCAGTTTTTTACCCAGTGAAGAGTACACTTGTCTATGCCATGATTTGCCAGCTTCTCCAGGAGAACGCTGTGGGGGACAGTGTCAAAGGCCTTACCAAAGTCCAGGTAGACAACATCCACAGCCTTCCCCACATCCAGAAGGCGGGTCACATGACCATAGAAAGAGATCAAGTTGGTTAAGCAGGACTTCCCTTTCATAAACCCATGCTGGCTGGCCCTGATCCCTTGGCTGCCCTGCACTTGCCGTGAGAGCTCCCTCAAGATGATCCTCTCCATGATCTTTCCCGGTACCGAGGTCAGGCTGACAGGCCTGTAGTTCCCCGGATCCTCCTTCCGGCCCTTCTTGTAGATGGGCGTCACATTGGTCACACTTCAGTCATCTGGTACCTCTCCTGTTGACCAGGATTGTTAATAGATAATGGAGAGAGGCTTGGTGAGCTCTCCCGCCAGCTCCCTGAGTACTCTTGGGTGAATCCCATCCAGCCCCATAGACTTATGCGTGTCCAGGTGCAGAAGCAAATCATTAACTACTTCCTCCTGGATTATGGGGGGGTTGTTCTGCTCTCCATCCTTATCTTCCAGCCCAGGAGGCTGAACTCCCTGGGGGTAGCTGGTCCGACTATTGAAGACAGAGGCAAAGAAGGCATTAAGTATCTCAGCCTTCTCCTCGTCCTTGGTCGCAATGTTTCCCCCCCGCATCCAGTAAGGGATGGAGATTCTCCCTGACTCTCTTTTTGTTGATGTATTTATAAAAACCTTTTTTGTTGTCCTTTATATTGATGGCCAGGTTGAGTTCCAGCTGGGCTTTTGCCTTCCTAATTTTTTCTCTGTATAACCTAACAAGATCTCTGTACTCCTCCTGAGTTGCCTGTCCCTTCTTCCAAAGGTGGTAAACCTTCCTTTTTTCCCTAAGTCCCATCAAAAGCTCTTTGTTCATCCAGGCCGGCCATTTTCCCCTCCCTTTAATTTTGCGCCTCATGGGGACAGCCTGCTCCTGGGCCTTTAGGATTTCCTTCTTGAAGGGCATCCAGCCTTCCTGGACCCCTTTGCCCTTCAGGACTATCTCCCAAGGGGCTCTCCCAACCAGGGTTCTGAACAGGCTAAAGTCCACCCTCTGGAAGTCCAAGGTGGAGGTTTTGCTAACCCCCCTCCTTACCTCACTAAGAATTGAAAACTTGACCATTTCATGATCGCTAAGACCAAGACGGCCTCCGACCACCACATCTCCCACTAGTCCTTCTTTGTTTGTGAAAAGTAGGTCTAGCGAGGCGCCTCCCCTGGTAGGCTCTCCTACCAGTTGTGTCAGGAAGTTATCTTCCATGCACTCAAGGAACCTCCTAGCCTGCCTGCTCTCTGCTGTGTTATATTTCCAGCAGATGTCCGGTAGGTTGAAGTCCCCAACCAGAACAAGGGCTGGCGATTGTGAGACTTCAGCCAGCCTCTTACAGAATACTTCATCTGCCTGCTCATCCTGGTTGGGTGGTCTATAGCAGACTCCCAGCACAAAATCTCCCTTATTTGCCTTCCCCTTCGTCCTTACCCACAAACACTCAACTTCATCGTCACTGGAATCTAGCTCTATACAGTCAAAACACTCCCTAATGTACAGAGCCACACCCCCGCCTCTCCTTTCTTGCCTATTCCTTCTGAAGAGCTTATAGCCATTCATCACAGCATTCCAGTCGTGACAGTCATCCCACCACGTTTCCGTGATGGCGACTATGTCATAGCTGTCCTGCTGCACAATGGCTTCCAGCTCATCCTGTTTGTTGCCCATGCTACGTGCATTAGCATAGATGCACTTGAGCTGGGCTCCCGATTTCACCCCCATCCTTGGCCCTTTACCCCCAGGCTCATTACCAGCGGGCCTGGTTTTATTCCCTTCCCCCTCCACCTCTAGTTTAAAGCTCTGTCCATGAGCTTTGTTAACTCCTGGCCTAGTACCCTTTTCCCCTTTCGGGATAGGGTTTTCCCATTTTTCGTAATCAGAAATTTCTACATGTCTATCCCTTTTCTCAAGTGAAATGACAGAGCGAGAGTCCTCACTAGTCCACCATCCTTCAAGCCTTGGCATGCTTCCCTTGGCTTTAATCCTGACAGGCCCAGTTAGCTCCCCTTCCCCCCTCATATCTAGTTTAAAGCCCTACCAATGAGCCCTGCTAACTCCTGCCCCAAAATTCTTTTCCCCCTCTGGGACAGGTGCATCCCACCTGCCACCAGCAGGCCAGGTGTCTCATATAGCTGCCTATGATCAAAAAACCCAAAGCCCTGTTGACCTGTTGCCTCTTCCTGTTAATTTCCTCATTCATGGTTGCCACTGAAGGGATAGAGGAGAACACAACTTGCGTTCCTGATCCCTTAAGCAGCCGTCCCAAGGCTCTAAAATCTCTTTTAATTGATTTTGGCCTCCTTCTACCCACTTCATCACTACCCACCTGAAATACTAACAGGGGGTAATAATCAGAGGGGTTTACCAGGGCAGGAAGTTTTTCTAACATGTCCCTAACCTATGCCCCAGGGAGGCAGCAGACTTCCCTGTGAAGTGGGTCAGGGCGGCATATTGGTCCCTCTGCCCCCCTCAGTAGAGAGTCACCCACAACAATAACCCATCTGCTTTTCCTTTTGGAGCTAGTAGTGATGCCGGGTCTATGGCGACTTGTTCTATCTGACTTCTCCAGCCTTGGTATACTATTCTCCTCTCCAACAGCCAGTTCCTCCTGCAGGACTCCATACCTGTTCTGCAAGGGTAACTGGGGAGGTGGGAGGGGCTGGGAGGGGATTCGCCTGCTTCCCCAAGCAGGGACCTGTTTCCATTCCCCCTCTTCTCTGAGAGATCCCCTTCTATTGCTTGGTGTCAAGAGGGGAGGGGGTTCTCTGATTTAAGTGGTAAAATGATTGGTGTGATTGCTAATTCCTAGCAATCTTCTCCTTCAGAAAGGTAATATTATTTAAATAAATAATAAATTTTAAAAATAATGGCAAGGAGAGAGATGAGTAAAAGAACTATATACTGATTATAGACAGAATCTCCCTCTTTTCACCAGTTTGGCCTGGTAACATCACAAAGCAGTTTTAAATCAGGACTTTATACAAGCATTTCTACCAGGGCAGGTCACTGCACCTTTCCTCAAAACTCTCTGGGGCGCCATGAGAAGGAGAGCAGGGCCAAGCAATTTACTGGTACAGAAAAATGCTGCTAGAGCTTCATATTAAATGCTTTCCTCCTTTTTAAACAAATGAGGGCTCTGTTGCCGACTTGAGAGTGGTTGCAAGAGTGTTTCCCACAGGAGCAGAATCTGCAGTGGAGTGTGGCAGCTGTGAGACCAGCACCCAGTAATTCTGCACAGAGGTGTAGGACAGCGGCCCAGGAGCCTATCCAAAGCTGTGGATGAGGGAACTTGTGGAGACACGATACACCTACCCGTAAAGGGGACAAACCTGTATATATAACATGAACACAGTTCAGTGAGGTCCCATGCACCCAATGCGCCCTTCTCAAGCAATCCCCATCCAAACAAAAAATAAGATTTTCTGTAGGAGTTGCTTGGCCCTCTTGCATCCCAAACCTTCACAGAGAGCAGATCTGCTGATTCAACCTGAGTACAAGATGCCCTTTGCTGCTGCAGTGGGGCTACCAGGATATAGCTGCCTTCAACAGAACCATCTATCCAGCCCTTACTGGTAAATTGGAGCATGGATCACGTGTTTTTTCAGGCTAATGATGATATAAGGGAGTACGATCCATGGGTTGCCTCTGCAGCAGCTCCTGGCAAGCACAGCCTCTGCTATTCAAACAAGATGAAGGAGGGAAGTTTCCAAAGCTCATCTAGTTTTTGCCCGTCACAAGTGATCTGTCTCCTCCAGTGGCTTTATATGTAATAGAGCCAGGTAATAATGCCACTGAGACTTGGTAAACCTCGTGTAGCACAGCTCAGCTTTTGTTTAGTTACTTGGGACTCTCACTGGTCTACCAAAAGGTGGGAAACAGTCTCACATTAGTTTGGATGCCTCTTTGTCCCTCAGCTCTCTGTCCAAGCAATGCAGCATCAGCCTGTCCAGACAGGGAAAAGACAGTGCAGGATTTTGTAGTCGACTGGTTGAGAGAGAGGGCGCATCATGGATTTGAGCCCCTCTGGTGCTCCTGTTGAAGTGGATGGGAGTTTTGCCTTTAATTTCATGGAGAACAGAATCAGGGCCCTGGTTGACAGAAAATCAACCATTTAGTCAAAAAGGAGTAAAACGTAAAGAGGGATTTCTTTTTATCAGTGTTCTTACAACTTGGAGGAAAAGTATTCATCTGAATTAAGGAACTGAAAGTCACCTTTTCAAAGAGTTCTTTAAATAGGTTTGTGTTTTCATTTCAAAAGATCATAGCTGAAGGTTAAGAAATCCCCAATAAACATTAAAATTTATTTACTATGTTATACGTGTTAATGTGAAGCATTAAATGAATATTTAATGTACAAGAGTCCTTGCTTAATATATGTGCAATTGATTCTTTTTTTATTATTCTTGTCATAATGATCATTGATTATTTCACATTGAAATGTGTTTCTAATGAGTAGTTCTAAACAAACACTTTTTCTGTGATTAACATCATAGGACATCTCATTACAGGCAGTCAAAGATTTTGATCTTAAATATGTTTTGATAATTAATTCGATGTTTTATTGAGTGTTATTGGCAATGTGATAGATGCACAAGACAAATTCTGCATTGTACGACACCAGGGAAAGCTTGGACTAAATGACTTATTAGAAAGAATATTTAACATTCAGAAAAAAACTATCTTTAGAGTAAAAGTCTCTCAAACTAAAGGTTCTTCTGTAATGTGCAATTTAGGATTGACTTGTCACCTAATCTATAACAGTGGATGTGAAGATATGAAGGGGGAGGGGGGTGATAACATCAGGCCTGTCCTCGAGGCTCCTGAGGCAAAAGGAATCCGGGAATCACAGATAAAGCACTGTCGTGGTTTTGACCAGATTAACCAATCAGAGCGACAGATGGCCCCTCCCCCCCCCCCAAGGAAAAGAGAGGAGAGGAAGAGATAAAAGAGATTTATGAGTTTAGAAAAAACTAAACTACTTTAATGAAAATATTAATAAATAATGAAATAATAAATAATAAAAAAAAAGGAAAAAAGAAAAAAAATACACAGTATATACAAAACCGTATCAAGCTCCCAGGGTGATGATCACGTCACCAGCAGGCACAGGGGAAAGTCCCAGGCTGGACTTGGTGATGGACAGGAGCTGGATTCCGGATCTGGAGTCAGGATTGCTCGGATCGGGATCAAAGGCAGACGAACAGACAGGGTCCTCCTCAGATGTCAGCCATTGAAGGAAGAGAGATGACCCTTTGATCCCTCAGCTTTTATACTGAGCATGATGCAGATGGGATGGAATACCCTGTTGGTCAGGTTTGGGTCACTTGTCCTGTCTGCTCCTCCCTACAGGTGTGACCCCTCTACGCTTTTCCGCTTCCGACCCTCCAACGGGGCAAATAACAAATTTACCTGACCTTGGTTGTTATAGCAAAAAGTATAAGCAAGGGCCTCTCTGCATACCATTCCTTGGCATTATCAGGTCTTATCACTATGAAAGCGAGCAGTTTCTGAACAATATGCCGTTAATTTCAGAGTTTAGTTAGTTAGAAGAGGCCCAGCTAAAAAGGAAAAATTACTGAACAGAAAATTAGTTCTGTTTTACCTCAAACCAGGACAGGCACCACAAAGGAAGGCCACCTGAAGAGCGACACAAAGGAAATGGAGCCATTCCAGCCAGTAAGTCAGCCCCATTGGGCGCCCAGCTGAAGTGCCTTTACACAAATGCACGCAGCATGGGGAACAAGCAAGAGGAGTTAGAGACGTACACACGCCTCCAGGGCTACGATCTTATTGGCATTACTGAGACGTGGTGGGATGGCTCTTATGACTGGAGTGTTGGAATGGAGAGTTACAGACTCTTCAGGAAGGACAGGCTGGGCAGACAGGGTGGGGGTGTTGCCCTCTATGTCAATGACCAGCTGGAGTGTGTGGAGCTCCACCTGGGGATGAATGAAGACCTTATGGGTCAGGATTAAAGGGAGAACAGGGGCAAGTGACGTTACAGTAGGGGTCTGCTACAGACCACCAGATCAGAGTGACAGGGAGGATGGGGCCCTCTATAGGCAGATAGAAGCAGCATCGCACTCGCACACCCTGGTCCTCATGGGGGACTTCAACCACCCTGATATCTGTTGGAAGGACAACACAGCAGGGCACGTGAAATCCAGGAAGTTCTTGGAATGCGTTAATGATAATTTTCTTCTTCAAATGATCGAGGAGCCAATGAGGAGAGGAACCATACTGGACCTTGTCCTTACCAACAAGGAGGGACTGGTGGGGGATGTCAAGTTCAAGGGTAGCCTTGGCTGCAGCGATCATGAAATGGTAGAATTCAAGATTCATAGGAAAGCAAGGAGGGTGTGCAGCAAGCTCGCTACCCTGAACTTCAGAAGAGCAGACTTTGGTCTCCTGAGAGATCTGATTGGCAGGGTAGCGTGGGAGAAAGAACTGGAGGGGGGAGGGGCCCAAGAAAGCTGGTTGGCATTCAAGGATCGCCTCCTCCAAGATCAGGAGAGGTACATCCCAAAAAAGAAGAAGTCAGACAAAATAGCCAGCAGGCCTGTGTGGATGAACAAGGAACTGCTGGACAAGCTCAAGACCAAAAAGGAGGCCTATAGAGGGTGGAAGCAGGGACGGGTAGAATGGACAGAATATAAAGAAACTGTCCGAGTGGCCAGGAACCAGATCAGGCAAGCGAAAGCCCAGGCAGAACTAAATCTAGCCAGGGACATCAAAAACAATAAGAAAAACTTCTACAGATATGTCAGGGACAAAGGCAAGACTAGGGAAGTTGTGGGCCCTCTCCAGAAGGAAATGGGAGACCTGGCCTCCCAGGATATGGATAAGGCTGAGCTACTGAACAACTTTTTTGCCTCAGTATTCACCGGCAAGGGCTCTAACCACACTGCCCAAGTCACGGAAGGCAAAAACAAGGGCTCTGCGAAGGAAGAACTGCCCACAGTAGGAGAAGATCAGGTTCGAGACCTCTTAAGGACCCTGAAGGTGCATAAGTCCATGGGACCTGATGAAATCCACCCACGGGTCCTGAGGGAGCTGGCAGATGAAGTTGCTAAGCCGCTTTCCATCATATTTGAGAAGCCGTGGCAATCTGGCGAAATTCCCGCTGACTGGAAAAAGGGGAACATAACCCCAATATTCAAAAAAGGAAAAAAGGAAGACCCAGGGAACTATAGGCCAGTCAGCCTCACCTCTGTGCCTGGCAAGATCATGGAGCAGATCCTCCTGGAATCTCTGCTAAGGCACATGGAAAATAAGGAGGTGATTGGAGACAGCCAGCATGGCTTCACCAAGGGCAAATCGTGCCTGACAAATTTGGTGGCCTTTTACGGTACTGCCACAGACTTGGTGGACAAGGGCAGAGCAACAGACGTCATCTCCCTGGACTTATGCAAAGCGTTTGACACTGTCCCGCACGACATCCTGGTCTCAAAATTGGAAAGTCATGGGTTCGATGGATGGACCACTCAGTGGATAAGGAACTGGCTGAATGGCTGCACTCAAAGGATTGTGGGCAATGGTTCAATGTCCAATTGGCGGCCAGTGACGAGTGGAGTTCCTCAGGGGTCGGTACTGGGACCAGTGCTGTTCAACATCTTTGTCGGAGACATGGACAGTGGAATAGAGTGCACCCTCAGCAAGTTTGCCGACGACACCGAGCTTGGTGGCGCAGTCGACATGCTGGAGGGAAGGGATGCCATCCAGAGGGACCTGGACAGGCTTGAGAGATGGGCCCATGCAAACTGCATGACGTTCAACCAGGCCAAATGCAGGGTCCTGCACCTGGGACATGGCAATCCCAGGCACAAATGCAGGTTGGGCGGAGAATGGCTGGAGAGCAGCCCTGAGGAAAAGGACTTGGGGGTGTTGGTGGATGAGAAGCTCAACATGAGCCGGCAGTGCGCACTGGCAGCCCAGAAAGCCAACCGCATCCTGGGCTGCATCAAGAGAAGTGTGGGCAGCAGGTCACGGGAGGTGATTCTACCCCTCTGCTCTGCTCTGGTGAGACCCCACCTGGAGTACTGTGTCCAGCTTTGGAGTCCTCAACACAGGAAGGACATGGACCTGTTGGAACGGGTCCAGCGGAGGGCCACGAAGATGATCAGAGGGATGGAGCACCTCTCCTATGAAGACAGGCTGAGAGAGTTGGAGTTGTTCAGCCTGGAGAAGAGAAGACCTTATAGCAGCCTTCCAATATCTGAAGGGAGCCTACAGGAGAGCCAGAGAGGTACTCTTTGTCAGGAAATGTAGTGACAGGACACGGGGTAATGGTTTTAAATTGGAAGAGGGGAGATTTAGATTAGATATTGGGAGGACATTCTTTACTGTGAGGGTGGTGAAGCACTGGAACAGGTTTCCCAGGGAAGTTGTGGGTGCCCCATCCCTGGAAGTGTTTAAGGCCAGGCTGGATGGGGCTTTGAGTAACTTGGTCTAGTGGAGGTGTCCCTGCCCATGGCAGGGGGGTTGGAACTCGATGATCTTTAAGGTCCCTTCCAACTCTAACCATTCTATGATTGTATGATTCTATGGATTACACCACCTTCCTTAGTGCTGCATTGAACCTAGTTTGAAGTATTGATTCAGCGGCCTTCAGTCACTGGAAATATGACAGTTTATACCAGCTATCTAGTTAGTAATATCTCCATAAAGTGATACATTTAAAAAATACACACTTAAAAATAGTACTTTAATTTTTCTTGCTACTTAAAAAGACCGTCATAGTTGTCATTAAATGAAAATAATGAGCTCTAGCTCTGAAGGACAATGTTTATAATTTCTTCCACTGCAGTTGATCGGGTCAGATGTAGAGTCCTTGTGCGGCTGATACTCTAGTTACAAAAAGCATTGTGGACATCATAATTTTATTTTGATTTTTAAATAATTTTACTCAGGGAAGTTTTGCATAATTGGATCTATATTCCATCACTGTGCTAGTTCAGATCTCAGTTCTCATATCCAAGGGGCTGATCTGTTTAAAACTCCTGTGTGTCAAAGCAGAGGAGAGAAATAGAACCATTAGGAATTATTCATACAGCAACAATGAGATTTCAAGACAAAAAAAACCCCTATCTTAATTTTTGCACTGTGAGGTGGAGGCCAAGCTGGCATCATGTCTTGCTTCAAGCTTCACTCCATCCTGCCCCACAGAAGATAACCTAGAGGATATTCCATCACTGAGGGGAAAATCTCCTGGGGGATGACTGTTGTGGTTTAGGCCGAATTGGCTAATTATGGATGACAGGTGCTTTCCCCCCACCTCTTGCTCCAAGGAGAGGAGGAGGAGGGATAAAGAGATTTATGAGTTTAGAAGGAACTAAGCTACTTTAATGAAATATTAATAATAAAACAAAAAGAAAATAATGAAATAGATACAATATATACAAAACCATATCAAGCTCCCAGGATGACGTCACCAGCAGGTCCCAGACTGGACTCGGCGACGGATGGGAACTGGATTCCAGCTCTGGAGTCAGGAACACACGGATCGGGATCAAAGGCAGATGAACAGAGTCCTCTTCGGACATCGGCCGTTGAAGAAAGAGGGCTGACCCTTTGATCCTTCCGCTTTTATACTGAGCATGATGCAGATGGGATGGAATACCCCTGTTGGTCAGGTTTGGGTCACCTGTCCTGTCTGCTCCTCCCTGAAGGTGGGACCCCTCTACGCTTTTCCGTTTCCGACCCTCCAGCAGGGCAAATAATGAAATTAGCTGACCTTGGTTGTTATAGCAATAAGTATAAGCAGGAGCCTCTCTACATACCATTCCTTGGCATCAACTATAAACACAGGATATCATTCTGAGAACTAACAGTTTTCTGCACAATATGCTGTTAATTTCAGAGAGTTAGAAGAGGCCTAGCTAAGAAGTAAAATTACTGAACAGAAAGTTGGTTCTGTTTTACCTCAAACCAGGACAATGACACTATGCTAATACCAAATAAATAACAAAATCAAACCAAAACTTGTTAGTGGGTAGGTCATCCAGCCAACCCTTTTAAGATGACTTCTTGATGCTAGGGGGAAAAGAATATGAATCAACAGGCAGGAGAGAAACTGTGCTGCTGTTGAATGAGTCATCCTGGGAGTGAATTGTTGTAATTAGCATAGTATCACTCATTTATTTTCCTCTGTGGAGGGAAAGGGCTCCAGTTTCCTCTCTTCTTCACATGACCTTCTTCAAATTTATTTTAGAAAACCTTTTGGAGATCTAGCACCAGCTCTGTTGCTTGGGTGCTTTTTTATTTTTTCCTTTTTTTTTTTTATTTTAAGCTGACAATAAATGTTATTTGAAAGCAAAAGCTTTGTAGGCTGCTTACTTTATTCTATTTAGCTTCCTATATCAGGGCTACATTATGACATTCTAATCAGGTTCCCACATCACACCCATCACCGCTGAATCCAAATGATTTTTATTTATTGTTTTTTCCCTTCTCTCTTGTGTCCTCTGTCTTAAGAAGAATGTAGGGGATATCTGGGAAATGAAATGACTCACTTGGTGAGAAATCCATTTGTATCATACAGGAAGGGCAAAACAGATTTGCTCAATTCCTCACAGAACGTGAGGGCAAACCTTCTTGGTGGTTTCCCACTGTCTACTCTTGTGTTTCAAGCCTGGGAAACAAATAATGTCAGAAATTACCTTTTCTAACTCAGTTTGAGTGTTTTCTCTCACATCTGTTTCTAGGAGGTTACTTCCTAGAAAGGGAGCAGAGGGAGAGGGAGAAAGGCAAGGGGGAGATAGCAGAAGAGTAGGATGTAGTCTTGGACAGAACCTGGTGAGGTTATCCAGTACATCTTCCTTATGCCAAAGAGAGATCAACTGTTCTTTTCTGATTAAAGAATTTGAACGGGAAGTTTTGTTGAATTTTGTGTTAAAATTCTGAAGCTGAAAAATACATATGTGAGGAATGACGCTTTTAGCTGCATTGATCAACCTAACAGTTTTATATGAGAATTAGTTGGCATTTAATCTATCTAGCAGCATATATCAAAATTACAACCTAAGGTTTCTAATACTTACAAAAAATTGGGAGGGGAGGCTTTGGGATAAATAAATCAATGGGATAAACTGTAATTAGCTTTTTTTTTTCTGATAGATTACAGTTCCTTACTGAATGAGAACTCAGTACAGTCACTATATATTTAAATTGCATTAACTATCCTATGAGCTGTAAAATACCTGGAGCACAGGAGATGTCTAATATAATAAAGTAAATAGCAAGTAAGAATATGTAACTAGAAGCTAGTGTTGAATTTTTATGGGTCATGTTGTTTATAGATTTATAACAGTGGCACTTGGTTGGAGCACGCACTAAGGAATACCTAACTAACAGTTAAGGAAAGTACTCTAACAGAAGATTTCCATGAGTCCTTTTCTTTTATAAACACTATGTATTAAGCATGTACTAATATGGTAGCCTGCTCATGGAATTTCAGGTCAAAAAAAAAAAAGAAAAAAAAAGGTTTTGTCAAAATATAAGTGTTATAGTTGAATTTTAAGACAAATCGAGTCCGAAATAGATTTATTAAATATTTATTAAGGTAGGAAAGCAAAAGCAGCGCTGGGCAGCCGGGGAGTCGCAGCTCCACCAAAGACTCGCAAATTCAGGCAAGCTAAACGACTCCTTTTATCTTCACAGAGGTCGATTGCAACATCTTCGGGTACGCCTCTCGGCTTCTTCCGAGGGGCTTCTTGCTTGGGGCAATTTCGATAAGATATCGTCACAGAATCAGCTTATACAATCTATTCTTTTCAGGGTTGATTGGTACAATGGCACACGTTAGCAAGACATTAACGGTTTAACATTCGCTCAAGGTAACACATTCTGATGACATTGTGGTTAAGCCTTTCTTGTCAAACAGGGTGTTCCCATGTTTGGTGTTGCCAGATAACATTGTGGACGTGTATCTTCTGGTTAAATAGGAAGTTCTCAAGACTGCTACAATGGGTTCGTTCCTCTTGCTTAACCTGTTTGATCAGCAAATTACCCTTGGTTACTTATTACAATCCCCCCTTCTTTTATTTATAAGTGATTTGCTGATCAAACCTAGACAATACCTCACAAGCGGCATCTAATTCAGGATTTTCGTTCGGTATAATTTTCATTTCCAGTTCTGATTGCTTCATCACCATTAGCTGCACTTTTTCTAACCTGCCTTTAAAAAAGGTTACAAGTTTATTAATGACACAGGGTCCAAAAGTCAGAGCCAATAGTAATATTATGAGGGGTCCCGCCAAAGTAGAAATTAAGGTAGTCAGCCATGGTGATGGATTAAACCAAGATTCATACCAGGAGGACTGAGCCTCTCGTTCCCGTTTTCTTTTCTCTAATCCTTCTCTCAGCTTAGCTAACGAATCTCTTACTACCCCTGTATGGTCTGCATAAAAGCAACATTCTTCACCTAGGGCAGCGCATAATCCTCCGTTTTGCATGATCAAAAGGTCCAATCCTCTTCGATTCTGTAAAACTACTTCTGACAATGAGGTCAATGATTTCTCTAAATAGGAAACAGATTTTTCTATTCGGGCCAAATCTTCGTCTACTGCAGCTCTTAGAGATGTTAGACTCTGTTGTTGTTGTACCAAGGAGGTTATGCCAGTGGCGGTCCCGGCGACCCCTAAACCAAGTAGAGTAGCTATAGTAATTGCAGATATTGGCTCTCTTTGGTTGATTTTATGTCCTGAATTGCTCCAATGTAAATACATAGTTTCTTCCCCATGTAAGAGGATTCTAGGTACCACAGTAACTTGTACACACAATTCTGAGGCATTTTTCTTGAGAACAGCAGTGGACAAACAAGGTGTTAATCCGGTTATGGAACAAACCCACCATGCCCCAGGACTAGGCAGAATCCATTTAATATCAGATGTAAAGTTTTGAGTTTGGTTAGTACATAGAGCTCTTTCCCCATTCGTCACCTTTCCTATACACCAACCGCTCCCTCTGACCTGTTGGAGAGTAATCCCTGCTTTCCGTTCTTTCCAATTACATCTGGAGGGATTCTCCTCGGCAGAGGTATTAAAGGGAGATGGCACAGCTATCCCTTCATAAAAAGGGGGTTTTACATCATAACATAACCAACAGGAAGTGGTAAAATTTGGATTTGTTGCATTTAGAGCTTGATAGGCTGCCTTCATTACAGCCCATAAGGGTTCATCATCTTTGGGTATTTTCTCCACTTTATTTGTAGAGGTTAGGTATGTCCCTGGGGTGACTGAGGCTGTGGAGTTTCCTCCCTTTGGCTTTGTGATGACTCGATTGGGCCCTACTGCTTGTGGTATTTTAACTTCCCGTTTTTGAATGAATATTAGTCCTCCTCTATCAGTTCCAGATTCCCAATATCGCATTCCCCAGGTTCGTCCAAATAACCATCCATGGTCATTAGGCTGCAGGATTTCTAATATAACATGCTTACAGTTGCCAAGATGGGAGCCCTCTATGTGTCCATCCCAGCTAGAAGCTGGCGGGTTGCATCCTCTGGGCCCCCATATTATATTTAAAAATCTATCTTTACTGGCTACATCCCAGTTTGAAGCTATGGTTTCACATCCCCAATATGCACAGTAATAGTGATTAGGGAAATTGCAATAGCTTTTCCCTGGATTCGAACTGGGGCAGAGATAAAAAGGTTTTATTGCTCTTTCTTGTCGACCGGGTGGGTCTAGTTCATAAAAGACTAATTCTTCCAATTTAACTTGGAATTCTGGGGGTCCGGCTGTCACATTATACCGAACTTCTATTGAATCTTCCCATCGACCTAAGGTCCAATTGAAGGGTTGATGTTCATTTTCTAAAGTCGTGGTAATTAATACCATTAATAGGATACCAGCTTTCATTTCCCCCACTGTTCAGTACCTCTCTGCCTTCCTCGTCTACTCTTTTGCGGAGAGCAACGGGATATTAATATCTTCTCGGCAGCAGCAGGTAGTCTTCAGGGGGATTTTGCTGTTATCCTGTCAATAATTTCCAAGGTCTAAAGAGTTAGTTACCTCTCAAATATATATTCCACCTGTTTGGTTGTTGTGCCCGTTTCCAGGCAAATCTTATAACACACTGTCTTAAAACTCTATACCAGTCTGTTTCATATATTTCCCAAAGCTCGGGTATTGACAATTCCCACCCACAAAATAATTTACGAATCTCTGCTTGAGCCCGTTGTTCCCTGGTATGTGTCAAATTATTGCGACATTTCATACAATAAGGTTGTCTCTTAAATGAAACACAGGACCATTCTTTATCGCAATTTAAACATCGGCAAACAACCCAACATAAACGTCCGGAAGTGGGGTGTTTCACGCAGGGTATTCCATGGAGATCTCCTATACTGGGCGATTCAGGTATTTCTGTCTCCGTCTCACAGCAAAAAGGAAAAACCTGAGGAGTTCCTGTCAGTTTGTATAATCCAGCCCCCCCCCGTTTGGTCAGGTATTCTTTCCTCACTCCAAGGTGCAAAATATACTTTTCATAGGGTATTTCCAGGTGGTATTTGGAACCATTGATGTAAACTATTTCTTGCTTCCCTTCTGGAGTGGTTCATTTACCGGTCTCGTTTTTCCTTATCTTCATTCGGAGGTCTCCTGGTTCTGACGTTACGGTCCACCTTTCTGGGAAGATAGGTCCCTTGATTCTGCTGGCATGAGTCCATCCTTTTTCTGCTGTCCGTACAGCCGTATCTGTGGTAAGTAAAACAACAAAGGGTCCTTCCCAACAGGGTGTTAGGGAGATTTCTTTCCAGGTTTTGATTAATACCTGGTCTCCAGGCTGGATTTGGTGTATGGAAATGTCCAAGGGAGGTCTTTGTACTACCAAACCCTTCTTTCTTAGTTCCTGTCTCCTTCTTGTAAGTTCTAAAATATATTCTGTTAAAATTTTATCCTCGACCTTTGGGTGCTCTACTAATAATCCAAAGTCATAAGGCATCCCATACAACATTTCAAAGGGGGATATACCAGTATCTGTCCTAGGTTGAGTTCTAATGTAAAGCAAGGCCAGCGGTAGACATTTAGTCCAATTCATTTTTGTCTCCACCATAAGTTTGGTTAGGTGTTTCTTTATTTCCCCATTCATTCTTTCTACTTTCCCGGAACTTTGTGGGTGCCAGGGAGTATGGTATTCCCATTTTGTACCGAACAATTCAGTTGTTTCTTTAATTATTTTGGATGTAAAATGTGGGCCTCGGTCTGAGTCAATTACCGCAATAGTTCCATACCTCGGAATAATTTCTTCCAAGAGGATTTTAATAACTGTCTTGGCAGTAGCCCTTATCACTGGGAAGGCTTCTACAAAGTGCGTAAGGTGATCAACCAAGACTAATAAATACTGATATCTCCCAACCTTCGGTAATTCAGTAAAATCCACTTGTATTTTCTCAAAGGGCCTTTTAGCCAGTTCACGACCCCCTTGAACCTTCTCCCTAAGTTGTCGTTTATTCACTTTGTGACAGGTTAAACATCCCTCTAAGATCCTTTTGGCTAATCCGTATATTCCGATGCAGGCATATTTTGTTTCAAACTGATCCACTAAAGCCTGAATTCCCCAATGGGTTTTATGGTGTAATTTATTTAGTATTCCTCTGGCTAATCCCTTTGGAAGAATTTCCCTACCATCTGGTAGCAGCCATTTATCACCATCTCTTTTTGCTCCAATTTGTTTTAGCTTATCCAATTCTTGGAGAGTGAAAGTCTTCTCTATTTTTAGCCTTTCAGGTTCCTCTCCCAAGGTCTGAACCATTAGCAAGGCAGCCCGTTTTGCCTCTGCGTCGGCTAGATTGTTTCCTCTTACTGTATGGGTTAGTCCCTTCTGATGTCCTTTTACATGGACTATGGCTATCTTTAGTGGACCTCTTAAGGCCTTTAAAACTTCTTGGATTAGTTTTTCATGGACTAATCCCTTTCCCTGGGTGTTAATTAAGCCCCTCTCTTCCCAAATTTTTCCAAAGGTATGCACCACCCCAAAGGCATACTTTGAATCTGTATAAATGGTTCCAATTTTATTTTCTAAAAGTTTTAATGCTCTCATCATAGCATATAACTCACATGCTTGTGTGGACCAAGCTTTATTTAATGGTCCTGACTCTTTTATCTGAAAGGTATACCCGTCCACAATAGCATATCCCGGTTTCCGTTGTCCTTCAACCACTCGTGAGGAACCATCCACAAATAATTTCTCCCCTTCACCTAATTCATCTTCCTCTAAATCCTCCCTTATCTTAGTTTGCAAATTTATTAGTTGGAGACAGTCATGTGTCAAATCTTCCCTAGGTTCCCCATATAAAAATTGGGCAGGATTCTGAACAGAGGTGGTTTCCATTTCTAACCTAGGGGAGTTAATCAAAATTCCCTCATATTTTAGTAATCGACTGTCTGTAAGCCACTTATCAGCTCGTTGTTGCAATACTCCTCGAATGTTATGGGGGGTGTATACCTTTAGTTCACCTCCTAAGGTGACCTTTCCAACTTCTTCTACCAATAATGCAGTGGCCACTATTGCTTGTAAACAAGTGGGCCACCCGCGGCTTACAGGATCTAGTATTTTAGAATAATATCCTACAGGCTTTCTCTGCCCTGCCCACCCTTGGGTCAGAACCCCATAAGCTGTCCCGTTATCCACATTGATAAAAAGTTGAAAGGGTTTACGGATATCGGGTAAACTGAGGACAGGTGCTTCCACCAGGTTTCTTTTCACGTTCTCCCAGCGCTTCTCATCTTCAGGGGTCCATTTTACTAACCCATTTTTAGTTAGTTTTTCGTACAAGAATTTTACTTTACTGCTGTAATTTTCTATCCACTGTCGACAATACCCTAACAATCCCAACAGCTGTCTTATCTGTCTTTTATTAGTGGGCGCTGTTAGGGATAAAATTCCTTTCACTCTTTCGGGATCTAATTTCTTGTGTCCCTTTGTGAGCCAATGTCCCAAATATTTTACCTCTTCTTCAGTGAACTGCAATTTGGACTTAGAAACCTTTAACCCCTTGAGGCCCAAAAAGTTTAATAATTTGATGCTCTCATTTCTGACTTCTTCTTGAGTTTTTCCTGCAATCAATAAATCGTCTACGTATTGTATCAGGATTAATCCCTGACTTAATTCGTAGGATTCCAATAATTGTTCCAGAGCTTGTCCAAACAAATTTGGGGATTCTGTGAATCCCTGGGGCAAAACAGTCCACCGTAATTGTTGTTTTCTATGGGTTTTGGGGTCCTCCCACTCGAAAGCAAAATAGTCTCTACATTCTTCTTCTAAGGGACAGGCCCAAAAAGCATCTTTTAAATCTATAACACTATACCATTTATATTCTGGACTTAACCGATTAAGTATAGTGTGTGGGTTAGCCACCACAGGGAACCGGGTAATGGTTCGTTCGTTTATGGCTCTCAGATCTTGTACTAAGCGATAGGACCCATCCGGCTTCTTTACGGGCAATATGGGAGTGTTGTGAGGAGACATACAGGGTTCTAAAAGTCCTTGGACCAAAAGTCTCTCAATTACTGGCTGCAACCCTTCTCTCCCTTCTCTGGAGATGGGATACTGTTTTATCCTAATTGGCTGGTCTGGGTCTTTTATAGAGACTGTGATCGGTTTGATATTTAATTTTCCCACCGATCCAGGGCTATACCAAGTTTCTGGATTAATCTTGGCTTCATCTTCAGCGGTTAATAAGCATAACTTTACTTTTAACATCTCTTGGTCTACTTCCAAATTAATTCCTAATTCCACCATCAGGTCTCGTTCCAAAAGGTTATATTCAGCTTCTGGGACCAATAAAAATGTTCCCACCCCATCTTTATTTGGGGCTTCTATTGCTACATTCCTTATCAGGGGCACCTTGAAAGGTTCCCCTTTTGCACCAATTACTTGGAGTTTATCCTTTGATTCAACACATCCAGATGGTAACTTTTGGACGGTTGATCTTTCGGCACCCGAGTCCACGAGGAACTCGAACACTTCATGCTGAGGACCCAATTTCAATTTTATCAAGGGCTCGGTAACCTTAGGGGTCCCCAGCAAATAGAGCCCCTGACCCCCCTAATCTTCCTTAAAAATCTCCTCATCCTGCATTCTTTTCCGACAATTTCTCTGCAGATGTCCCTTCCTGCGACAATAAAAACATTCTATGTCCTGCGAACCAAATCTCCTTCTTCTCGGTTCTACTGGGCCCTTCCAGGGACTTTCTCTTCTCTTTCCCTGATTTTGCCCTTCCCTTACAGCAGCCATCAGGATTCTGGCTTGTTTCTTCTGACTTTCTTCTTCCCTTCTCACATACACCTTCTGAGCTTCTCGTAGTAACTCATCTAACCCCCTCTCCTGCCAGTCTTCTACTTTCTCTAACTTTCTTCTTATATCTGTCCAAGATTTAGCTACAAATTGAGTTTTCAGCAGGGCTTGACCCACTTGGCTATCGGGGTCTAACCCAGAATATAGCTGTAAACTCTTTCTCAATCTTTCCAGCCATTCGGTGGGGGTTTCATCTTTCTTCTGTTGTTCATTAAAGGCCTTATTGATATTTTGCCCTCTAGGTACAGAATCCCTAATCCCCTGAATTATCATATCACGGAGATCAACCATGTTATTTCTATGTGCGGGGTCTTGATTGTCCCAATTGGGCCTCTGTAAGGGCCATTTTACATCCCCGGCGGGACCATGCTGATGCCTCTGATCCCAGTGTCTCATGCCTGCCATTCTGATCATTCCTCGTTCTTCGTTTGTGAACAAGATCTTTAAAATAGACTCCATCTCGTCCCAAGTATAAATGTTAGGCCCGAGGAATTGATCAAAACGTTCTGCTACCCCTAATGGGTCCTCTAACAAGTGTCCCATTTCTTTCTTAAATTCCCTCACATCCCCGGAGCTGAGGGGTACAGATACAAATCCAACTCCGGGTTGTGGTCCCCCCATAGCAGTCTCCCTTAAGGGATACAATAAATTTTCCTCCCTTCTTTCTCTGATTTGACTTCTAGTTATTCTTCGATTAGAAGGAGGAGTCTCTTCCTCAGGTTCTGTAGGTGCTGTTGGAGGGAGATCTTGCTCAGGACCTTGTGGTGGCGGAGGAGGGGGGACATAGGGTGGGGGGGACACTGGAGGTTCGTCTATGTCCCACCTTTTCTTTTTATCATTTTTCTTTTCCTTTAATGGAAACAAATTAGCGGCCTGAGCCATGCTCAGGATCCATAAAAAGGCATATTCACTCTCCTCCTTACTAAATGGTCGTTTGTTGTTAACGTATATGTTTAATTGTTGGCATATCCAATCCTCTAAGGATCCATGAATTGGCCAATATAAATCTTTTCTTATCTGTTTTCCTCCCCATATTTCCATACAATAATAGACCAATTTCTCCTTGGATTTCCCTTTTAGGGAAGGGGAACTATCCCAATATCGAATCATTAGGCCTAATGGGCTATCTTGGGGTATATCAGGGAGCCCACCCCCACCCCGTATCTTCTGTATGGAACCAGAAGCCTTACTTTTCTTCTGTCCCATCTTCCGGGAGTGCCTTCTCTCACTCAAGTTTCACTCGCTTCCCTCCGTTCGTGGCCCACCCCCTCGCGGACAATGGGAACCGCACTATTAGGAGGTCCACACTCACTTCGTCCGGTGGGCTACTAAGCCCAGTGGACGTCTCAGTCACTCGCACCCCGGGTACCCAATCCCCGACCGAACGGAACCGCAATATACTTACTCACTCCCGAGTCTTCGTCCGGCTCTTTGTGCACAAAAATTACGGGGAACTGCAGTTTCTCCTTTCTCTTTCTTTTTGCTTTCCTATCTCAGTTCGGAAAATCCAGGTGAGCTAAGTCGGAATCTCCTCCAGGACCATCCGAAGATGGGGGCGCCCTCCCAGAGTTGAATTCTGAGTTGGCTATCTGGATCCGAGTCACGGCACCAAATTTGTTATAGTTGAATTTTAAGACAAATCGAGTCCAAAATAGATTTATTAAATATTTATTAAGGTAGGAAAGCAAAAGCAGCGCTGGGCGGCTGGGGAGTCGCAGCTCCACCAAAGACTCGCAAATTCAGGCAAGCTAAACGACTCCTTTTATCTTCACAGAGGTCGATTGCAACATCTTCGGTACACCCCTCGGCTTCTTCCGAGGGGCTTCTTGCTTGGGGCAATTTCGATAAGATATCGTCACAGAATCAGCTTATACAATCTATTCTTTTCAGGGTTGATTGGTACAATGGCACACGTTAGCAAGACATTAACGGTTTAACATTCGCTCAAGGTAACACATTCTGATGACATTGTGGTTAAGCCTTTCTTGTCAAACAGGGTGTTCCCATGTTTGGTGTTGCCAGATAACATTGTGGACGTGTATCTTCTGGTTAAATAGGAAGTTCTCAAGACTGCTACAATGGGTTCCTTCCTCTTGCTTAACCTGTTTGATCAGCAAATTACCCTTAGTTACTTATTACAAGAACATGGTCAGTTTAAAAATATCTTTTACTATAAGTATTAGTGCTGTCTATTGATGAACATTGTAGTGTGTATAGCAAGCTTTATCCTCACTATAGATTTAGCAACATGCAGTGCTGCAGTTGAAATAGGTTTCTTGGTGCAACTGTGGTGTATTCCATTGGCATACATAATAGTCTGGTCTGTCTCCTAATCTTAAATATGTAGAGTAGAAGCATGCAGCAAGCTAGTCCTCTAAGTTCCCTTCAAACTCTCTGCATTTCAGGCCCTTCTGAGAAACTATTCAAAACTGCACATGGAACTATCATGTGGGCAGTCAGGTACCCTTGTGCTATTTACTGCTAAATGCACCATCCTATTTGTGTTTTATTCTTAGGAGTGAGCAACAAAGTCTATGGGGAAATGAATGTATTGTTTTATTCATGCCCTTTAATGCCTCTAAAGTGGCGGGGGTTTGACTGTCTGCTTGGGAAGAGATGATAGAATTCAGAGTTTTACCCATATCTTCCCATACAGAACTGCCAGTGCTGTGAATGTGGACCACAAGGGGCCTTGAGGTATTCTCACTCCTTAGGCGTAGTAATGGTGCATGAACCAGGTGAAAAGCTTGTACTTCTGGAGAAACAAAAGCAAAGCACAGAGGGAGCACAGTAGCCAGTCTAAATCCTTGAGGGGAGCTCATTATCAAGTTGTCTTGTAAAAAGAGGGTAATGAGGAGCCCACCTATACTTTGAGTAGCACAAGCTCAGAGCACTTCTTGTTTTCAGTGGATTACAAGACTGCAGCTGTGGACAGGCTTCCACCTGAGGGATAGGTGTCTTGGACCACTCAACCTTTTATTAGCAGTAACAGATGGCAAAGTATGTTCCCTTTCTGGATTTAAAAGGGAAGTAGAGTTACTACATACAGCCAAATGGGCTGAATGTGTAATTCTATCATCTGCTGAACGTCTTTCACTGGGATCATGCCAAGGATGACTTTCACCCAAGTGCAAAGCTCAAATAGTTCCTAACTTACTTTGTTGCTCTGCAGACCCAAGCTAGGCCTTTCCCCACAACTTCAGTGGAACAAGGATGGGGCTCACTATCTCCAGGACTCACAAAGGATAGAGGTCAGGATTTTACCCATTCCTCATTCCCAGTCATGTGCTGATTACCAAAAATAGGTCATAACTGCTACTTTATTTTTAGAAAGATTTTTTTAACAGAATAACCAGGACTTCCCTTGTGAATCCCTGCTTTGGATCTATACACTCACTCTTCCAATTATGAGTGCTATGATAAAATGTCTTCACAAAGCGCAAGCTATTTCCATAGCATCAGTCAGTATCATTTAGACTCCGGTGCCCTTGCTGACTAGGTTTATAAAAATGACAGCTACAGGTCATCCCAAACTCTTGGATCAGAAGAAGCAGCTGCCTCCGAGAAGGGCCTTTTTTTTTCTTATATCATGTTCAGAGTGATAAACAAGGCTTCTTTTGAAATATTCATGCCACTGGCCCACCTGGGATATACTTTATCTTATACAGAAGATAAATAATGAGCTAATGTTTCACAAAATATATCCTCAGTCAGAAGCCAGTATGGATTATATATTCTATTCTATTCTATTCTATTCTATTCTATTCTATTCTATTCTATTCTATATCTATTATATATATAATAATATAATTATTATATTGATATATATCATATAATAATATAATATAATATTATTATCTATATTATTATCTATATCTATTCTATTATATTCTATTATATTCTATATTCTTACAAATAGCTCCCTTAAACTTCCTCCTGCCATGGATAAAAAGGTGTTTGCAGGAGCAGGGGATTTGACTCAGTGTCCCAGGAGATAGTTGGTACACCTTTCACCCTGAAGATATCAGACTGTAATGAGATATACTCATGAAATATTTTCCAGGTAGACCTTAGTTAGTTCTCACACAGCTCTGAACTGGCCAAGTGCAAGTCATCTCTAGGCAGTTGCATTAGCATGGTACTGAGCTTGGCCTTGTATCACCTAATTTTCAGTATAGCTATTTAGCTTGAAGTAAACTCCTGATCAACCATTGTTACATGGCTTTTGATTCAGAACTGGCATGTAGGCCCTGCCTTAGAATATGGGCATGGAAATCATGTCTGCCATCAAAGTAGCACATAGATGTAAGAAAATAAGAAATGCCCATTGAATCAGACCAATTTTTCATCTATCCCAGTGTTCAGTCTGCAGCAGAATCAGGAAGAGATGCTATTCAATGAGAGCATGCAAAACCAGCCATTTTCTACAGACTATTCCTTTTGTACTCCCATGCCTCATCCTATTGGTCTCCATTTTACAGACATATTGTGTACAAACATCTTACTAGATGTACTCCTTTATAAACCGGCTGATATTGCCCTCCCACACAATCTCCCATGGTAGCAAGTTCTAGAGATTCACCACTTACTGCATAAAGAAGCTTTTTCTTCTGTTTCTTTTAAACCAACCTACTGCTATTTTTATTGTTCCTTTACCTCTTTTATTGCATGATGTGTTGAGCAACATTTCCACATTCAGCTCATCCAGTGGTTTCATCTTTTGTAAATCTCAGTGATATCACGCCTCAGATTTCTGAATTGTCCAAATCTTTCAATTTCCCCTCAGGAGGCAGCTGCCCCATCACCCTGATCATTATATTTGCCCTTCATTGTACCTTGCGTAACTTCAGTATGTCTATCTTGAGGTGTGGAAGCCAGAAAAGCACACAGTGCTCAAGATGTGGGTGCACCACACCTTTTAGGGAGAGGCAAAATGATCATAGAATCATAGAATGGTTGTATATCACAGAATGATGTATTCTGTTTGATTATCAACACCTTCATGATGGTTCCCAGTATCTCATTGTTTTTTTCAGCTGCCACTGCACATTTCTTACCTGAACTATAACTGCCAGTTTGGTGTTCATCATTGTGAACCATCAGTGATTAAGTATTTTTTTTCTTAGTTACATTAGCTTAGGTTTATCCACATCAGAGTTCATTTGACAACCATTTGTACAGTTTTACAAGATCTGTCTGCAATTCCTTGCCAACAGGAAAGCATTTTGACTTTCTAGAAGTGATTATCATATCTACAAAGTTAGATATTCCTCTGATTATTTCTTCTTCAGATCACAGACAAAGACGAATAGAATTACTTCAGGGACCAATCCCCATTGACTTTTCTCTTGAAAAGCCTCTTCTCTTGAATCTTGCTTTCCTTTTATCCATGTGTTTACTGTCACCCTGCTGGAACTCCAGCAGGTTTCTGAGGTAGGGTTTCCCTTTGCAGGAGCCATGCTGACTATTTCCCAACAGAAAATATAAGTCATGTACTGTATGATTTTATTGTTTATTACAGACTCTGTCATCTTACCAGGATTGGAAGTCAGACTCGCCAGTCTGTAGTTCCCAAGATTCTCCCTAGAGTCCTATACAATCTGAGGGAGGTCAATCTTTCATCAAAAGTTATAGCCTGTCAGTATTGGTTTTGACAGCTGGGTTAGGAATCTCCTCCTATGGACTTTCTTGCACAGTTAGCAGCAGAAATAGAGTGAGAGACATGCTTACATTTGGAGAAAACTGACATTTCGCTCTTCCCCAATTTTTTTGAATGAGTGAAATAATATACTAGTACTGATTTTATCATTAAAATACAGTGAAACAAAGGTAGCTTTGTGCCATGCGAAAGGCATGGGGGGACACCACAAAAATATGCAAAGAGTGCCCTCTCTTGCTACAGTAGAATATCATGCAAGAATTTGCTCCTTTTTTTTTTTTTTCCTTTGGCTTTGTAGAATAAGGGTGTCATTCCTTATTCTGTTTCTGCTTTAGAAATAGCATATCTAGGACTTTCAGACTCTTAACACAAACCCCATCTCTCTAATAAGCAGATGTGAAATATGAATGAGTCTTTTCAATTGATTACTACTACAGGGATGAAGAGCTAGGACAGTCCAGCAAGACTGAGATGTACCAGTCCCTTACTAAGTATTTCATTTTGCTGGTTCAAATGTCTCTATAGTCAGGGTTGTTTAAACGGAATCAAATTTACTTGTAATGAGCCATATAGTGATTCTCGTCTTTTTTTTTTCCTTTTCTTTTCCTCTTGTCTTCACATTAATTTCCGCCAAAAAAAGCACATCTGATTTTGTAATGAGCTAAGCAACTGTTTCTCAATTACACCAAATATTACTGCTCTTCAGTTGAAGTTTAAAGGCATGGTAACTTCAATATTATCAAAGGTTCTCCTCACAATAAAATCTTCAGTAATTCTTCACCAGTTTCATAAAACTTTCAGTACCAAGTTACTCAAGGAAGACTTGAGTAAGGAATACTTTCTACCAAATTCTTAGAGTTGTTTCTAGAACATCATAGACCCATGGCAATGAAACCCAAATTGCACACAATGGTAAGGTGCTAATTGCTGCACACATTTAAGTTCTGTTTTATAAGTTTGCTCTTTCTGATGCATATTTGTTAATGTATGCCTTGGAAAGTGTGCTACAACTAGCAAGTGGTGCATGTATCTTTGGACTTAACTAGATCGATAGTAGGATATAGGAGGTCCAAGGAGAGGAATGCTGAAATAGGAACTACTTTATTTCCGAATGTTAAAAAAAAAAAAAAGTTATATTTGTTTTTTCTTTTGGTTTTCCTGTAACCTGTGTCCTTTCTAAAGCAGCTGGTTTGGGTCTCTCCTTTTCTTAGCCCTGCTCTGTCTGTCCATCACTCAGTATGTCTTTTCCAGCCAGCTCATTCCAGTTTCTGAATCTCTCTCTGTCCTGTCCTCAACCCCCTGCCATGATATTTCCATATGTATGAAGGACACAACTTTATTCCTAACATTTCTGTCTTGTGCTTTTTGAGAATCTGAACTGGGAACTTTTTCCTTGCTGAGGGACAAAGAAGCTTTTAAAGCATCATGAGATGTTTATATATGAGCCAACACTTTTTTACTTGAGAAATGTGTATGTATGTGAGGGAAGATGGGAGGAAATCCCATATGGTCATAGACCAGAAAGAAAATGTCGTCATATGTGAAAAGATCTCAATATGTCCTTGATTCATGTCAAGGTCAGTAGAGACAACGGATATTATCTAGTTAGATTTCTGTGCATGAGAGGCTATAGAGATTGACTTCCTGGTTCCTGCAGCAGGTGGACAATCCACATG
Source organism: Numenius arquata (assembly GCF_964106895.1). Lineage (NCBI taxonomy): Eukaryota > Metazoa > Chordata > Aves > Charadriiformes > Scolopacidae > Numenius > Numenius arquata. The sequence goes on along the minus strand of NC_133615.1, from coordinate 29,087,204 downwards.
GAGCAGTCTATACATTTAGGAACTGTTTTATCATTGTACTGAAGACCATCAATGGTAAGAGTTACAGACAACTTTCATCTCCTCTCTCAGAATGTATCTCTATCCTGAGTAAAATGAGTTTTCTTCTTGAAGCCAAAGTGTGAGATGTGTTACTTATAGACAGGGTTGTCTTACATCTTTGAATTTCCTGTTTAAGCTGGAAGGAAACATTGCCAGCAACCTCGGCACCTTATGCTTGTAATTTTTCATAGCCACCCACCTCCAAACCTTACACTTTCCTTCCCTTCTGCTTTTCCTAATATTAAATCTCTCTTTGCTATAATTAAAAAAAAAAAAAAAAAGAGAACATATAAAGTATAAGAACCAGGCATTCCCATTATTGCTGGCAGTATGATGACCTGTTCTCTGACATTCAAGATCAAGGCAATATGCTCTGGGCTGCAGAATCTTCCCAAACACTGCTAGCCATTCATCATCTGTCCTGTGGCAGAAGCACTGGCATGAATCTCCACAGCTGGCTGAATGTGTTGCTGTATTCAGTTATGCTGGATCTTAAATTGGTTTTTAACACATCTCTGTGAATCATGGTCAGCTGGAGAATCAGAAGTTTCTGTTGGAAACACCAAGGCAAAGAAACCTGAGTTTCACATCATTTTTGTTTATATGTTGGAGGACTACATTCAGCAGAGACCCGAGTTCTCTAAATTACAACCTGAGACATGTTTGAAAATAGTTTATACTACCTCCCTCATGGCCTCTCCCCTTTCTGGGACTAAAAGGGACTTGCTGGCCAACATCAGTACCTGTTTTGCTCTAGGCGGAAATTAAAATCCTGTGAAGCTGCCACAATGGGAGACATTTGTCAGTGGAAATACAATATAAGAATACAGCATTTTGCTGTTCCTGGACACAAAGCTCTACTCAGCTGTCACAGGAGTAACCGATGCAATGAGGTGAAATTCATATCTCTCAGCATAAGCTGAATAATGAGAGAGCAGATTCCTGTGAATTCTTTACAGATATGACCTGTCAGAGCTCAGATGGTACTTCCAGCGCAGCTGAGTTCACCTGGCTTTTCGGTGCTGAGACACTGTGGAGGAATGGCTGAGTGAAAAGGGGCACAACTTGATTGCAATGAGCAACCCAGTCTTTGACAGGGATGAAAGCCCGGAGGAGGCTGTGAACTCTCCTTGAAAAACAGAAGTATGAAGAAGTAGCTACATGATAAACAAGAGATAAGCGGTACTGCCTCCGGGAGATAGAGAAACATCTGCTGCGCGTGGACAAGAGGTCTGCACTAATTGTGTGAGCGCTCTAGGCGCGTGAACAGAGACTGTAAGCCAATCGTATAGCTGTTGCTAGCACGTGCTCTGCTTGTCTGTCTTTATATACTCTGTGAGAACTTGAATAAAGTGAGAACGATCATACTCATATTGAGACTCATCGTTACTCCGGGTCCGTCTCCCACTCTGACAAGACACTTTCTAGAATATAACAACAGGAACTTTCACCATCACAGCCTGGCTTCAGACCTTCCCTGTGGATGTCTTTCAACTCCCTCTTATGGCCATGGAGGCTCTAAGACCTCTGCAGTCATGACAGTGTTGATGACCATTTTGACCTTTCTTAAGTTATTAATTCTTACTTTCAGAGTTCCTTTTTTTCCAGTTTTGCTGGACTGGTTGCTCTTTGGTTTAATTATATTAATGTTGTGCAGTGCATCAATTGCCTAGAGGTGGGTCCTTTTCAGAACAATACAAGAACAAGAGCCTGCAGCAAATGCTTCATTGTAGAAATAGATGTGATACAAGATCATTAGTCATTGTTCAATGATACATCAGCCCCCTCTGCCTTCCAATATCTGCCCCTCAAACAAAAAACACCACTTACTCAAGCAAAAAAAGATTTAATTATGTTTTGGTGAAAGACTAGATGGAGAAGAAATGTTTTTCTTCCTCCAGAAAATATCTAAACTTTTTGACTTCAGATGTGGATAGCAAAGGGAAACTGGGTAGCAATGCTGATAAGAAACATATACATTTCTTGGGTATCTTGCATAAATTTAAAAACTCCTGGACTGTTCCATCTATGGTACTAAAGCTGAGCTAGTAGTAGATAACCAAATAATCTTCTAGCAGTTCCCAGACCTGTTCAGATCTCTCCTAAAGACAATATTTCTGCCCTGTTTGGCTGTTTAATACTAACATTCAGGTACCATTTACACTTGAAGGTATACGCCATAATTTTCTTTGGGAGTATATGTCAAGTTTTTTGACCATGGCCAGATTTTTGTCATCTGTCAATCCTAAAATTGGGTGTGAGTTGTAACAGATATTTCCCAGATGCCAAATTAGACCAGCACCAGAAAGACAGAATGATCTGTGCCAAACAGTTTAGATGAAGATGATGGGATGACACCATGAGCAGAATATAAATTTATGAAGATAATTGCAATATTTGCAATAGCAATATAAAAATTGTATCTATCTCATTATCCTAGAAACTAGACAAGGACTGCCAAAGGCTTCAAGCAAACATCAGTTACATACAGAATTTAGGCCTCTATCTAGTTATAAATCCTTTATTTATTTTTAAGGGTTAATTTTCTCCTAAAGATAAAATATATGAAAGAAAGGAATGGGGAGATCTTGAGAGATTTGAAAAGCAAATAAAGCCTGTGAGCCAGAATCTGTTAGAGTAACACAGGTCCAGGGATTTTCCTTTCAAGATCACACAGAACTTCCTTATTTTCCCAGTCCCAACTCCTATCTAGAATAGATCCTTGGCAATTTCTGCTTGGTCTTAAGAATGAATTATTAGCCTGGGCATCTGAGCAAGTTTCAGTCAAAACATGCCAGAAGTTAATCATGAATGAGTCTTACTGCTCTAAAGATGCCTGAGCCAGTGTTTGCATCCTGCCACTTAGGATTGGATAAACCAGTGAATTTCTTAGTATGTTCATGTTTAAATGGTAGTGACAGAAATTTTGTGCAATTCAGCTGTTTCATTTCACAGAGGGTTATGACACTTGCTGTTAGGATTTTGTCCCTCCTCTGACCTGAAAGAAGAATCACTCATTTATTGCCAGAAAGTTTTATCTGATTTACCAGTCCTGCTGTAACAATAGCTTTCCAAAAGGACAAAAGGTGACTGACTTCCAACGAAACTCAGTGGCAACCCCCTCTCTGCCCTTCCTTAGAACCATTGAAAATATGCTCCTAGATGCAAAAAATCCACTGATGTTGGAAACATAAGCGAAATTAAAATAATGAGGTTGTGCAGTATTCTGATTTTGAAACAGCATGACACTGCATTTCTCCTGAGCCTTTGTACTGAAGGATGTTAAAGCATGATGCAAACACTGCAACTTTAGTCCTCATAGCCTTGAAGCATGAACTATTATAATTGTTCAAACCATGAAAAACTGAGGTAGACACAGACTGAATTAATCCAGGTTCACAGACAGTCAGGAAGGGTCCTGACAATTTTGATAATCAAAGCCTACAGGGATTGTGTGCAGAGAGGTCCTGGGAAGGTGAGGGGGAAAGACAGCTACCTAATTACTTACACAGATCATTGCTTAAATCACTTATTATAATTGTTACTAGGCCCCCAGAAGTCATAAGAACCATCATCAGTGAGAAGAAGTCATTACTGTGCATAACCAGAGTAAAGACCCTGTCTCACAGAGTTTTCAATCTAAATCACTGGCTCCTGATGTTGAAATGTAGCTCCCTGGCATTAAAATGAAGTCACAGAACCCAAGCTAATGAGATTTTTCTGCCACTATTAACATTGACTACTCAAGGAAACAGAACTGCCAGCCCCACTAGCAGGAGCTGAGGAGGTGGTGTTACAAGGCAAGCAGGTTTGGGGAGCAGTGAGAAGTCAGGGAGTAAGGGAAAGAAGGAAAAAGAGAAGACAGTGGCAGGGAGGTCCAACTTAGAAAGAAAAAAGTGGGGAACAACATGTGATGAACGGGAAAAAGGACTTCACTGAGAGGTTCAAATGAACAATTTATTTGGACTTCACTCACAGGTCCAATATGCCACTATTGCAGGTTTTATGGGTACAATGGCGATTACAGTTTAAAAGCAATTCGCAGAATACACTATTACAACCTACAAGTGATGCCAAAAAGTAACAACACAAACCACAAGCGCGCTAGATATTAATACCTTAAAAGAGTGCACCAATCACGATCTTAATAGCATGCCTTATACCATACGTATGTTTCTTTATCACTTACCCTCTCTCTCAGGTAAGGTCGCTCAATCCCTGGGAAGTTACCCTGTACAGTGTCCTGGACAAGGGGGGGGACGAATCTCCTACAGGCCAGCTGTATCGTTGGAAGATTCCCCATTTTTCGCCCCAAACCTTACGGTTTATATTTCCTGATTCGGTGGGGGTGCAGGATTATGCCTGAGTGGATTACACTATCTGGGATATTTACCTCTGGTGGTGTGATGGCTCCTAAGTTTCTGTTGCCAATTTTGTGATGTCTAGCACCCAAAGTCATGGGACTAGTGGTGGGATGGGACTCAGGGCATTTTGTTTGTTAAGCGAGTTTGTTAAGGCTCCATTCGGTTTCGGTTCTTATTGTGATGCAATCTTGAGACAACTCCAGGCTGAGCCATTTTTGCAGCTCCCCCCAAGTTATCAATGCATAGACAAGGCAAGGCGGAGATGAAGCTGAGTCGGATGACAACTCCCTGCATCTCACCGGTTTGGCTGGGTGCTCCCATACACAACATGTCCAAATGAACAAACAGATAAGGAGTGGGAGGGGAAGCAGAGACAGAAGGGAAGGAATTGAGAGCAATTACATGATCACAAACAATATTTTTGCCACTGAAGAAGTCACCACCACCCTGATGAGACACAGCAGCCAGCCAGCCATACTATTATTGCACAGTAGTCACCAAGTAAAAGGTCTGAGCTGAAGGCACATGCACAACCCAGTGATGACTCTATACATAATGCACTGACTTGTTAGCTCATGACCATGTAGACAGCCCTCAGAAGGAAGAAAATATCAGGTAATAAAAGACTTCAATCTAAGGGAGCAAACATTGCAAGAAACAAAGACCAGAAGTTGAAATTAGACAAATGTGCTGTGTAGAGAGTGATGGAGAACTGTTGACATTAGTCCTATGTCTAGCACTGATGGAGACCTGGGATGACACCAACTGGTCTGCACTGCCATGTTTTAAGTAAATTTGGCAAGAGGCACCTGAAAAAATTTCAGTTGCAGTTGAAGGATCTAGAGGTCTTCAGAATTTCTGAATGAATGCACTTACTTTCTGGAAACATAACTATGTTTTTTTGGTCAGGGTTCTTTTGGAAGGGTGTAGGAAGAGCAGCAGGCCTTAACGACAGTCCAACCTCTTGTAAACCATATATCCAAACCAAATTCATTTGCAATTATAGCAGAGACATCCCATCTGAAGTTTTACATTATATTTATGTCTGTTGCATGACTGTCTAGAAAGATTAATTTCTAGCTTCAGCCAGTATTGTGGGGTAACTCTAGGGTTCACTTTTCCTAAATAAATGAATAAAGAGATAAAGAACACTTACTAGCTTTTGTGGCAGCTAACACTTCTTGGCTAGGCTTAGCTTTCCATTTCTGTGTCATGGATTTGCATTCTGAATAACGTCAAATGCCTCTAAAACAGACATCAGAAAACTGCAGATCTGTTAAGATTTCTAATCTTTACTGGTGAGAATCAACTTTTCATCACGCACAGAGAAACCAGTTCCCATCTCCTCTCCCTCCAGAAATTAGACTGTACAGTGGAAAGGCTCCAAGTCTCTGCTGTTTAATGGCAAATTGGCTTGGGGCACCAGCAGTACTAGTTCTAAAATCAAGTGAGCTGCCACCAATACATCTTTCACAGTCAAGCTGTAGATAAATGGATGGTGAGATTGTCAAAGATGGGATTCAAAGTTACCAATGAGTCCTATCCTCATCTCCTTGTTTTCTGGAAAATAATATTATTTCCTTCAAGTACGGTGTATTTTTTCCAGGTGAAAAACAAAGGGCTGTGATGAGAGAAAGCAAAGAATAATTTTCCTTACTAAAACAATCAACTTCCCTCCCTATTCCCCCTTCTCCAAAACCAAAATCTGTTAGGAGTTTGCTTTGATGGGAAGGGGTAAGATTTGTAAAAGCTTCTGGGATGAGATGGAAGGAGACCTGAAAGGAAGAAAAATTATGTGTGTTTTTGTTGAGGGGAGAGCAGGATGGCAGAGACATTTGTGGCATCAGCAATATTGATCCTGAGGCAAAGGTACCCCTCAGAATTTCCAGGTTACAAATGAACGTGTCTTTCCCCATCCTCATACCCCATGAATCGAAATAAGCTGGCTCCTTGAATCACAGGCTTGCTTCTGCTGCAGGTCAGTAAAAAACATTGACAGAAGGTTGGAAAAAACCCCTTCCAAGGGATGCGTGGCATGCACTCACCTCCATGGCTGCTGTGGATCACAGTCTGAGTAAGATGAACAGATTTTGTGAATGGATGGTACACAAACTGATGAATCTCTGTCTGTGATGGCATGGTTTGATGGCAATGGTTGTTAGAGGGTTTTCATGCAAATTGTGTGCTTGACATTGTGCAAATGACATGAAAAGGTATCTCCTGCCCTGAAGAGGAGGTTTCCTACAAGACACATAGTGGAATGAGAGAGATTCAGGGAAAGCATTGCTCTAGGTACCTTTCTATTTCCCTATGGGAACTAAGCTAGGTTTTCTCCTTACTAAAGAGACCAAGATGATCATGTTCAGATTACTTGCCATACATGCCTAACATAAACGCTATGTCTTATGCAACATCTTAGTTCAAAGAAGCATTGAATAGTTGCATCTTTGGACATTGGACTGCCAGATTCATGCTGCCTCTGCAGTTGACAGAAGATAGTAGATTCCCTCTAACCATCTGAAAGTTATATGCACCTAATATTACCTATATTTCTAAAATGCCATCAATTTTAGGATGGAATGAGTGTCCTTTGTCAAGGTACAGCTCACTCTTTATTGATTAGTGTTGGCATAAATGACTAGCTTAGAGGCTAGGCTTAAAATCTGGATAGCATAGATGAGATGCTCTTCCCTGTCTTCTCTGAATCTTGTAAGAGAAAAAATCAACCTCCTCTGTTTCCCTCCAGAGAGGTTCATAGCAAGAGAGTAATTCATGATTATTTTTTTTTGTGAAAAAATAGCTGTACCTATGGCATTTTGTTACTCAATGAGGGAATTTCGTAGCCAAACATATGGGTGAAATTGCCACTATGCATGAGTCACACGCATAGAAGATAAATATCTGAGACTTTCAACAGAGTGGTCATTTCATGTCCTTACAGATATAAATTCCCACCATAGTTAGTCATTGCCTGTGTAGAAACACTGTTTATTGGCAGGAAGCATGTGGAAAGTCTGATTCATTGTACAGACTCCCGACATATGTAGGGTCCATGAGGGATGGCAGAGTTATGAAAGATGATGCATTGCCAGAACAAGACATTTTTATACCATGCATTGCTTATCACAGGTTCTCAGCACCATCCAGAAGTCTTTGACGGTGATTTGAGACTTGTTAGAAAGGGTTTCTTATTTACTGCAGCAAAAAGTTTTTCAACCTTCCCTAAATACATTTCTAATCTAAACTGTTCCAAAGAGGTATCCAGCTTTTCAGGAATATGATGTTTAACTGTCAGGTGGCTTTTTGCATGATCTTTTCTTCTAAGCTTTTGGGATATTTAATATTTAGTCCACATGGTTTTATTCTGTTTTATTTTATTGTTAATGGTTGGACTCGATGATCTTAAGGGTCTTTTCCAACCTAAATGATTCCATGATTTTATGATTTTATTTTAATACTGCGCTTATGCTTAATGACAAAAGGATGTTGTCTGAGTGCAGAATCACCCTTTCCTTCTTTAGTCAACTCTACCTATGTCAGGGAAACAAGTGAGTTTTCTTTTACAAGAAGATAAAATTATGATGGATGAAATATAAGGAATAATTGAATTAGTGTCATAACAGCGGCATAGATTTCAATTAGAAAAAAATATTTCCATTGTGATAAAGTTCTGGCCATACATTTCAGAAATCATACATTTTTGTAGCCTTATGTCGTGGTTTCGGCCTAATTTACCAAAACCAGACCGACAGATGGCCCTTCTCCCCCCCAAAAAAAAAGGAGAGAGGAGGAGAAAGAGATAAGGAGATTCAGAAGTTTAGAATGAACTAAACTACTTTAATGAAGAATTAATATTAAAATAAAAATAAAGAAGAAAATAATGAAATAGATACAATATATACAAAACCGTATCAAGCTCCCAGGATGACAGTCACGTCACCGGCAGGCACTGGGGAAGTCCCAGACTGGACTCAGTGACAAATGGGAACTGGATTCCAGCTCTGGAGTCAGGAACACACGGATCGGGATCAAAGGCAGATGAACAGACAGAGTCCTCTCTGGACGTCGGCCATCGCAGGAAGGGGGCTGACCCTTTGATCCCTCAGCCTTTATACTGAGCATGGGGCAGATGGGATGGAATACCCCAGTTGGTCAGGTTTGGGTCACCTGTCCTGTCCACTCCTCCTCACCGATGTGACCCCTCTACGTTTTTTCCGTTTCCGACCCCCTAAGGGGGCAAATAACGAAATTGGCTGACCTTGGTTGTTATAGCAATAAGTATAAGCAAGGGCCTCCCTGCATACCATTCCTTGGCATGGAGCACAAACATTGGTCTTATCATTCTGAGAACGAGCAGTTTTCTCCACAATGTGCCGTTAATTTCAGAGAGTTAGAGGGGGCCTAGCTAAGATGTAAAGTTACAGAACAGAAAATTGGTTCAGTTTTACTTCAAACCAGGACATTCCACCCCTTATTCCATACCATTTGCATCATGCTTAGATTACAACTACTATCATCTATAAAATCTATACACACATACATATATAGATAGATATATGTAAGTCACTCAGTTATGATTTATTTTTATATACAAAAGCTAAGTCCATTTCACAGCAGATCAGGTTCTCAGGGTAGGAGAGATGGTGTGAAATTCATTGTGGTTCGTGTCCATGAGTAACATGTCCATCTCAGAGAAGTTTTACTAGACGCCACTTGATCAATCCGGCTAGGTTTCATCATTGCAGTGTCATCCTGAAAAACACTTATAGAACACTGTTAGTATTATAAACAACTAACATCATACTCGGAATTAAATATTCTCACCCAGGGTCAAATTCCCTTGAGGTACACATTGAACTTCTCCATTCTTCAGCATCACCCACCAAGTACATCCAGGTCCTTGAGCAAAAACAGTCCCACAAATGGGTTTGCCTTTGCCCGAGGCAGGAAAAACCCATACAGTTTTCCCCACCATATTCCTTTCATGCACCACAGGGACTTTATCCCCTTCTACAATATGTAAAAGGTCTGATTGAGCAGGACCACCTCGATTGATGGATCCCCTGGTATTAACTAACCAAGTAGCTTGCGCTAAATGCTTGTCCCAATTTTTAAAGGATCCACCACCCATCGCTTTTAGGGTAGTTTTTAACAATCCATTGTATCGTTCAATTTTTCCAGAAGCTGGTGCATGATAGGGAATATGATATATCCACTCAATACCATGTTCTTTTGCCCAGCTACTTATAAGATTGTTTTTGAAATGAGTTCCATTGTCAGACTCAATTCTTTCTGGAGTACCATGTCGCCACAAGACTTGCTTTTCAAGGCCCAGGATGGTATTCCGGGCCGTGGCATGGGGCACGGCATAGGTTTCCAACCATCCGGTGCTTCCTTCCACCATTGTAAGCACGTAACGCTTACCCTGGCGGGTTTGAGGGAGTGTGATATAGTCGATTTGCCAAGCCTCCCCATACTTGTATTTCAACCACCGACCTCCATGCCACAAAGGTTTTAACCTTTTAGCTTGCTTGATTTCGGCGCATGTTTCACAATCGTCCGTGGTTAAATCCACCCCTCGGTCACGAGCCCATTTGTACGTTGCATCTCTTCCTTGATGACCTGAAGTGTCATGGGCCCATCGAGCTAAGAACAATTCACCTTTATGTTCCCAGTCTAAATCTGTCTGGAAAATCTTAGCTGCTCGGTCCACTTGCTGATTGTTTTGATGTTCCTCAGTGGCTCGACTCATAGGTACGTGGGCATCTACATGGCGTACTTCCACGACTAGTTTCTCTAGCCGGTCAGCAATATCTTGCCATAATTCAGCAGCCCAAATGGGTTTACCCTTGCGCTGCCAGTTGCTCTGCTTCCACTGTTTTAACCATCCCCACAGAGCATTTGCCACCATCCATGAGTCAGTATAGAGTATTGGCCACTTTTCTCGTTCAGCAATGTCTAGGGCCAGCTGGATAGCTTTTACCTCTGCAAATTGACTTGATTCACCTTCTCCTTCAGTAGCTTCTGCAACTCGTCGTGTGGGACTCCATACAGCAGCTTTCCATCTTCGATGCTTTCCTACAATACGACAAGATCCATCAGTGAACAAAACATACTGTTTCTCATTATCTGAGAGTTCATTATATGGTGGGGCTTCCTCAGCACGTGTTACCACCTCCTCTGGTGGCATTGTGAAATCTCCGCCTTCGGGCCAGTTTGTGATCACTTCTACAATTCCTGGACGATTTGGATTTCCTATTCGAGCTCGCTGTGTGATTAAGGCAATCCACTTACTCCAGGTAGCATCGGTGGCATGATGAGTAGAAGGAACTTTACCTTTGAACATCCAACCTAACACTGGCAATCGGGGCGCCAGGAGGAGCTGTACTTCAGTACCAATTACTTCTGAAGCAGCTCTAACTCCTTCATACGCTGCCAAGATTTCTTTCTCAGTTGGAGTATAGTTGGCCTCGGAGCCTTTATAGCCTCGACTCCAAAATCCCAGGGGTCGACCTCGAGTTTCCCCTGGTCCTTTCTGCCATAGGCTCCAGGTAGGGCCATTATCTCCAGCTGCAGTATACAGCACATTTTTAATGTCCTGTCCTTTTCTGACTGGTCCAAGTGCTACTGCACACACAATCTCTTGTTTAATTTGTTCAAAGGCTTGTCGTTGCTCAGGACCCCACACAAACTCATTTTTCTTTCGAGTCACTTCATAGAGAGCTTTCACAATCTGACTATAACCTGGAATATGCATTCTCCAGAAACCCACAACGCCTAAGAAGGCTTGTGTTTCCTTTTTGTTAGTAGGTGGGGACATAGCTGTTATTTTGTTAATCACCTCCATTGGGATCTGGCGACGCCCATCTTGCCATTTAATTCCCAAGAATTGGATGTTTCGTGCAGGTCCCTTGACCTTACCTCTTTTCACAGCAAAACCTGCTTTCAGAAGAATCTCAATTACTTTCTTACCTTTCTTGAAAACTTCTTTTGCTGTATAACCCCACACAATGATGTCATCAATGTATTGCAGGTGTTCTGGAGCTCCACCCTTCTCCAGTGCAGTCTGGATCAGTCCATGGCAAATAGTAGGGCTGTGTTTCCACCCCTGGGGCAGTCGATTCCAGGTGTACTGGACACCCCTCCAGGTGAAAGCAAACTGTGGCCTGCACTCTGCTGCTAAAGGAATAGAGAAAAAGGCATTAGCAATGTCAATTGTAGCATACCACTTGGCTGCCTTCGACTCTAGTTCATATTGCAGTTCTAGCATGTCTGGCACAGCAGCACTCAGTGGGGGTGTGACTTCATTCAGGCCACGATAGTCTACTGTTAGACGCCAGTCACCATCAGACTTGCGCACTGGCCATATCGGGCTGTTAAAGGGTGAGCGAGTCTTGCTGATCACTCCTTGAGTCTCCAGCCGACGAATCAGGTTCTGAATGGGAATCAAAGAATCTTGGTTAGTGCGATACTGTCATCGATGCACCGTGGAAGTAGCAAGTGGTACCTGCTGTTCTTCAACCTTCAGCAATCCTACCACAGAAGGGTCATCTGAAAGGCCAGGTGAGGTAGACAGCTGTGTAATACCCTCAGTCTCTACAGCTGCTATACCAAAAGCCCACCGATACCCTTTCGGGTCTTTGAAATACCCTCTCTTGAGGTAGTCTATGCCAAGGATGCACGGAGCATCTGGGCCAGTCACAATAGGATGCTTTTCCCATTTATTCTTATTCAAGCTCACTTCGGCCTCCAGTACAGTCAGTTCTTGAGATCCTCCTGTCACTCCTGCAATAGTGACTGATTCTGTCCCTCTATGATTCCATGGCATTAGGGTACACTGTGCACCAGTGTCCACCAGGGCTCTATACTTTCATGGCTCTAATGTGCCAGGCCATCGAATCCACACAGTCCAATAAACTCGGTTATCCCTCTCCTCCTCCTGGCTGGAGGCAGGGCAACCCTAATGCTGAGGACAGCATCTCCAATTGCAAGGTGAGTTCCTGTCTGGACAGGGGCAGTGCATATTCTGAACTGGAGCAGCCATATTCATGTAACCATCCTTTCTTCTGTTTGCTTTACCTTGCAACTCAAGCACTCATGCCTGCAGGGCTGAAGTAGGTTTTTTATCCCATCTCCTCATGTCCTCTCCATTATTGCAGAGGCAAAGCCACAGGAAACCTCGGAGCGAGTCCTGTTTCCCTTTGGTTGGTCTCATAGGAGGGCGTTTTTTCTTAATGGCTGCAACTCTGGTCTTAACTGCAGCTTGGGCCTGAGCAGGCACCTCAGTCTGAGCTGCAACTTGGATCTGAGCTGCAACTTGAGTCTGAGCTGGAGAAGAGTAAGATTCTCTCCCAATCTCAGCAAGTTTTTCAAGCAGTTTGTGAAAAATTGTCTCGTTTTGCTCAACTATTGCCTTGGTCATTTTCTCCATTGTCTCATTCTGTGTCTTATTCTGTTCAGCCATCTTCTCAGTTTGTTCAGCCACTTTCTTAGTCAGGTTTTCTATTGCTGCAACACCGATGGGACGAGAGAGACTGTCTTCATACTGTCGCACCCTATCAGCAACCTCATTTACAGTTGATGTATCGGTATCAGATGCTCCCCAGACCATTGTTGACAAAATGTGGGAATACACTGATGGTGCACTCTGCACAAACTTTTTCAACAAAGGTCATTGACATGGCATTTCATCAGGATTTATAGTCATTTGCCAATCGCCATAAATCACTTCTCGAACAGCCAGTTCTCTCAGGTAATTAATACCTTTCTCCATGCTGGTCCATTGCCTTGGACGGCATTGGATATCATCCTTAAAGGGATATCTGCTCTTTACAGCTGATAACAGTCGCCTCCAGAGACTGAGAACGTCTGCCTTATTCCCAATCGCTTTATCAATACCTCCCTCTTTGGCCAGATTTCCCAGCTGGCTGGCTTCTCTACCATCTAAGTCTATGGAATTAGCTCCACTGTCCCAGCATCGGAGCAACCAAGAGAGAAGTGGCTCCCCATCATGATGAGTAAAATCCTTCCTCAGATTTCACAAATCCTTCATAGAGAAAGAGTTAATAATTACATCTACATCTGAGGCATCATCCTGTATCGAGGCTGGCTGAGAAGGACCCTCTCCCCTATCTACCTGAGAAGGGGCTGTTGACTGTGTTGTAAGAGGGTGCTTTCCTTTATCTACACCAGAAGGACCCTGTCCTGCATCTTCATCAGAGGAACCCTCTCCCGAGCTCTCTAGCTTGGGCATGTCCTTGTCGTAAGGGGCAGGGGACCGAGCCGACTTCTTTTTCTGCTTCCTGGTCACCGGAGCAACTTGTGCCGGTTCTGCTGGCGCTGGGGGAGCGGCAGTGCTCGGGTTGGGAGCTGGAGCAGTGACAGCGCTGGCTGTCGGGGCCGGAGCAGCCGGTGCAGCTGCGGGCGGGGGAGGGGCTGGCGATGGAGATGTGGGGGGTGCGGGCGGCGGAGTCACTTTCACCGCCGGCTGCGGAGTGACCGGGGCCGGGACGGGCCGGGGCGCGGCTTGGGCCGGGGCCGGAGCCGGAGCCGGTGGGGGGGCGACCGCTGCCGCTGGGGCCGGTGTCGGCGGGGCCAGGGGCGTGGTTTTCGCCGGGGCCGGAGCCTTGGCTTGTGCCGGTGGCTGTGGGGGAGCAGCCGATGCCGTTGGCGCCGGTCTCGGCGTGGCCTTGGCCGGTGCCGCTGGCTTGGCTTGGGCCGGGGCCGGGGCTGGGGCTGGGGCTGGTTCTGTTTGTGTCTGAGTAGCAATAGTGCATGTCACACAACGCTCACTTCTGCACTGACATTTCATAGCAAATACTGCCTGCATTACATTCAGTGAAATCGACAGCACTATTACAATTAAGTGACCGTAACAATAATCACAATCGTTCTCCAAAGAGCCCACAGGTTTCTCATCCCCTAATTCCGTTGGTATCACTTTGGGATAATCACTAAGAGGCAAGGTAAACTTTCCCCAGTGAAAATCGAAAGTGTGATTAGCAACAGAATCCATCACATGATGCCCAAGATATGCAGGTACCATAGCAATCCAACTGACCACATCATACATCTGGAGGCACATCCACACGAATACAGCACGCTTGACCCACCGCATCCAAACACAAAAAACAAATAAACCTTTCAATATATTCGGCCAGTTTAACACCACTGCGTCAATGAACTTCATACAAAGCTCTCTAAAAATATCATATACAATATTCTGTCGGTACGACATGATGTAAGCTGTCAGTTCTCCCTGAGCAAGCTGGAATTCAAACTATTCAGGCAATCTTATCAGACCACAGTCGTCGCACCCCACGTTGGGCGCCAATATATCTGTCGTGGTTTCAGCCGAATTTAGCAAAACCGGACCGACAGATGGCCCTTCCCCCCACTTCTTCCCCCCCAAAAAGAGGAGAGAGGAGGAGAAAGACATAAGGAGATTTACAAGTTTAGAATGAACTAAACTACTTTAATGAAGAATTAATATTAAAATAAAAATAAAGAAGAAAATAATGAAATAGATACAATATATACAAAACCGTATCAGGCTCCCAGGATGACAGTCACATCACCGGCAGGCACTGGGGAAGTCCCAGACTGGACTCAGTGACAAATGGGAACTGGATTCCAGCTCTGGAGTCAGGAACACACGGATCGGGATCAAAGGCAGATGAACAGACAGAGTCCTCTCTGGACGTCAGCCATCGCAGGAAGAGGGCTGACCCTTTGATCCCTCAGCTTTTATACTGAGCATGGGGCAGATGGGATGGAATACCCTAGTTGGTCAGGTTTGGGTCACCTGTCCTGTCCACTCCTCCCCACCGATGTGACCCCTCTACGTTTTTTCCGTTTCCGACCCTCTAAGGGGGCAAATAACGAAATTGGCTGACCTTGGTTGTTATAGCAATAAGTATAAGCAAGGGCCTCTCTGCATACCATTCCTTGGCATGGAGCACAAACATTGGTCTTATCATTCTGGACTGGCAGGCGGCGCGCGACAAAGGAAAAAAAAAAAAAGAAAAAAAAAAAGTCACCTGGCAGAAGAGATTTTTTGAATCGTGATTGGAACTCGGCCGAAGGCTATAAAAAAAAAAACAAAACAACTGTGGGTACACGCGGAGAGCGACAGCAGCAGCTGTGAGTGCTGCGGCTTTAAATTTGATTTAGATCGAGACGGAGAGGGGACTTCCCGGAGACGGAGAAGCCGAGGGAGACTGGAGAGGCCTGAAACGAGGAGGAGGGAGCCAAGTGGCTGACGGGGCAGGGGGCGGACCGGGCGAGCCGCGGCAAATTTAAAAGCGGCTACAGCTGCAGCAGGTTCAGAGCGCGAGGCGGGCGTGCGCGAGCGCAAGGGTGAGTATATTAGCGCGCAGGCACACGTGCACAGAGCTTGTGGGAAGCAGCAATCAGAGCACGCGGAGAGCTAGACTAGGGTGGAGAGGGGGCTTCCCGGAGACGGTGAAGCCAAAGGAGAGCAGAGAGTAAGAAAGGAGGCAGGAACCTCACAGGGGAACGCGAGGCTGAGGGTGAATGCTCCGTTTAGGCTCAAGAGAGGAAATGGCAACGAATCGCCCCAAAGCCCCTGTGAAGAAGAATGTGGGAACTCAGACCGAGCTCCCACGCAAAGATGCATCCGTGCAGGGCCCTGGCTGCACCGAATGCCTGAGCCTGGCTGTGGTACCACAGGGACCCAGAGACACCCATTGTGTGCGATGTGAGCAGATAAGCGACCTGCTCAGGCAGGTGGTGGAACTGAGAGAGGAGGTGGAAAGGTTAAGAAGCATTAGGGAATGCGAAAGTGAAATAGACTGGTGGAGCCGTACCCTGAGGCAAAGGCAGCAAGAAGAGGCTCTAAAAAAAGTAGATGATCCTCTCCCACCCTGTCACCGGGCAGAGAGAGGGGACTTAATAGAAAGGGGGGAATGGAAGCTGGTCCTTCCTCGGAGAGGCAGGCGGAACCCCCAACAGCCTCCCTCACCTTCCCAGCTGCATTTGTATAATAGGTTTGGAGTTCTGGATTTTGGGGATGAGGTAAATGAGAACGGAGAGGACGATCTACCCAGTGAGGCATCCAGGACTAGTCACCCACCCCCTTGCCTCAGGACCTCACCAACCAAGAAAAAAAGAAAGGTGATTGTAATAGGTGACTCCCTTCTGAGTGGAACAGAGGGCCCAATCTGTAGACCAGACCCGTCCCACAGGGAAGTCACCTGTCTCCCTGGGGCCAGGATTAAGGATATACAGAGGAAAATTCACTCCCTGGTTCAGCCCTCAGATTATTACCCACTACTGATATTTCAAGTAGGTAACGATGAGGTAACTACCAGAAGCCAAAAGGCAATGAAAAAGGACTTCAGAGCGCTGGGACGATTGGTCAAAGGATCAGGAACACAAGTGGTGTTCTCTTCTATCCCACCAGTCACAGGGATAGATGAAGGGATAAAAAGCAAGATTCAACAGATCAATTCGTGGCTAAAAGACTGGTGTAAATGGCAGAACTTTGGATTCTTTGATCATGGGCTGATCTACAGGTCACCAGGCATGCTGGCAGCAGGTGGGGGAAGCCTAACCCAAAGGGGAAAAAGGATACTGGGACAAGAATTAGCAGGGCTCATTGAGAGAGCTTTAAACTAGATTTGAAGGGGGACGGGGTTGGAACCAGGGTTACTAAAGTGGTGCCCAGGAGTAGTGTGCTAGTGGGTAAAGGTGCCAGTAAGGCCTTGCAGCCTGTTGCAGCAGTCGATGTGGGAGAGAAAGATACGTGCAGCTGTGAAGACATAAGGAGTAGTGATAAGATGGCAACTGCAGAAATGTCTGCACATGGACAGGTGGGAATTAGTGCCTGCCCTCCCAGAAAAATAGTGGGACGATTAGCCCAGCTGAAGTGCATCTACATGAATGCACGCAGCATGGGCAACAAACAGGAGGAGCTGGAGGCCATCGTACAGCAAGAAAACTATGATCTGGTTGCCATCACAGAAATGTGGTGGGAGGACTCACATAACTGGAGTGCTGTGATTGATGGCTATCAACTCTTCAGAAGGGACAGGAAAGGAAAGAGAGGTGGTGGGGTGGCCCTTTATGTTAAGAGTAGTATTGTATGCCTAGAACTTGGCAATACACATGAAGACAGTGTTGAGTGCCTATGGATAAGAATCAAGGGGAAGACCAATAAGGCAGACCTTGTGGTGGGAGTTTGTTATAGACCCCCAAACCAGGATATAAAGACTGATGAAATATTCTATAAGCAGCTGGCAGAGGCCTCACGATCACTCCCCCTTGTACTCATGGGGGACTTCAACTTCCCAGATATCTGCTGGAAATATAACACAGCAGAGAGGCAACAGTCCTGGAGATTCTTGGAGTGCATGGAAGACAACTTCCTAACACAGCTGGTGAGGGAACCAACTAGGGAAAGTGCCCTACTGGACCTGCTGATAGTTAATTCAGAAGGTCTTGTGGGGGATGTAAACGTTGGAGGTCATCTTGGACAGAGTGATCATGAAATGATAAAATTTTCAATTCTTGCTGAAGCAAGGCGGGGGGCCAGCAAAACTGCCACGTTGGACTTCCGAAGGGCAGACTTTGGCCTCTTCAGGAGCATGGTTGAAAGTGTCCCTTGGGAGACAGTCCTGAAGGGCAAAGGTGCCCAGGAAGGCTGGTCGCACTTCAAGGAGGCACTCTTAAAAGCGCAGGAAAGAGCCATACCCAAGTGCCAAAAAACAAGCAGGAAGGGAAGAAGACCAGCCTGGCTAAATAGAGAGCTTTGGCTGGAGCTCAGGAACAAAAAGAAGGTTTATGATCTTTGGAAAAAGGGCCTGGTAGGCAAGGAGAAATACCAGGAAGCAGTGAAGATATGTAGGGGGAAAATTAGAAGGGCCAAGGCTCAAGCTGAACTCATCTTGGCCACTACAGTTAAGAACAACAAAAAGGGTTTTTTCCAGTACGTAAACAGAAAAAGGAAGATTAGGGATAATGTGGGCCCACTGAGGAAGGAGATGGGCACCCTAGTGGTGGAAGACACGGAGAAGGCAGAGTTGCTGAATGCCTTCTTTTCTTCAGTCTTCACTGCTAAGGCTGCCCCTCATGAACCTCTGGCCTTGGAGGCCAGGGGGAGGGTATGGAGAGAGGAAGTTTTTCCTCCAGTAGAGGAGGACCAGGTTCGGGACCACTTGGCCAAACTGGACATTCATAAGTCCATGGGCCCTGATGGGATGCACCCACGAGTGCTGAGAGAGCTGGCAGAAGTTATCGCTGGGCCACTCTCTATCATATTTGAAAAGTCATGGAGAACAGGAGAGGTGCCAGAAGACTGGAGGAAGGCCAACATCGCTCCAGTCTTCAAAAAGGGCAAGAAGGAGGACCCTGGGAACTACAGACCAGTTAGTCTCACCTCCGTCCCTGGGAAGGTAATGGAGAGACTCATTCTAGATGTCATCTCCAAACGAGTTGAAGAGCAGGGGGTTATTGGAAGTGGGCAACATGGGTTTACCAAGGGTAAATCATGCTTGACCAATCTGATAGCTTTCTATGATGCCATAACTGGTTGGCTGGATGAGGGGAGGGCAGCAGATGTCATCTGCCTTGATTTCAGCAAGGCTTTTGACACCGTCTCCCATAACATCCTCATTGGGAAACTAAGGAAGTGTGGGCTGGATGAGGGGACAGTGAGGTGGATTGAGAACTGGCTATGTGACAGGACCCAAAGGGTAATGGTTAATGGAACAGGCTCAAGCTGGAGGCCTGTAACCAGTGGTGTCCCCCAGGGGTCAATACTTGGTCCAGTCCTGTTCAACATATTCATCAGTGACCTGGACGAGGGGACAGAGTGTATCCTCAGCAAGTTTGCTGATGATACCAAGTTGGGTGGGGTGGCTGACACCTCAGAGGGCCGTGCTGCCATCCAGAGAGACCTGGACAGGCTGGAGAGCTGGGCAAGGAAGAACCTCATGAGGTTCAACAAGGAAAAGTGTAAGGTGCTACACCTGGGGAAGAAGAATGTCAGGCACCAATACAGGTTAGGCGTGGACCTGCTGGAGCCAAGCTCCGAAGAGAAAGATCTGGGAGTCCTGGTAGACAGCAAAATGACAATGAGCAAGCAATGTGCTCTTGTGGCCAGGAAGGCCAACGGAATCCTGGGCTGCATAGGGAAGTGTGGGAGAATGGCTAGCTGAGAAGGGTCACGTAGACATGATCCAGCTGGCCGAGCAAAAGCTTGAGAAACATCGGATTCAGCCCCCGTAACTGCTGGGCTGGCAAGGACACCTTGTCCTTGACTATAATTGTTGTATGATAACAGGGAGGTTGCAGCTGCTCAGGCATGGGAAAAGAGGATGAAAGTAACTGTAAAGAAGGAACCAAGGGCGGAGTTGATCTTTCTAAGAACTAACCAATCATGAGCTTAACTTTTGTAATATGTATGAGCTAATTATGTTAGGACATAAAAGGCAACCGTGTGAATCAATAAACGAAGCTTGCTGATCACTCATATTGAGTGGCCCTGTCTTCCCTCCGTCGCGACAAATGGCGCCCGAACAGGGACCCTACAGAGGGCTGAACCTGCGAGCCACGGTCAACGGAGTCTCAGTGCTGGTCCTGTAAGCAGCGCAGGAGGCGAAAGGGATTAAAGGAAAAGGTCCCCGTGCCCAAGAGCGAAAGGGATTAAATGAGAAGTTCCCCGCGCCCAAGAGCGAAAGGGATTAAAGGAAAAGGTCCCTGCGCCCAGGAGCACCTATAGAGAGTGTCCTGCCAGCTACGCACCGCCGAAGTCTGAAAGGCTGCAACAGCGCGCTGACGAAGGTATGGATAGACAAGCGGCGTATGATTTGCTCAAATGCTTTTTAGAAAAGCGGAGCATTTAGGGTATAGATAACGAAGGTATGAACAGACAAGCGGCGTACGATTTGCTCAAATGCTTTTTAGAAAAGCAGAGCATTCAGGGTATAGATTGTAAAAGGGAGTTGCCTGGGTTATCAGCGTATGGAGTAGCGAGAGGTTGCTTTGATAATCCAGATACGGTTTTTGAACACGAGGAATGGCGTAAATATGAGGATAAATTGTTTGACGAAGTTATATGCGATAATAAATCAGCCAAAAAGTTGATAAAGCCGTGGCGGGCAGTCGCTAACGCCCCGTTGCAACACCGAGCTGAAAAAAAAAAAAAAAAAAAAAAAAAGCTGTTCACTCAAAAAAAAAAAAAAAAAAGGAATCCCTTCATATATGGGTATTAAGTATGGGTATTAAGCAAGGAAGAGAGGAACCATTTGGCCTATTTATAGATCGAGTAGCAGACGCCATACAGGCGGCCGGGGTGCCCGATTATCTCAGAGACACTATACTAAAGCAGTGTGCTATACAAAATAGTAATCCGGCCACACGCAACATCTTGGCTACATTGCCAGGGACATGGACTATCGAGGAAGGACTAGAAAGGATGGCTCAGGTACCGGTAGGGCCACAGGCAATGTTAGTTGAGGCAGTAAAGGAGCTAGGGAATAGTTTAAAGGAACACGTGCAGGCTACGCAGAGTCAAGTTCTTGCAGCCCTTGCTCCTTTGCAAGCCTCCGTTCAACGATTAAATGCTAGTGAATCATCTCGCCCACGATGCTACCGTTGCGGCGCTGCTGGACACATCAGACGGAACTGCAACGCCGGCTCAGTATGGTGCAGAAACTGCCGGTCGGACAACCACAATGAGACTGCATGTCGCGCTTCTAAACCGGGAAACGGACGATTCAGCGGGAAAAGCCGCCCCGCGCCGACACAAAAAGCGGCTGCATATCCGGCAGCACTCAATCCCTTCAGCTCAGACCAGCCACAAGCGGAAGCCTCGGCTTGGACCTGGCAACAGCAGTAGATTGTACCCTGTTGGACTCAAAGCCTGTCCGGATTACTACTAGCACTCAAGGACCAATCTGTATCAATGGACAAGCTGTCGGAGCACTACTTATAGGCCGTTCATCAGCCACCATGCTGGGACTTAATGTGTTGGTGGGACTGATTGATAAAGATTACCACGGTGAGATCCAGATCATGGCCCACACGTTATTCCCACCGCTCTTCATCGCTAAAGGCACCAAGGTGGCGCAATTAATTCCCCTACCACATCTTGCGGGAGCCCTTCCACCGCTGCAAGAGCAGCCACGAAGGCAAGGAGCCTTTGGATCTACAGGACAAATGGCCCTACTAACTGTCGGCTTGCGCCAAAGGCCACAACGCCCGGTTGCTGTGCAATACGCCAACCTAACTATATCACTTGTTGCTCTTCTAGACACTGGCGCTGACATTTCCATAATCAGCACGCATAAGTGGCCGGCTCAATGGCCGACCTACGCGAGCAGCGCCATGTGGGAGAATGGCTAGCTGAGAAGGGTCACATAGACATGATCCAGCTGGCCGAGCAAAAGCTTGAGAAACATCGGATTCAGCCCCCGTAACTACTGGGCTGGTAAAGACACCTTGTCCTTGACTATAATTGTTGTATGATAACAGGGAGGTTGCAGCTGCTCAGGCATGGGAAAAGAGGATGAAAGTAACTGTAAAGAAGGAACCAAGGGCGGAGTTGATCTTTCTAAGAACTAACCAATCATGAGCTTAACTTTTGTAATATGTATGAGCTAATTATGTTAGAACATAAAAGGCTACTGTGTGAATCAATAAACGAAGCTTGCTGATCACTCATATTGAGTGGCCCTGTCTTCCCTCTGTCACGACAGGGAAGAGTGTGGCTAGTAGGTCGAGGGAAGTCATTCTCCCCCTCTACTCTGCACTGGTGAGGCCACAACTGGAGTATTGCATCCAGTTCTGGGCTCCCCAATTCAAGAGGGATAGGGAACTACTGGAAAGAGTCCAGCGAAGGGCAACAAAGATGATTAAGGGATTGGAGCATCTCCCTTATGAGGAAAGGCTAAGAGAGCTGGGACTCTTTAGTCTGGAGAAGAGAAGGCTGAGGGGAGACCTTATTAACGCCTATAAGTATCTCAAGGGTGGGTTGAAGGAGGAGGGAGCCAGACTCTTTTCAGTGGTTCCCAGTGACAGGACGAGGGGCAACGGGCACAAGTTGGAACATAGGAGGTTCCACTCGAATATGAGAAGAAACTTCTTCACGGTGAGAGTGACAGAGCCCTGGAACAGGCTGCCCAGGGAGGTTGTGGAGTCCCCTTCTTTGGAGATTTTCAAGACCCGCCTGGATGCAGTCCTGAGTAGCATTCTCTAAGCAATCCTGCTTCAGCAGGGGAGTTGGACTAGATGATCTATATGGTCCCTTCCAACTCTAAAAAAATTCAGTGAAATTCAGTGAAATTCTGAGAACGAGCAGTTTTCTCCACAATATGCCGTTAATTTCAGAGAGTTAGAGGAGGCCTAGCTAGGATGTAAAGTTACAGAACAGAAAATTGGTTCGCTTTTACTTCAAACCGGGACACCAAGCAATAGAAGGGGATCTCAGAGAAGAGGGGGAATGGAAACAGGTCCCTGCTTGGGGAAGCAGGTGAGTCCCCTCCTGGCCCCTCCCACCTCCCCAGTTACCCTTGCAGAACAGGTATGGAGTCCTGCAGGAGGAACTGGCTGTTGGAGAGGAGAATGGTACACCCAGGCTGGAGAAATCAGAGCAAGTCACCATAGACCTGGCATCGCTACTAGCTCCAAAAGGAAAAGCAGATGGGTTATTGTTGTGGGTGACTCTCTACTGAGGGGGGCAGAGGGACCAATATGCCGCCCTGACCCACTTCACAGGGAAGTCTGCTGCCTCCCTGGGGCATGGGTTAGGGACATGTTGGAAAAACTTCCTGCTCTGGTAAACCACTCTGATTATTACCCCCTGTTAGTATTTCAGGTGGGTAGTGATGAAGTGGGTAGAAGGAGGCCAAAATCAATTAAAAGAGATTTTAAAGCCTTGGGATGGCTGCTTAAGGGATCAGGAATGCAAGTTGTGTTCTCCTCTATCTCTTCAGTGGAAACTATGAATGAGGAAATTAATAGGGAGAGGCAACAGGTCAACTCATGGCTCTGGGACTGGTGTTATCAGCAGGGCTTTAGGTTTTTTGATCATAGGCAGCTATATGAGACACCTGGCCTGCTGGTGGCAGGTGGGATGCACCTGTCCCAGAGGGGGAAAAGGATTTTGGGGCAGGAGTTAGCAGGGCTCATTGGTAGGGCTTTAAACTAGATATGAGGGGGGAAGGGGAGCTAACTGGGCCTGTCAGGATTAAAGCCAAGGGAAGCATGCCAAGGCTTGAAGGATGGTGGACTAGTGAGGACTCTCGCTCTGTCATTTCACTTGAGAAAAGGGATAGACATGTAGAAATTTCTGATTACGAAAAATGGGAAAACCCTATCCCGAAAGGGGAAAAGGGTACTAGGCCAGGAGTTAACAAAGCTCATGGACAGAGCTTTAAACTAGAGGTGGAGGGGGAAGGGAATAAAACCAGGCCCACTGGTAATGAGCCTGGGGGTAAAGGGCCAAGGATGGGGGTGAAATCGGGAGCCCAGCTCAAGTGCATCTATGCTAATGCACGTAGCATGGGCAACAAACAGGATGAGCTGGAAGCCATTGTGCAGCAGGACAGTTATGATGTAGTTGCCATCACGGAAACGTGGTGGGATGACGGTCACAACTATAATGCTGTGTTGAGTGGCTATAAGCTCTTCAGAAGGAATAGGCAAGGAAGGAGAGGTGGGGGTGTGGCTCTGTACATTAGGGAGTGTTTTGACTGTATAGAGCTAGATTCCAGTGACGATGAAGTTGAGTGTTTGTGGGTAAGGATGAAGGGGAAGGCTAACAAGGGGGATTTTGTGCTGGGAGTCTGCTATAGACCACCCAACCAGGATGAGCAGGCAGATGAAGTATTCTGTAAGAGGCTGGCTGAAGTCTCACAATCGCCAGCCCTTGTTCTGGTTGGGGACTTCAACCTACCGGATATTTGCTGGAAATATAACACAGCAGAGAGCAGGCAGGCTAGGAGGTTCCTTGAGTGTATGGAAGGTAACTTCCTGACACAACTGTTAGGAGAGCCTACCAGGGGAGGTGCCTCGCTAGACCTACTTTTCACAAACAAAGAAGGACTAGTGGGAGATGTGGTGGTCGGAGGCCGTCTTGGTCTTAGCCCTTCAAGAAGGAAATCCTAAAGGCCCAGGAGCAGGCTGTCCCCATGAGGCGCAAAATTAAAGGGAGGGGAAAATGACCAGCCTGGATGAACAAAGAGCTTTTGATGGGACTTAGGGAAAAAAGGAGGGTTTACCACCTTTGGAAGAAGGGACAGGCGACTCAGGAGGAGTACAGAGATCTCATTATACAGAGAAAAAATTAGGAAGGCAAATGCCCAGCTGGAACTCAACCTGGCCATTAATATAAGGGACAACAAAAAAAGTTTTTATAAATACATCAACAAAAAGAGAGTCAGGGAGAATCTCCATCCTTTACTGGATGTGGGGGGAAACATTGCGACCAAGGATGAGGAGAAGGCTGAGATACTTAATGCCTTCTTTGCCTCCGTCTTCAATAGTTGGACCAGCTACCCCCAGGGTGTTCAGCCTCCTGGGCTGGAAGATAAGGATGGGGAGCAGAACAACCCCCCCATAATCAAGGAGGAAGTAGTTAATGGTCTGCTTCTGCACCTGGACATGCATAAGTCCATGGGGCCAGATGGAATTCACCCAAGAGTACTCAGGGAGCTGGCGGGAGAGCTCACTAAGCCTCTCTCCATTATCTATCAACGATCCTGGTCAACAGGAGAGGTACCAGATGACTGGAGGGTGGCCAATGTGACACCCATCTACAAGAAGGGCCGGAAGGATGATCCGGGAAACTATAGGCCTGTCAGCCTGACCTCGGTACTGGGAAAGATCATGGAGAGGATCATCTTGAGTGAACTCTCATGGCAAGTGCAGGGCAGCCAAAGGATCAGGGCCAGCCAGCATGGGTTTATGAAAGGGAGGTCCTGCTTAACCAACTTGATCTCTTTCTATGACCATGTGACCCACCTTCTTGATGCAGGGAAGGCTATGGACGTTGTCTACCTGGACTTTGGTAAGGCCTTTGACACCATCCCCCACAGCGTTCTCCTGGAGAAGCTGGCGAATCATGGCATAGACAAGTGTACTCTTCACTGGGTAAAAAACTGGCTGCACGGCCGTGCCCAGAGAGTTGTGATTAATGGGGTGAAATCTTGTTGGTGGCCAGTCACCAGTGGTGTCCCTCAGGGCTCAGTTTTGGGGCCAGTCTTGTTTAATATCTTTATTGATGATCTGGATGAGGGGATTGAGTGCACCCTCAGTAAGTTTGCAGATGACACCATGTTAGGTGGGAGTGTTGATCTGCTTGAGGGTCGGCAGGCTCTACAGAGGGACCTGGACAGGTTGGATCAATGGGCCAAGGCCAATGGGATGAGGTTTAATAAGGCCAAGTGCTGGGTCCTGCACTTGGGTCACAACAACCCCAGGCAATGCTACAGGCTTGGGGAAGAGTGGCTGGAAAGCTGCCCAGCAGAAAAGGACCTGGGGGTGTTGGTGGACAGCTGGCTTAACATGAGCCAGCAGTGTGCCCAGGTGGCCAAGAAGGCCAACAGCATCCTGGCCTGTATCAGGAATAGTGTGGCGAGTAGGACCAGGGAAGTGATCGTGCCTCTGTACTTGGCACTGGTGAGGCCTCCCCTTGAAGTACTGTGTTCAGTTCTGGGCCCCTCACTACAAGAAGGTCATTGAGGTGCTGGAGTGTGCCCAGAGGAGAGCCACCAAGCTGGTGAGGGGTCTAGAGAACAAGTCATATGAGGAGAGGCTGAGGGAACTGGGCATGTTTAGTTTGGAGAAGAGGAGGCTGAGGGGGGACCTCATTGCCCTCTACAACTATCTGAAAGGAGGTTGTAGAGAGGTGGGTGTTGGCCTCTTCTCCCAAGGGAATAATGACAGGACCAGAGGAAATGGTCTGAAGTTGTGGCAGGGGAGGTTTAGATTAGATATCAGGAAGAATTACTTTACTGAGAGAGTGGTCAGGCACTGGAACAGCCTGCCCAGGGAGGTGGTGGAGTCGCCATCCCTGGAGGTATTTAAGAAAAGTGTAGACATGGCACTTCAGGGCATGCTCTAGTGCCCGAGATTGTTGGCTTGTGTCTGTTTGTGGGTGGGTGTGGTGCGTGGTTGTTTGTTTTGGTGTTGTGGTGTGTTTTGTTTGTTTTTTTTGTTTGTTTGTTTTGTTGGTTGGACTCGATCTCAAAGGTCCCTTCCAACCAACAAGATTGTGATCATCAATACACTGGAGGAACCTCCTGGACTGTACATGCCTGGCTGTGTAGCCTTCCCAGCAGATATCAGGGTGATTGAAGTCCCCCATGAGAACCAAGGCCTGTGATTGTGAGGCTACTTTCAGCTGACTGTAAAAGGCCTCATCAGCTTCCCCATCCTGATCAGGTGGCCTGTAATAAACACTCACTACAGTGTCCCTCATATTGGCCTGCCCCTTAATCCTCACCCACAAGCTCTCAACTCTTTCTTCATCTGACCCCAGGGAGGGCTTTAGGGATATTTCCTCACTCTCTATCCATTCCTTAACATAGAGGGCAACACCTCCACACTTCCTCCCTCGCCTGTTCCTTCTGAACAGCTTGTAGCCCTCAGTAGCCACACTCCAGTCATAGGATTCATCCCACCAGGTTTCAGTAATGGCCACTATATCATATCTTTCCAGCAGCATGGTAGCTTCCAACTCCTCCTGCTTGTTGCCCATGCTGCGTGCATTTGTGTAGAGGCACTTCAGGGAGCCAGGCTGAAGGTCCTTACTAGCACTCTGTCCCCCTAACCCTGATATGTTATCGCACAGCTTGCTACAGACAAGCCTGATATTATTAACCCCCTCCCCCTTCACATCTAGTTTAAAGCCCTGTCAATCAACCCCGCAATCTCCTGTGCAAGAACCCCCTTCCCCCTTTGAGAGAGGTGCCTCCAATTTTCTGTTAACAGGCCCCGGGGCTGTATGGGTGAATCCATTGTCAAAGAACCCAAAGTTATGGCGGTGACAACAGCCATGAAGCCACATATTAATTGACTGTATTCATCTGTTCCTCCTAGCATCATTACCCGCAACTGGAAGGAGTGATGATAAGATAACCTGTGCCCCAGACTCCCTTACCAGCCCTCCCAACTTCCTGAAGTCTCTTTTTATGGATCTGGGGCTGCGAGTTGCAGATTCCTCTGTGCCTATATGAAAAACCAGTAATGGATAATAGTCTGAAGGACTTACTAAGCCAGGAAGTTTCCTGCTAATGTCCTTAACCCAGGCTCCAGGAAGAACACAGACTTCCCTCTGAGGAGGGTCCACTCGGCATACTGGTCCCTCTGTCCCCCTTAGGAAGGGGTCACCAACGACTGTAACCCTTTGTTTTCTGGTTGTGGTGGTGATCCGGAGTGTAGTCTTTTTTGGCTGAGGAGGCATCTGTAATGAAGACTCCCCATCATCTACTTCCTCACTCGACTGGCCTTCCTCAACCAGTACCTTGTATCTGTTCTTCAGAGGTACAGGATGGGGCGAGGTGGGGGTTCTGCTGCCCCAACCATGAACCTGCCTCCATTCACTTTTTTCATTTAGGCTTCTGCCTTCAGCCTGACTGGGGCTGAGTACAGGGGTTACTAGACCCTGGCTGCTTTCCTCCCTAATACACCTCAACCTTTCAACTTCCTCTCTTAGCTCTACCACCAGGCTGAGCAGATCATTCACCTGTTCACATCTCACACAGCAGTTCTTGTAGCTGCTACATGATACCAGTAAAAGGTCCTGGCACTCCCTGCAGCCTGTGACCTGGACAGCTGCATGCTTCCATGGGAGCTCTGTCTGTGTTCCCACATCCATTCTGGTTGAGGATGAGAGCTTGACCTTCCTCCGGGTAGAGACCATGGCTAAGCTCTTTCTGAGGGGGTGTCACCACCAGCAGGAATCACCTATCAAGCTGACAGAGCTTCAGTTCCTCCCTATGTGCCCTTTCCCTGCTCCCTGTGGTGCTCCCAGGTAGCACTCTGAATTACACCCACTTGCTGCTTGCTCGCTCAGTGAGTGAGTGAGGCTCCTGAAAAGCCTCTTTTATGGGGGGAAAGGGTGGGAGTGGTCCTGGCACATTTACGCCTTGTTTAGATCTGCTGCCTGGGGTGCTGGCTCCGCCCACACCACCTCAGCAGCCCGCCCACCAGCTACCGGCTTTCCAACACAGACTAGCCGCTTTGCCTGGTTTCAAAAGCCCTCAAAAAGAGCTCCTTGCCAATCCTTTTTGCTGCGATTCCTTCCCCCAGTGCGGACTTACCTGCTCTGGAGGCTGGTCTCCTCGGTGAATGAAGTTGTCACCTTCAGCTTCTCAGACATAAATTGTTACCTCCCAACTGAGACTTGGTAACTGATTATATGAGTGCTCCTAATTGTTTCAGAGCAAGGTGAAACTTCAATAATGAATTAAACTATGGAATCAGCAACCATTAAATAGCGACATGTTGGGGTTTCTTTTTTTTTTTTTAGTGTAAGGCATTTTATTTCCAAAATTAGAGGTCACATGTACAGGTAAAAATCCAATGGGAGCCAGGAGACTGCCACTGAAAGACACATGTAGCTGACTGATTAGCAGCATCTTGCTTCTGTGTGAGGCATCTGTCTCTCACAAATGTGTCTTTCAAAAAGCCATGTCTCTCCACTCTTCTGGCTTACTCCATGCCATCTTTGGCACCTGCACAATCAGTCATTGACCTCTGTTTTCAATGACACTGGCTTGGCACTGAAATAAAGCAGGAGAGACGTTGAGGTACAACTGAAAGACAGTTTAAGATACTGTCTCTTACTGCCTGAAATGCTGCACACGGGAAGCCTAAAAAGTGGAACTATACAGAGGGCTTGAGTTTGCATCACTTTTTTCTAGCTGATCTAAGCAAATAAAGTGTTGCTACATACTAGGACATTTGTTGTGTGGATAGCCAGTGCCTCAGAAATCTAGTTTGCTCTTGGCATTGTATTGACCAGAACAATATAAACATGCTATGAGGCAGCTTTGAGTATGAGAATAGGTGACTACACACTTTTTGCCCCTAACTGTTCCTGTGTACACAGTAGTAATGCACCATTTGCTGTTTCAGCTGCGTGGCATGCTTTTCCATCCTACCTTTCTGTTAAAATTGGGATAGAGGAGTCAAAGTCCTGTCCTATTCTAAAGCGTTGATGAATATTACAGCTTTCTCATAGTCTTTCCCCCTATTCAGCACAGAGAAACGTGCAGCTTCCCCCATTGCATTGTTTTAAAGTGCAAAGTTTTGACATTTCTGCTGAAAAAGTACTTAAAATAACAACAAACCTGGATTCATAAATGGAGAAAAGAGTCTGCTTTAGAAACAAAGGTAGCAACCAGCTTGGAAATGGAGTGAATGCTTAAAAAGAAACCTGAGAGGCACAATATGTCAGTTTTGAATGGCAGGGAGAATTGAGTGTTAAGGGGAGATCAGAAGTATGTTTCATTTTCAGAAAAACAAACAAACCACCTTAAAGGTAGAAGAGAGGGGGGGACCTGTAGTCAGAGTAAAGGGGAAAGAGTTGAAAAGAAGCGGAGAGTGACAGGTAGCCCTGATGTGATGGTGTGTTCAGAGAGTCCCTTCCAGGATCTTTCATGGTGCTAGCCTGGAGGCAGGGAAGGAGGGCCTGACAGGAGGCAGCTGTACAGACTTCACCTGTATTTGATACCAAGAGTATTGCTGGGGGGATTTCTAAAGAAGATTTTGTTATTGTCCCACCTTTTGCTTTCCCAAATATCCTACCTGAGCATGTCAGTGTTGATGAATGCTTTAGGATCATCAGTTTTGGAGGCTGGTGTTCTCACCAGGCTGGATTTCTCCAGCCAGCCTCATTCAGGATGTCTCAGCCCTATCCTGAAGGACCTATCTTTAACATTATGATTATCTAGTTGTCTTTTTTCCCACAGTTCTCATGCTGATCCACAAGGATGTCCCTGTTGAGGGAGCTGTCCTCAGTTTTCTAGCACAAGGGCTCTAAGGAAGGTATGAATAAGACCAATTTGGACTGGAGTCAAGCCATTTGCAAAGTCTGGTTAATTATCATGGGGGAGGAGGAGCAAGGTAATCATTGCCATGTGCTTCCCAGAAAATTTGATGTCAAAGAGGAGCGAATGAGCAAGAGTGTCAAGAGAGTCCTGAATATTAAAACTGATGCTGCAGCCTTTGAACTCTAGGATTTCCTATTTCCTGGAGATCAGGATCATTTGAGCTGAAGGTGGATCCTAGATGGACTTGTGGCTTAGACTCAACCCACCTAGCTTTAGACAACTATCTGAGAAACATACTGGTTGTCTAAAAACCATAGTCTGTTAAAGGTGGGAAGGAGTAATTTCCAGAGGGAATACAACCACTTAATATTTGAATTGCTTATTTTTTTTCTCCAGTGACTACAGTGAGAGCTTAGGATGGCTGAACTCCAAGCTTTAGTATCTTAGTTAAATACCTGAAGTTACATGGAAGAACCTGGGCCACTGTGTCTAATTAAATCACTCTTGAACCTAGATGGATTTTACCCTGATTGTAATTCAGAACCAAGACCATTTCCAAATCACAAATCTGTATGAACTGCATGGCAAAGCACAGGGTGCTATTTCTGAGCTGAGCTGAACAGCAGGATCTTCTGTGATATCTACCAGTGAAGTGAGAATACCTTTTAGTCATGGGACAAATACACTGGTAGTGAAATAGAACAGCTTAGAAAGGAAAGGTTGTCTTCTTCAAAACCAAACTAACGGTAAACAAACTCACTGCCTTAATGCATGCCAATTAAAAGGAAATCGGGATGGTTAATTAACTCTTCTCTCAAGTGTTTGTACAATTCACTTTCCCTTTGCTACATTTCCTGAGCACTCCTGGTGCTAAACTCTGAAGATGTTGAATAATGACTTTGACCACTGAGTTGAAAGTTTATTTTCTTAAAAGATCTGTTCTCCCATTCAATTCATTTCACACACTGCCCTGCACCAAGCAGTACAATAATGTGCCCATAATTACAGGGTCAGCCACTTTCTTGTTCTAGTGTTCAGCTCATGACTACTTACAGGTTTTGTTTCTTATTTAGTTAGCTAACCAAAAGCCCAACTTTTGTAAGAAGAGCTTTACTGACTCAGACCAAAAATCCATCTCGTCCAGCAGCCTCTTCTCCAAAAGTGGCTGTAAGTGGATGCTCAAAGAAAGGTATAAGGTGAAGGCAAAAAGATTTTGCTAGGTCCTGACAGCACTCTTTCAGCAAATCCAGGCTCGGGCATTTTCTGCGGTGAGCTCTTTTGCAGTTAGGAGCACTGGTTAGACTTTTCTCTCGAATTCTCCAATAGCTTTTAGACTTATGCAGATCTTTTGTACCTGTATCTAGAAGCAAGGTATTTCATAAGTACAGTACTGTGTGAAGAATCAACTCCCTTTCTGTACTTTGAACCCACTACACGCTAACTGCTAATTTCACATGATAGTCCCTGATTCCTATGCTGGAAGGACATCAACAAGTCATGCACTGATCATCTGCTCTATATCATTCAGTTTCTTCATGCTACTGAGAGTTTTATAGACTTCTATTATCTCCTGCCTCAGCGATGTCTCTTCCAGGCTGGAGAGGGGATCATTCTGCTATAACCAGATTTTAATGAGAAAGGTAATTTTTTTAAGGAGGGTTCCTCTCCTCTCCTCTCCTCTCCTCTCCTCTCCTCTCCTCTCCTCTCCTCTCCTCTCCTCTCCTCTCCTCTCCTCTCCTCTCCTCTCCTCTCCTCTCCTCTCCTCTCCTCTCCTCTCCTCTCCTCTCCTCTCCTCTCCTCTCCTCTCTTTTTTTTCCTTAGAGAGATGGCCTTTTTTTTTCTTTCTTTCTTTCTTTCTTTCTTTCTTTCTTTCTTTCTTTCTTTCTTTCTTTCTTTCTTTCTTTCTTTCTTTCTTTCTTTCTTTCTTTCTTTCTTTCTTTCTTTCTTTCTTTCTTTCTTTCTTTCCCCCATGCCCCCCCACTTGCATCTGTGACCTACAGTCTGTAGGGAAATCCAGCCCAGGAGGCAACCAGGCCAGAGAAAAAACATATCAGTCCAAAACAGAAAACAATCAGAACTCCAAAGCCAATTTCTGAGACCAATTTCATTATGGTGCTGCCTTCTTTACAGCCTGCAATTATGGTGCAGTTATGGGATTTGGGGGGAAAGCATCTAGCAGTGGTTTCTCTCATACCCGCTCCATTCTCTCACTCTGCCCTGTTCTCTGCATCTGAGTTAGATGCTGTTTGTATTTCTCCTCTTCAAATGTGCATCAACATTTCAAATTAAACTTTGGACCACCGCCGTGGCAGCCTTTGAAAAGGATACAGCACGAGATTCCTCTGTCTCCTCTCCTCCATTGGAGAGCAAAGGCAAACCAGAAAAGGGATATTAATGTGCAAATTAGCGCAACCTGACTGGCTCCAGATTGCTACTTAGAATTTTCATATTAATAAATTTTTTTCTGACAGCCTTTAGAAGGGCAGAGATTAAAAAAGTCAACAAGATTTTTAAGCTTTTCCCTTTTCCTCCTTTTTTCCTTCTCCTCACACTCCCAGCCTCTGTATATATCTATATCACTTTATACCATATCCATATATGCTGAGATTGCATATCTATAGGTCAATGCATGTAAATCTCCCCAGCTCTTGACAGATGTGATATTTGCAGAACTGCCATGCGTGAAGATAGACAAACAGCTCTCTGCTGGTAGGGGTGCAGACAGCTTTGCTTGTGTGTATATTTGAATGAATGTGTTTTATGCATACACACACACGCGAACACAGTTAGAAAGACAGATGTAGGAACTGGACAGTCTCCCTCCCCCACCCCCCCTTTAAAATCTTTTCCAACAGGCACTTTTATCCCATTCAGCTGAATAAATTGGGACTCTTGAAACCGTGATCTTGACAGATGTGAGCTTTTTTTCAGAGCTGCACTGGAAAAAGATAGATAGTGAAAACCTCCAGGGCATTCGGGCTTAGTGGAGCCAGTGTAAAGGGTTATTTCCAAGAGCGCTGAATAATGCATCCCTCTGAATTCCTTAGTTCTCTCTTTCTGTCCTCCTTTCTGTCTTTCTCTCTCTCTTCCTTTAAATGCTTTGAGGATGAACTGCTGAATGCCCTCCCAGAGTTCTTACACCACCGAAGGAAAGTTGTGATCAAAATCTTCCCGAGCAATGGGCTTTCAAAGTCTATCATGCAAGTAGTCTGATGGTCAGAAAGAGAGGGAGGAGAAAAGGAACAGATAAACAGAGCGACTTATACATAACTGGTGCATTAAAGATATATTCTCAATATCAGTTAATTACTTGTCACATCAGTCTTAGAGAAGCTGGCTGATAGCCAGACTATTTTATTTCAGAAATCTCTGTGTCAAGAATGTATGTTCAAAGAGACTCTCACCCCTATTAGATTTGTCTTCCTGGCTTACTTTTGTTTATCTGTGATCAAAAAAACAACTGCAAAACAAGAAGCAACTTGAAATTATCTCATTGTCAACTCTTTCCTTTGTTCTCCTCAATTTCCTTTATGCATTCCCAGTTAGAGCTTGAATTTTGTATTGGATGGTCAAAGCAGAATTAGAGTTTGGAGTGGGGAGAAACCTGCTTTCAGTCTGAGTTAAATCAAAATGTACAATTTTTGTGTGAAACAAAGTAAAAATGTAATAGCTTTCAGGGGAAGCCTGAAATCCTTTGTTCTTGCCTTGTTTCATATGGGGCAGATGATGGAAAGTTATGTAATTATTGGAGGTTTTTCCTAAATGGCCCCATTTTTGCCCCCCATTTAAAAGGTTCTTTTTTTAAACAAAGGCATTTTGAAATGAAAAGCCCAGTTTCCAAACACAAATATTTTGGTTTGGTTTTGTTTTTCCTTTGGCATTTTCACCATGAAACACTTTGCTTCTGACTGCATTTAAATGCAGTGTTTTGACATTTTCCTATGTGGATGTCAGGCTAAGTGTCTTGCCTGAAACCACAGAGGGAATTAAAACCACATCTCTTGAGACTTCGGTTAGCCCTTAACCACTGGACCATCTTTCCTCCTAGTAACCTTTAGGAGTTTTTGAGCCAAAGTGAACCCATGGATGACAACATGGAGAGGGACAGGTCCTTTTATCAGAGGCCTGTGAGCAGAGAGGACCCCAAGTGAGTTGCAGAGGGGAAGGCAGCTACCTCCCATGCTGGAGTTGGTAATGTTTGTCTTTTTGCTATGCCTTCACTAAAAAAACAAAGATTTAAGAGAAGCACAACAGTGGCACACACACCCTTGGGCAACACATCAGTGATTTTGCTGGCGAGAGCAAAGCCACCATGTCTATGCAGTGTTTGTGTCAGGATTATCTGACTCCCAGTCAAGGCGCAAACAAACTTGAGGTCTTCTGTCAATAGGAAAGTGTGAGCTGAGAATCTCAATGTCTTCTGAAAGAAAGTTTGGGAGCTCTTCCAGAAAAAAAAGAGGGGAAAGGAAGCTGGGTTTCTACACTTACAGTTAGAAAGTTGCTAGGACAGTCATAGTGAAATGAGAACAATGCGGGAGTATCTCCTGATGTATTTTTTTCTAGTGTTTTATTTGGCTTGGTTTTTAACATCTCAAGTAGCCTTCATTTCTTCCCTCAGGAACCTACTGCATCATCTCATTGTCATGAGTCTTTCCCCAGGTATTCAGCCTGCATTTTTCCTTTTTTTAATGCCACCCCATTACTCCTTGCAATAATCCATCATCAGTGTAAATTTCTTCAGAACATTCTGGTTCTGGGTCTCTTTCTGAGTGACATTTGTGTGGCTGGGCTCTACCATCCCAGTGCTCCTCTCCTCCAGTCCAAAATCCTTCTCCACCTATCTGAGAGATAGCTACATGTTGTTTCCACGTCCCCAGCTCCTGAGAAATGAGGAAATTGGACACCACACGTCCATACTAAACCTGTGACAGAACTGCAGGTTCAGATGTCCTAATGCCAGCCCTGATTTCACTGATTGTGAAGTCCATTTATTTGACCCAAACAGAATTCCCTTGTCAACCTTGCCACCTTATCCCTTCCTTATTCCTTTTTTCTTGCTTCACCCCAGTCTCCGCCTCCCTTACTACTTTTCCTCTTTCTGGAGTATCCTGGAGTGTTTTTTTCCAGCTACCCCTCATCAGCCCATCTTCTACAGCAACCCACAAAAAACATTTACCATAAAATCTTCAGAGCAAAGTCTTTGCTCTTGACACATGCTTCTCCCTCAGGTGGGGGAGGTAGAAGAAAGAGGGCACAAAACATTTTTGACAGACATCAGTTATGTCACTTTATTTATGGTTGGAAGGCACTTAAGTGCTGGTGACAAAAATAACTTATCTTTGTGCAGCAGAAGGAATGGAGCCCAGTTTCCAGTGTTATCCAATCTCCCTCCTTTCTCTCATCACATCCTTTTTGTGGATTCTCCAATGTCTAATATAAAGAGGTGAACTCACTTCAGCTTTCTCTCAAAAGAGGTTTACAAAGCTGTCTAGTCTCATAAACGTCTATGGAAAGTAATGTCTTTTTTTGTCTTGAAGAATTTTCTTTCTATCACTCTCTCAAATTTGGTTAAAATTGCCCAGTTGCTGTAGGAAATATTGACAGAGAAAGAATGGGAGAAGGAGATAGGTAATAAACATAACATGGCTCTGTAAGTCCTGTTTCCTTAGGAAAACTGGGTAGAACAGGATGTTCAGGATTCAACCTGGTCCTGTGGTAGACTTGTTCAGGGCAGATGGCAGAGGTTGCCCTTGGAAATAATCGTGGTGGTTGTGTGTCCTAGACAGGTTCATTCTGTCTGGGTGTGTTGAGGGCAACAGCACAAAGTATTGTAGCCTTTCTCTTCATGTCCATTTTTGAAGTCATAGCATCCAGTTGTCCTGCCTAGAGTAAGGTCTTGCTGAGGAACAGCACTGCACTCATTTTATTCCTTTGCTATCATATAGTGCACAAATTTAGCAGGAAGGAGACCAGTCAGGGCCATCGATAAAAGGAACAGCTGTATAATCTTTCCATTCCCACTTTTCCAAATGCACTTTCACCTCTTTTTGTCTCCTTCCATCCCCATTCTGTCAGCCTCTCTTTCTCACCTCTCTCTGGTGTTTGTCAATAAATATTCAATTAATGGTTTCCTATGATAAAGATCTATGGGTGTCAGATAAGAACATCTTCACAGGATGAATGGTACTTCTAAGTCTTGCAGCTAATTCTATGCAGATGCAGAAAGTCTGTTGGAAGTGACTTTACAAAACGGAGTGCTCAAACATCCCTGTTTTATTTTTTAATGCAGATGAGAATTTAAAAGCCTGTATTTTCTACAATTAATTTTATGTACTATTCTTTTCAATTATTTATGTTCCCTGAACGATAAATGGGCAGGTGGAGAAGGAAAGGAGACTAAAGGTAGTGGGAATCTGAAGAAAGAATCTTTTTTCCTCATTATTTATTTATTTATTTTAGACTGGAGTATAAGCTGAGTTGATAATTAAGAGAATGCAGGCCCTAGATCAACTGGTTATAGGAGATCAGTTTATCACCTAGCAAGGCTCAGAAGAAAAACACAATAACAGAGGATGGAGGTTTAGTTCAAATTTTGCTATGGATTTATTTAATGCACTTAGGCAAATCCCTTCCCCACTTGCGAATAGGAGGATGTAGCTGCTTTTTGCAAAATACCGATGCATAGCACAAGTAAGCACAAATTTTGTAGCTGATGTAAAAGCAAAATTTTCTTGGATTCAGCTAAACTTTTCTCAACATATATCAATGTTGATCCTGGCCCAGGTGAAAGCTACACTCATTAGAGTCACGTTCATCCAAAGCCAGAAAAGTAACCCATTTTTTATGTTGGAGGCAGGAGAGAAGGGTTACATTTTATGCCTTCATGCTACTTCTTGGGGTAGCACTTAAGCAGAAATTTGCGTCTAGCAAATGTGACGCCCATCCACAAGAAGGGCAGGCAGGATGATCTGGGGAACTACAGACCTGTCAGTCTGACCTCGGTGCCTGGGAAGGTCATGGAAGAAATCATCCCAAGTGCCATTATGTGGCACATGAAGGACGCCCAGGCAATCAGTCCCAGCCAGCATGGGTTCATGAAAGGCAGGTCCTGCTTGACAAACCTGATCTCCTTCTATGACAAGGTGACCCGCTTGGTGGATGAGGGAAAGGCTGTGGATGTTGTTTACCTGGACTTTAGTAAGGCCTTTGATAGAGTCTCCCACAGTATCCTCCTGGAGAAACTGGCTGCCTGTGGCTTGGATGGGAGCTTGAGGGTAGAAAGGCTTTGCAGAGGGATCTGGACAGGCTGGATCAATGGGCCGAGGCCAATGGGATGAGGTTCAACAAGGCCAAGTGTTGGGTACTGCACTTGGGTCACAACAACCCCATGCAGCGCTACAAGCTTGGGGCAGAGTGGCTGGAGAGCTGCCTGGCAGAAAAGGACCTGGGGGTATTGGTCGACTGTCGGCTGAACATGAGCCGGCAGTGTGCCCAGGTGGCTAAGAAGGCCAACAGCATCCTGGCCTGTATCAGGAACAGTGTGGTGAGTAGGACTCGGGAGGTGATCGTCCCCCTGTACTCAGCACTGGTGAGGCCCCACCTCGAGTACTGTGTCCAGTTTTGGACCCTTTACCACAAAAAAGACATTGAGGTGCTGGAGCGGGTCCAGAGAAGGGCAACGAAGCTGGTGAGGGGTCTGGAGAATAAATCTTATGAGGAGAGGCTGAGGGAGCTGGGGTTGTTCAGCCTGGAGAATAGGAGGCTGAGGGGAGACCTTATCGCTCTCTACAACTACCTGAAAGGAGGTTGTAGAGAGGTGGGGGTCGGTCTCTTCTCCCAAGTCACAGGCGATAGGACAAGAGGAAATGGCTTCAAGTTGTGCCAGGGGAGGTTCAGATTGGATATTAGGAAAAATTTTTACAGTGAAATGGTTATTAAGCATTGGAATGGGCTGCCCAGGGAAGTGGTTGATGCACCATCCCTGGAGGTATTTAAAAGACGGGTTGACGTAGTGCTTTGTTACATGGTTTAGTGATGGCTTTTTATCAGAGTTAGGTTGATGGTTGACTAGATGATCTTAAAGGTCCCTTCCAACCTAGACAATTCTATGATTCTAAATGCAAATGTTCTGACGAGAACACCCTTCCTCAATAAAGCAATCTCTGTTTGAATCAGTGGGCATTTGAAACCTCTGGAGGGAGAACCTGACCCTCTCTGGTTTCCAGTCCATTTCCGAGGGTTTTTGAGAAGCAACAGGATGACATTTTAGGCCTTTGAGAAATTGATTCTAAAGATTTAAGGGGATTATTTTAGAGCAAAATGAAGGACACCCGATTAAAATAGCACTGAAATGGAAAGGAAGGTGAACAAATGGAGACATGTTAGACTGAGCATTGTTTGAAGTGAGACATTTTCTTTGAGATACTGATTGGTTTTTTATACTATACTTAACCTAAATCAGATCCTTACAAACAAGCAAAATCAACCCCTCAAAAAAAACCATATAAAAAATATATAAAGGGTTATTTTAGGGCTGAGAATAACAGCCAGGATTTTCCTTCCGCACTCTCTGCTTCCCCAAAATAGTAGTGCTTGCTTGTAAGGGAGACATCTTGGCAGTAATGGATATAATTTTCTTTCAAGTTCATTTATAAGGTTAAAATCAGAAGGTTTGTGAGTTTTGGATGAGGTTTTTTTCTACTTTCTAAATTTGTTTTAGCACAAAAGATATGTGTTGGAAAGAAAACAATGGAGGTAAAAATGACATGTTAGAAGTTTAGGGATGGAACCATTTTAAAAATGTCCAACTTTCAGAGACAAAATCATACTCATTTTAGAAATTTTGGACACTTGCATAAACATTTTTTTATTCACAGTCATCCCATTTTGTTTTCATGGTCCTCCAAGGAAGCGGGATGGGGTGGGAGAATGGTGGATCAGAGACCTTCTCCCACTTCAAGAAAAATATGGTAATCAATTTGGTCAATTTTATAGAGATTAGAGTTTATGAAACTCACAATTAGAAAAATCAGTTATCAATTGAGAACCATAATGTAAGTATAAACTGTCTAGTCCTTTCCAGGGTGTAGCCACAAGAGCTGTTTCTACAGGGACATCTGGAGTAATCCCTTCCACTCCTCCAGAGGGAGGTACAAGGCCTCAACCATGGCCTTCAGAGACGACTGAAATTATGGCCTTTGATATACCAGAACAGTTCCCTCAGGAAAAAGACAGGAGAGACTAACAGCAACAAAAAAATGTGATCCATCAGACTTAGTTAATAAATATTTGCCTTTGTCATAGAGGCTGTTAGATTACTTCAGCTTTCATAATCTATTTAATTATTTTCTTTAATGGGACAGCCATTAAGCGAACTAGTTACTTTCTGTAAACACGATGAGAAGGGTCTGCATTGTTTGTACCAGCCTGCCACCTTCTGAACCAAAATCATGTACCTATCTCAGCAACATCCTCTCTTGCAGAAGATATGCTGTTGTAAGGTGGAGGATGGGAATGATTCCACCACTACTATCTGTTCCACTACTGTGCTCCATTATCAGTGGGAGATAACAGCTGTAAAGAAACCAGTGTCTTTGCCCCACTTTTCCCTCTTTTTGAGCCTAGTGGCACCATTGTCAGCGCAATTTGTGAGTTCTGTGTTGAGGAACACTCAGAAGGTTGGGATCAAGCTGAAGCTGTAGGTTCATTTTTATAATGGCAAACCAGGTGTGTTAATGAAGTGATGTTTCCGTGCTTGTCTCTGTGGATGAAGAGGGACCTATTCCACTGAACAACCCAAAGAGCTCATGCTGTTTGGAGGTGCTGTTGCTTTCTAGTGAAATAATGATTTGGCAGAGTAAAATATTACCAAAAGGGAGCTGGGAAATGTAACCAACTTCTAAATCAAGAGCCAAATCCATAAAGCTC
Organism: Numenius arquata; assembly: GCF_964106895.1. NCBI lineage: Eukaryota > Metazoa > Chordata > Aves > Charadriiformes > Scolopacidae > Numenius > Numenius arquata. The sequence goes on along the minus strand of NC_133615.1, from coordinate 29,046,832 downwards.
CTTTGAAACACTTTTTGCTCAGAATTGCTTTTTCAATAAATATTTTAAACTTTAAGGAAGGGGAGACTCTAGATCTCAACAGAACCTGAACCGGACCTAAATCCCAGTATGCCACTCAAATGACTTACAACTTGTGGCATTTGGGTGTTCTTTCTCCTTGTTTGTGTTCTTTTCTTTTCCTGCAGTTTGTTTTTTTTTTTTTCCCATTTATTGTGCTCTTAGAATAAGAAGGGATGAGAAAATGTTCAACTCCTAGAAAGGGTTCTGACCTGGTGGTTGTTAGGTGAATAGATGTTTTGATGATGGGAAGTCATATAAACCAGTAGCAAAAGTAGTATCCAAAATACAGCACAAGCATGTGTGAAAATATGTGGGTGATGAGGTTGTAATTGACGCGCGGAAACAAACCTTACAACTCGCAGAGAGTTATAAAGCAGGTATGTTTATTGCAGCGCCGGGTGCAAGGGGGATTTCTCCTCCAAACTTGCACACCGGTTTGTGAAGCAAGCATCCATTTATGGTGAAAAGCATACATATTCATTAAGGTTATTATAATTAAAGGCGTTACTATTCTAATTATTTCTAAGAACTCATTATCAAAAATCTCCTCCCCTGTCCTGACCAGATGGACACCTTTCCCAGACAGTTAGGTTCCTCCTCAGCACCTCCTTAACATGCAGCTGTTCCTGCTATCTTATACACAAGGCCATTTCTTTATCTTGGAATGCTGGGGCTCCGAGCTTTTGTTCTTTCCCAGACTGTAATACATCCGCACTAACAACCTGTAACCGTTCGTTTTCTGAATCAAGTCCCCCCTTTTCTTTCAACTTTGTAAATTCTTTTACAATCACCTATAACACATTCCCCCTCTCCATCTGATTTCTAAAATACTTCCCAGATTCCACTTGTTCACGGAGCTGATGCTTCTTCCATTGAATGTATTCGTCTTTGGCCCCCCTGGTACAACACATAAGACATCTAGTTAATGCACACACTAAAGTTCCTAACATAAGTATTGCTACTAGAAGGATAAACAGTCACTTAAGCCAAGCAAAGTTAGGTAACCACGAGGTTAACTTTTCCCAAAGATCAGAAAACCCGAATGTGGTGTCATCTTGCGCAGTCAAATGCAAAATCTGAGTTTTAGCTATGAGATTTTGTAAGTCTTTCTCTATTCTCCCATTCTGGTTTACATATGAACAACAGCTTTGATTAATCACTGCACATAAGCCTCCTTCTTTCCAGGTTAATAAGTCTAATGCCATTCTGTTTTGTCCCACCACATTTGCTAATGACTGGACTTCTTGTTGAAGTGCCTGTATAGCATCGATTGTAGATTTCTCAAGCACTTCTATAGTGGCTGATATGTTCACAATTGCTTTCTCCAATTCACTGACGCCCAGGAACGGTATAAACCATCTTACAAAGCTGTGGAACCTTGTTCCCCTCGTCACTAGAGGGTTTTCCACTCCCCGAATTCTCCTCCAAGGTGTTCTCAACATTCCTGAGGGGATTTCAGACTGATTAAACACCGTATCCTGGCTAGTTAGATAGCCTATTGTGCAAGTTCCCTTCCATCCTCCGGGCAGCTGTTTTCTACTATATCCATCTCCACACAACCACCAATACCCTTTAGGTAACTTACAGGGTCCAACAGTTGCTGTCAAATTCGCACCTAAAAATTTCCCCGCCTGATACCATCCATACTCCCAGGAATATCCTTCTCCTTCGGAAATACCACTACTTTTGTATGCAACTAGTTGTGTTTTGTCGCAAAAATCAATATGTTACCCTTATCCCTGTTAGATCCCAACTTCCCACATCAACAGTTGTCTTATTAATCCAGTACTTGCTCCATCCCCAAGTTGTTGTCTTATTCACCGGCCCCCTGTGTCTATGTTCCCCGTGTTCCCATGCACAAGTGTTGTTGCTAATTAATACCACAACTTCTTCTTTCAACAGTTGTAAATCAAATCTGGGTCCTAAGGGGTAGATATTATCATCGTACTCACAATACCCATTCGACTCATCCCCCCCTTTTGCCCAAAATTTAGGCCAGGTTCCGTTGGCATTGTTCCAATTGCTTGCTGCCACCCCATATAGAGGTAATTTCATTTCCCCTTTAGGTAGGGTAGTACATACCCAACAATCTGACAGATTAGTAGCATTTACCAATGTTTCCAGACTTCGTATATACATATTCACATCCCATGTCCCTCCCCCCGAAATACAAAGTCCCGGCATGTTGACGATTATCAGTGTCACTAATGTCCATCTTTTCGTTGGAGGCGAAGTTTCAGGGGTCCAGCCTGCGTTGATGTCCATTGGGGTTCTGGAGCTCTCTTGACTCGAGTCCAATGGATCCAAGCGGCTTGTTCCTTGATCTTTATGGCTGTGTGAGTGGTCAGCAGTACCTGGAAGGGACCTTCCCACTTTGGCTTCAGTGGTGAATCTGTAAAAGACTTAACATATACATAGTCCCCAGGTTCGATCTCGTGTACTGGTCCATCCAGCCCACGAGCTCTTGTTCCCAGAACCAGTTTTTCTACCTCTCGGAGCTGTTTCTGTAAATTTATCAGATAATCTGTTAGTATTTCATTCCCCAGCTCTGTGGATATTCCGTCTTGTACACTATATGGTCTCCCATACAGTATTTCAAAGGGGCTCAAACCTTCTTTGGTTCTGGGTTTTGTTCTTATCCTGAGAAGGGCTAAGGGTAGTGATTGAGGCCAGGCCAAGTTAGCTTCCTGGCCTAGTTTCACAATTTGCGTTTTGATCAAGTGATTCATCTTTTCTACTTGACCACTCGATCGTGGGTTGTATGGGGTGTGAAGTTGCCAGTCTATACCCAATAATCTGCTTACTTTTGAAACAACCCTTGCAGTGAAATGAGATCCTCGGTCCGAGGAAATCACTGCGGGAACCCCGAACCTTGGTATAATTTCATGCAATAATGCTTTGACCACTTCTCTTGTTTTGTTGGTTCGACAGGGAAATGCCTCTGGCCATCCTGAAAAGGTATCAGTTAACACCAATAGGTATCGAAACCCCCCTTTTCTTGGAAGTTCTGAAAAATCAATTTGCCATTGTTGTCCCGGATAGTTTCCCTTCCCTATCTGGCCAAATTGGACTCTGGAGCCTGTCTTAGGGTTGTTCTGTAAACATACCTCACACTGCTGAGTGACTTGTTTGACAGTGGCATATAGATTTCGAGCACATATTAGCCTATTCAAGTATCTGTAAAGTGCCTCTGTTCCCCAATGGGATTTTCTATGTTCTGCCATGACCACTGCCCATAATAACGAAAAAGGCACTATTATTTTCCCTGTGGGGTTTTGGCCCATTTCCCTTCAATTTTCCCATTTAAGTCTTTGATCAATTTGTGATCATCCCTAGAATATTTAGGTTCGTCGTCAATTTGTATCTTACCATCTGGGACCAAGGATTGTATTTCTGCATTACCCATTTCCGCTGCCCTTTTGGCTTCTCGGTCCGCCAGTGTGTTACCCAGTTCCACAGCGGTGTTCCCTTTTTGGTGAGCTTTGCAGTGCATGATAGCCACTTTGGTAGGCAGTAATACTGCATCTAAGAGTTTGAGAATTTCTTCAGCATGTTTGATGTGCTTCCCTTGTGTAGATAAGAGTCCTCTTTCTCTCCAGACCGCCCCGTGAGCATGCACCACCCCAAAAGCATATTTAGAGTCTGTCCAGATATTTATCCGTTTTCCTTTGGCCAATTCCAGTGCTCGGGTTAGTGTTATTATCTCAGCCTTTTGGGCTGATGTATTTGGGGCCAGGGCTTTGGACTCTATTACCTTCTCTGTGGTGGTTACCGCATAGCCAGCTTTGTGTATCCCCTGTTGAATGAAGCTGCTCCCGTCGGTGAACCAGGAATCCTCTGCATCCTCCAATGGTTCTTCTTTCAGGTCTGGTCGACTGGAGTACACCGCCTCGATTGTTTCCAAGCAGTCATGGGTCACTGATTCTCCTTCGGTTCCGCTGAGGAAAGAGGCAAGAGTCCGTAGTTATATATCCAGAGACGACACCATCCTGTCATTCCTAGAAAGGTCCGAAGTTCCTTAGGCATCTGTGGTCGAGGTGTCTGGCAGATGGCCTCTTTCCTCTCCTTCCCCAGTGTCCGTTGGCCTGCGGTTATTTCATATCCCAGATAGGTCACTTGCTGCTGGGCTATCTGTACTTTCTGTGGAGAAACTTTATAGCCATTAAGTCCAAGAAAATTTAGCAGGCTCACAGTCCATTCTAGGCATGTTTCTCTGGTGTCAGTGGCGAGTAACATATCATCCACATACTGCAATACCACTCCTGACCCAGGCGGGCGTTTCCACTGTTCTAAATCTTTGGCTAGCTGATTTCCAAAAAGTGTTGGAATATTTTTAAAGCCCTGTGGTAGCACAGTCCATGTAAGCTGTGTTTTCCTTCCAGATTCTGGGTTTTCCCATTCAAATACAAATAAAAGTTGGCTCTCTGGGCTCAGAGGCAAGCAGAAAAAAACATCCTTTAGGTCCAAGACGGTAAACCATGCCAATTCAGGTACCAATTTAGTTAGAAGAGTGTATGGATTTGCTACCACCGGATGTAAATCCTCAACAATTCTGTTGATAGCTCTGAGGTCCTGCACTATGCGATAGCTACCATCCGGCTTCTTGACAGGTAATATTGGAGTGTTATACTCTGATTCACATTCTTTCAGCAGCCCATACTCGATAAACTGGTCTATAGTTGGTCGGATCCCCTCCCTATCCTCTATCCTCTCGGTTGTTAAATACTCTCCATGCCTCATCTAACAGAGTCTCTAGATTTCTGCTGTCAGTTGTTCTCAGCTTTTGCAGCTTCCTCCGGATATCACTAGCGGACTGCCCTATAAAGAGAGACACTAACTGCTGTATTCCTATCTCTGATCCAGGGTCCAAGGGGGTGTAGCGTCTCATTGCATCTCGTAATTTATCCAAAAACTCCGAGGGACTCTCCTTCGGCCCTTGTCTTACAGCATACAGCATTGACCAGTTAATAGCTTTCGGGATAGCCCTCTCCATCCCCCTTATAATCCAATCTCTATAACTTTGTAGTGCTTCTGAGTGAATGCTCCTATTTGGGTCCCAATGAGGGTCCTGCAAGGGGAAATAATCTTTAATGTCTCTTCCTGAATCTTTCAGGTGGTCCGTGGCTATATCTTGAGCAGCTTTCAAAACCAGTTGTTTCTCAGTTTCTGTCAGGTGATCTAATAATAACTGGACATCACCTCAGCCAGGATTGTGCTGCTTTACCAGAAACTGAAAATGTTTAGTAACCCCTACGGGATCATTCTGATAATTCTTTGCCACGCTTTTCCAGGTTTCTAAATCAAATGAGGAAAAAGGGACTTTTATCAATACAGGTAGTCCTTCCGGACCCAGAGCTTCCCTTAAGGGTGCTTGAATCACTATTCGCTCTGTTCCCTTCCGAGTACGGGACGATACCGGGCTATCAGGTGGGGTTCTGGAATCAGTTTCTCTGTCTCCTTGGGAAATATTTTTGTCTCCCATTACCTTAACCGGTGGTAAGTAAGTTTCAAGTAAATCCTCTTCTTTAAAACCCCAAATCTTTTCAGGCTTTGTGCATCTCTGTCCTATGCTACAGGCCGAACAACATCTTTTTATATTTGCTTTCATTTCTTTCCTTTTTTCTTTCTCTAAGGCTAATACCATCGGGTCTTGTGGAGGTAATAGCCCGCAGTCCCGTTGGTACTCTGGGTGGTTCCAAAGGGTGAAAAACATGTCCGCATATATGACTTCATCCCACTTTCCTTCCCTTCTAAGGAATAGCATTAATTGTAATATAGTATTGTAATTAAGGGTCCCGTTAAAGGGCCATTTCTCCTGATCATCTAACTTGTAAAGGGGCCACCATTGATTACAATATTTAATTAAGGTTTTCTTGTCCACGCTGCCACCTGGTGAGCCCCCGATCTCCTTCCAGTGTGCTAAAATACACCCTAGGGGACTCTTTTTCAGTATCTCGCCCCCTTGATTATTGCCCATTTTATGTCCTCCTTACCCCCTTGGTTAAGAGGTGACCCTGATCTCCGTGTGTCACTTGGGTGTTATCCCTGTTCTCCTCCCGGGAAATAGTACAGCTATATCCCTGCCGCTACCTTTATCTCCAGGGGTAGGCTATGTCTCCACAGATTACTTGTTTCAACTCTCCCGCCCGCTCGATCTTTTCCCACTCAGCCCAGCTACCACACTGTGAACACCAAAAATCGTCCTCCCGATCTACCCAAACCTCTGTATTACAAGCAAAGCACTTTAAGACAAAAATAGGATCACAAACGTTATCTGAATGTCCAAGACACTGCCACTTAATATTCTCAATATTAGGTTCACACAATGCTTCTTTACAGTCTGTCATACGCTTCGTTCATCTCCGGCCGCTCTCCACGCGGAGAACACGGAACCGCGGATCGGAACTCCACACTCGCTCCGCAGCTATGCCGCGTCTCAATCACTCAGTTCACTCATACAACAATTACAGACAATAACACGGTAGGGGTACCTTATGACAAATACAACAAGTAACCAGCAGTATTGCAATTCTACATACTAACACAAAACCCAAAACCCAGGGATCCCACACCATTAGCCCAAGCTTGAGCATACCCCGGGGCGAGTACACCGACTCTTTACCACGCGTAGGACGTCTCCTCACGGCTTACAGGTCCCCCCCCTATGAAACCCTAAAACATACCTGGTCCGCAGGAGATGGTCCTTGTCTGTCCCCGCGGTGATCTGGATGAGTTGGGGAGTCCTTCCGAGAAATCTCGGGGGCGCCCAGAGGAGTCCCGTCCTCAGCAGGTCCCGCAGCCGGACAGAGGGGGTCCCATCTGGGGTGCCAAATTGACGCGCGGAAACAGACCTTACAACTCGCAGAGAGTTATAAAGCAGGTATGTTTATTGCAGCGCCGGGTGCAAGGGGGATTTCTCCTCCAAACTTGCACACCGGTTTGTGAAGCAAGCATCCATTTATGGTGAAAAGCATACATATTCATTAAGGTTATTATAATTAAAGGCGTTACTATTCTAATTATTTCTAAGAACTCATTATCAAAAATCTCCTCCCCTGTCCTGACCAGATGGACACCTTTCCCAGACAGTTAGGTTCCTCCTCAGCACCTCCTTAACATGCAGCTGTTCCTGCTATCTTATACACAAGGCCATTTCTTTATCTTGGAATGCTGGGGCCCCGAGCTTTTGTTCTTTCCCAGACTGTAATACATCCGCACTAACAACCTGTAACCGTTCGTTTTCTGAATCATAATTTTACTCTCTTCATCTTTCCACATGGGCTGTGAGTTTACAGCTTGCATGGATACTATCTAGATGCCTGTTGTATGAGGATGACAGGTGCTGGAAAAACATAAGACTATCTTCAAAGATAATTCCTTAGCTAGCGGTTACAGCAAGAAACCAACCATTAGAACTCCTAAAGAGGGTGGTGAAAATTGGACAAAATAAGCTTCTTAAAACAATGCCCCATGCCCCAAAGTGGTTTCAGACACGCTGGTAGAAAACAACTTTCCATAAATCTCTCTCTTGTTTTTTCCTCACGTGATTTGTTAATCCTTAATTCACCGTTTAGGAAGTAGGAAGCCATGAATCAGAAGGAACTCTACAATGCAAGTCTGCTATTTCCTGCTGAGTAGCAACAGGCTGTGGAGTGGACATACAGATTTTTCTGGATGTGGCAAAAGATTTCTTTCAGCCCCTAATTTGCAGTGTCAGAGTAACCCATTATCAAGACAATTAAAAAGACTGCAGTAAATGCTAGCATACAGAAGACATCAAGCTTCATTAAAATGTAATTGGAAGCAAAGCTTAATGAGGTAAAGGGGAAAAAAAATACCCAGAATCCTTTTGGGTTTTCTGCCCCTCCCCCTTGCTTTGCCTGAGCCAGCAACTACTATATTGAAAATTAAAATTTGCAAGCTGCATTATTATTTTGTGTTCCTTGCAGCAGCTGAAAAGACATGATGCTTTAGTGTAGCTTTGCAAAGAGTGTATAAAGATATACCCGCTGTAATTTTAGACTAAAGGCAGAAATGATTATGCTTTCTCAAGTTCTAAAGTTTCTGGTAGGAGTAAAGCTAATCTGGTTTTGCTCATCCAAAGCAGACAATGAGGGCTAAATGGAAACGTGTTTACAGCTTTGCGCTGATCATTAGACAGCAGTGGGCTTTGAAGCAACAATTTCCCAGATTTCCTCCTTCCTGAGGACAGCAAGAACAACGAAGCAGGGAAGAAAAAAAAAAAAGGAAAAGGACTGAGAGGAAAGCAGCAGCCATTGTGCCTAGCAAGCCTGGATGAAACGGCAATGCCTCTGGTAGGGACGTGGGTAGTAAATGTAATGTTTGTATAGGAGGTAATAGCTCAATAAGGCAGTGGGCTGGTTTCCCAGGTCCTTAAAGGCTACCTGCTATAAAGCATCTGCAGTTCAGCTGGTACCATTGTGATACATGCTGGTAGAGCCCCCTGGAGAGGTAGCTGCTCTGTCTTGCAGCGAGGTTGAAGCCAAACCTGGATTTTGCAAAGGCTGAGCTGATGTGGGTCCAGCTTCCTTTTACTTTTTTTTCCTTTCTTTTCTCCCCGAGTCATCAAGTCAACACATTTTTTTCCGCAGGAGAAAACGGACCAGTTCAGTTCATTACATATCACAATCCTGGGCTTGAGTTAGCGATTCCTCCCCTTGCACACAGCTGCAGCTTTTCTGGAAGCATCGTCATTCCAACTCAAGGCCCACATGGCAAATACAATACAAATATTTTTCCCAAGCCATCTGATCCAGTTAAGGTGCCAGGACCTGGCCTTTAAACTAGCTAAATATATTAGTCTCAGTTTGATCCATGATGGATTTTTTGTTTTGGTTTTGTCCTTTAAAATCAAATGTCTTTGGTCTCCAGTGGTGACTCCAGATGTGAATCCTGTACCTTTTCTAGAGAACAGAAAAACTCGACCCCTGGAGAAAGCTGTCTGAGCTACAAATATTGCTTCAAACCTGCAGTGCAGGTTTCAGTTCAGCCCTACCTATTCACCATCCATAGTTTTAGTGACAAAAATCGCATTTTAAAAAACAGTAATTTTAGAAGGGATTTTCCCCCTTCTCTCTCCTCTGATATGGACCTTGGAAACCTCTATTCTGATCCCAGTTCTGGTAAGATTTTGATAGCCAACCTTGTGCATCAGTTTTGAATAAAGCTTTCAAAAGCAACAAAGTGACCTCAGAGCTTCAGAGTGATTTCCAAGCAACGTCTGCACCAGAGGGGAGCTCCGAGGTACAAATGCCTGAGCTCATTTGGAGCCAGGAGATATGTCCACACAGCAGCAAACCCAGCTGCCCTGTCCCCTCATCCAGAATTGGTGTTTGCACCAGACTCCACTGTACTCTGCCTGACAATCAAAAGAACTGGGCTTTGAAAGCTTCTAGTATCTGAAAATTATGCCCTTCAACTTTTGTCTTTGCTTTTATTACTGTTTCTATTCTCTGTCATGTCTGTTTTAAGTTAAATCTTCTAGGTACCAGACGCTGTTCCTTATTAGGAGATTGTACAATGTATAAAACAGCAGGGCTCTAATCTCATGCACTCTAGGATCAAGCAAACAACCCGAAGAAAGGGATTTTGTCAAAAAATGTCAACAGAAGCTTGACAGAGTAGCACCTCCCACTGTCAAGATAGTGTGCCTGATATTTGAGATTACAAATCTTTGGTTGTTTTTGTCAAATAGGTTCCTCTTGTTTCCTTGCTTTCTCCCATTTATTTTTAATTCCAGATACAATGTCAATTTAATTCAATATGGGGAAAGATTAGTAGAGTATAACCTGCAACAACAGGACAGGTAGAGCGCTCTTAAGGATCATTAGCTGGGCTGAAGTTAAATGGAGGCCAAGGATTTGAATAAGCTTCAGATTGAATTTTCCTTTCACCTTTAGAGTTGTTCTCATTGGCAAACTATTCTACACTGTCTAAAACTGTAAATCTTCAGGTCTCCAGCTGCTCAAACAAGACCTTTCACTGACACAGTGTTGTCTTTAGGTTGAGAAAGATGCAAAGTCGTGGGATACTGGTCATTGAATTTTTCATTTTCCTGGGTTTACCAGAAGAATATTTTCCTTAAAATATAGAACTACAGGAAAAAAAAGTAAAAATCTACATTGCTACATGGTTGTGTTGTGACAGTGAATATAACTTTTCTTGTATCCCAAAAGCCTTTGAGTAAGATCTCCAAACTTTTCTTCAGTGAATATAAGTAAAGTGCCGGTGCCCTTTTTAGACCCAACATATCTATGAGAGTCCAAGTCAAGTTTTCTGTTATCTGAATCTTCTGTGACAATATCATCTAAATAATTACTGGGGGGTGGGGGTGGAGGTAAGGTAGAGCAATCATCTGGTTAATAGCATGGTGGAGAACAAAAGGAAACAGCTTGATTTTTCACTGTGTTTTGGCCACACCCTTTGCCAAGGCTGAGATTGTGATGACAACAACACTTAAACAAAGTTTGTGGTTTGGATGATATGGTTTTGGACAATATTAAAAAGTAAAAGAGGAAGAGTTGAGTTCTTTACTGCTTCTTCATTGCCTGCACAGGTCTCTGGTTTTAATAGAGTTTTAGGGAAAATAATGTGTGCTACAGCCTTCAAAATGAATGTGCTTTTGATGTACATAATTGAAGGAAGTTTCTCCTTTCTTATACAAATGAGATCCAAAGGGTCTCATCTCTATAGATAATATGGTGAAGTTCTCTGTCTTAATGTGCTGATTATTTTTACATGTCATGCTTAGCTTTGTAGGGCAATCCTCGCTGTACTGCACTTCTTGCTAAAAATAGGAATATTGTCTACTAGAAAATGGTAGCTAATGTATTTTTTTTCCTATCAAAAATGTGTTTGGCCTTTTAAAGGAGGAAATTAAAGATGGAACTGGGAGTTTGTTGTCTTTTGAGGGGCATCTGAGACATTTTGAAAGATTTTAGCTTCTTGTTTTATGTTAATTTTTAAAAATTTCATCAGAAAGAGGAATGGAGGGAAAAAGAGAACACACTTTTTGACAAACCTGTGTGGCAGGGTGTCCTGGGTTGAGCGACACAGGACTAACTTCTCTTCTAATGCTGGGGAAAACTTCACTTTTAGTACACTCTGGTGTCTGAATTCATGAAAATATTTACTTTATAGCCAGATAGGCTATGTGGGATTCAAGGTCTCAGTGTTTTCAAGCCCTGCCAGGTGCAGGGATGAGGAGGAATGAGGCCTGGGCATTTGACCCAGGCTGGCCAACAGGAGTATTTCATACCATGAACGTCCTATTCAATATAAATTAGAAAAGTTTGCTGCGTAGTTCTCTCTCCCTTGATGGCAGCAGTCCAGACAACTCCTTGCCCTGGTGCTGGACCCCTGAGGCCTTCCCTTCCTCCCGAAGCCATTGTGTTTGCAGCGTCTGACATTTGTGTTCCACTGCTGGGAGTACACAGTTTCCTACTGATATAATTGGCTGAGTGTAATTCTTGTATATCTTATATTAGTATCGGGATTAATACTGGTTCTTTAGTATTATTGTTAATTATTTAGTCTTATTATTTAGTTAATTATTTAGTTATTTATATATAACTCTATTTAGTTAATTATTTAGTCCATTTCTATTTCAACCCTCATGTTTCCTTGCTTTCCCTGATTCCCCTTTCTGAGTGAGGAGGTGTCATCGGGTGATAGAACAATTGTCTAAATGACAATAAATTGTTATGGGTTTTCTCAAACCATAACACAGGGAAATGAGCACTAATTTAACTATGTAGACATTAATTATAATAGGCTTCTATGTGGTACTACAACACAGATGTCTCAAACACAGATGCTAGCAGTTTGGGATGAAGTCTGCAAAATTATTTGGTTTCATGTTGTAACATTTTATAATTTTATAGGGTGAAACTGCAGATTTCAATTTCAGTCACTGTGTATCTATGGGAACTCTTGGAGGGTGAAATAATTTTATTCCTGGAATTCAGAACCAGAGCTTTTGCTGCAGTTTGAAAGCACGTTGGGATAGCTTGGGATTTTCGTTTTACCAGCCTAGTTCTTTATAGAGATTAACCATTGTACACTCATGCTTTTGCAGTGACAATACTGAGTTTTATACAGCTCAGATACAAAATCAAAATTGAAGTTGTATATTAATACCTGAGGCTCTGGGTAGACCCTCTGGAAAAATTTAGGAGAAAGACCAAAGGTGAAGGAGAGGAAAGGGGATAACATAACTGTTATCACTCTCCTCTTCCCTACCTCCCCCCCCCCCCGAAAAAAAGATAAAAGCTCTGTATACACATTATCATATAAATAGGTTGCTCTGCAGTTGCTCCACTCCAGCTCTGGGATTCAAGAAACCATTGGACAAGCATAAGCTTAAAGCCAGCAGAATGACCACAATCAACTTTTTCATTAACAACAGGATCACAGAGGAAGGATTTACACAGGTGGAACGATTAAAAAGCATGGGGCTGCAATAAAAGGGAATGAGACTTCAACTCTGTCTCTAGAAGGACCCTTTCTCCCTCTCTCTTGTTTCCTCCTTCTCTCTTTTGTGTTGTTGTTCTAATCCAGGGCTCCCAATGGGCTAGCATTACATCTTCCCTCGAATTAGCATTTCCATTCCCTGGGGAGGGCTGCTGTGGTGATGACTAAGGGAAAGGGATGATAAATTTTAACAGAAACACTTTTGCAGAGTGCTGATTTTTCTGTTTGTAAAGCATGCACCTGCACAAAAGATGCCGAGTGAGATAAAATTGTTCCATCTTGATGGGAGACAAGTGCACCCGGAGACACACACTTACTTAACATACATTACAGGGATGCCCTGTAGTAGTATCACACCGGGAGTTGTTTGGCAGAGCAGGAAGGGGGAGAGGGGAGGAGCCATGCAGGGTAGATAGCCTTAATCCCAAATCAAACATCCTATAGATTATATTTTGGAGTATTGGCACACAGCTCCATTGCCACTTTCTTTCATGACCTTGTACATCTCACTTCCTCACTTTGTGCTTCAGTTTGCCAGCATCAGCGTGGTTCATCAAGCGGGGATAGACAGCTGAGGCAAAAGAGAGCTTGAGTCCCTGAATATCATCAGTCACACTCCAATGGAACATTAATGTTTACAGAGCAGTTAAGTTCATTTCTGAATCCCCAGATTGTTACTCTTGGGATTTAAAGAGATGTAGGGTGCTCATAGGTGATAAATTAGAACCTGGAGTAGTGCCAGCGCTGTGGGGCCTATATATGGAGATTAATATGAGCAAACTAGAGCCATCCGAAACTCCACAGAATGTTCCTACCCCACACCATCACAGATGGGATGGAATACTCTATTGGTCAGTTTGGGTCACCTGTCTGCTCCTCCCCACAGGTGTGACCCTTCCACAGGGTAAACAACCAAGTCAGCTGACCCTGGTTGCCACAGCAACAAGTATAAGCAAGAGCCTCTCTCACTGAACAGAAAGTTGGCTCTGCTCCACCCCAAACCAGGACAATTATTCATGGTCATACTGTATTTGCAGCATTTTTAGCTGAATTGACAAAGTAAAGCCATGGATATTTTCTGGGAGAAAGGTCAATGCGCTCCCCATATTGTAGATTCAAAAAAGAGTAACAAACGTATTCATGTCAGTGATGGATGTGCAGAAACTTGGGAGAGGTCTTGTTTGCTTATGATTATAACTATGCTAAGGATTTGATCTAAGGATATTGTATTACAAGAGCATACTAGGAGCCTGTGACCAATTAATTTTTTTTTATGATACTACTGAATTTTGGTCTCTTCCTGGGGTTACTATTATAAACCAAAATATTATATAATGGGGAAAATATTTTTTTTTTTTCTGTGTATGACTCACCCACAGTAAGAACAAACCATGGAGGAAAACAGTGGATTTACCAATCAAAATATTGCAAAAGCAGAAAAAGAGGAAAACGCTAGATCTTCCCTTCTTTAGTAGGATGTCCTCTGGGTTTACTTCTTCATTGCACTTATGCAGAGTTGAAGAGGATGGGTATGACCTGGTTCTGATCTCCTTTCACAAGGCAGAGACTCAGATCCTCAATATTGTTGTATGTGCCTCGAGAAGGAAGGAAAATATTTTTTAATCTGATCCCATCTCCTCAGGCAATCAGACAGGCTGGTCCTTCAACAGTGATGGACATGGAGTAACAAGGAGAGGATAGGACAATAAAGAGCCAATCTCCTGCTACCTAACAAGGCAAGCTTATCACTCAGTCTGGGTTGTACAGTCCAAAGTTATGGCTGGTGTTCTGACTCTTCTTTATGTGAAAAGTTGCGGTGGAAGAACATATTCAGAGCAAGCACTATATCATTGAAATGTCCCAGCCAGCAAATTTGCTTTAGCATTCTTAATGGCTATACATAGCACATTTCTTTAGAGGTTCTTAGAGAACTTTGCAGAAGCAGGTGATTGAAAGGAGATGGGTATGTCTGAGAATCAGAGTCCTTTTGCTTTCACGGTGTCCTGAAAAAAGAAGCCAGAGTGCCAGTCTCTGGGCTTCAAACTGTAGATCATGCTGTTGTGAGATGCTGGAAAAGACATCTAAACACCCTGCTCAGAAGGAGTTTCAACCTTTGACAAATAGCAAGCACTCTGAGCCAGCAAAGCCACTGACTTCATCCAGAGAGGAGAGAGGAAGAGAGGCAAAGGCAATGTTTAATTAGGAAGCTAATTTCATGACATCATGCCTCCTGACCTTTATTCCATTAATGAAGCTGAAAGTAGGCCACAAATTACAGGGATTTATTCTCCCCTGTTGGGACCATGTTATATCTGTTTGTCTGCTTGCATGGAAAATGCAACATCATTCCCAGCTGTTAACTTATTCCATAAACATTCACCATCCACTCTGCTCTTCCTGTAGCCTCATTTATACTGCATGCCTAATGCCCTGTATAAATTGCCTTTCTCTGCATACTAATATGGTCATCTTTTTATTATTTTTTTTTTAAGTAATGGGCATAGAAAGAGTAAGTACAGCCACCTCTGAGGATTTACCGGGAGCTAAACTCAGAGTATAAGGGCTGCATCCCAAGGTACCAAGAACTCCTGAAATAGAAATGGTGAGATGGGAGAGCAAAGAATTAATGTTGGTTTTATCTGTATCATGGAATGAATACTGAGGTCGTGATAACTCAGTCCTTATGTGGAAGGTGAGAAGGGAGAAGAGGACCCTGAAAATTAGCTGGACCCATGCTTGGAAGGCTGCAGATTAAAATGCCTCAAGACACGGCCCCTGCTCTGACCCAGAGCTCCTGGTGGTTTATGTTAAGGAATCTGTAGTGGTGCCTGTCTCCTTCTCTCCCCAGTATCTGCTGTTCCCCACAGACAAGGCAGCGGAGCAGAAGGCACCTCTGCTCCATGCTGCTACAGCTTACAGCCCAGGATCCTAACACAACATGCAACAGATGCCAGCTCTGGTTCCTGCCGGAGCCGTCCTCTGCTGAGACGCTGGGAAAGGAGGCGGCTTTGGTTCTTCTGCCATCACTATTGAGGCACTTAGCTGAGTTAGAGGGGAGTAATGTCTGAAGTCAGCCCCACATAAATCACCAGAGCTCCTAAGTCAGGACAGCAGAGAATGTGTTTTGAGGATACAAGTAAATAACTCCAATGGTGACTTGCCACAAAAAGGGGCAGTGTCGTCTCCTGCCCTTAGCTGCGTGTTGGTGCTCTCCCTGCTGCACCAGTGTAGCACTCATCAGGCTTAAGGCGAACCAGCTCATGCAGCTGGTCTGACCAGGCCTGGTGTAGGACCTATGTGGAGTCAGACAAGCACCAGTGCCATCCTGATAAAAGGGTAGGAAAACAGATTTTAAGTCCTGCTGCCAAGAAAAGCTGTCCCATGGCTCTGCAGTGACAGCTGAAGTCCCTTTCTCAGACTGCACAGAAACCAAAGTGAAGGCTGGGAAAGTAAGTGAACTGGGATGCGAATCTGGCATCTCAGCACTGAAAATTGAGTTATAACTAAAAAATGGAGGTATCTGATGAACATGTGGTCCACTAAGCAGTAACTGAAGTCCCAGAGCAGGAAAGATGACATGGTGTTGTGTAGGGTTTCTAGTGAGGGCTCTTGAGATAAAGAATCATTTTTACCTGGTTCCCTACCTCACACCAGCCCCAAGGTCCTTCCTCTTGTCTGACCCCAGGGATGCCCACTGCCTATGACAGGGTGCAGAATTCAAAAGGTAACTCGCATCTCTGTCCACTCTCCCCATAGCCCTTCATCCCCAGTGCTGAGTGTTTGCTCCCTTCCCATCTCTGACTCCAAGCTCTGCAGCAGCCTCCTCCTGCCCCGCTCCTGTCTTTGGGCAAGAGCAGTGAGAACCAGGAACCCAGCACAGGCCCTTCTGCTCAGCAGTGCAGAACGTTACGACGGGGTCAACCAGACTGGCCCTTGTGTGTTGTTTTATAAATATGTCCTCCAGTCACCAGGTCAGCCGCATAAAGACTTCTTTCTGAAATATGGGAACCTGACAAGTGCTTAGCAGATGGCCCAACATCCTGAATCCGGTCTCTGTGAGATTCTCCTCTCAGCAGCGCCGGCACACGCTGTTCTGATGGTGCAGTGCCAAGTGACTTCTGTGTCAGTGCTGATCTTTGGAAATAAGTCTCAGTGGGGGATTGATGACAGAGTTCTTCTGACCTGAGGGAAATTGGTAGGAGGAAGGCACCAGATGTGGAGTTGGTCTGCAGTGGGGAGGGGAGAGGGGGAGGGAGGGTGGGGGAGGATGGAAGGCGAGCAACTTGAATATTAAATCCTCTTGAGCCAGGGAGCACGGTGAGGCAGCAGAGCCTTTAACTCTCTTCCTCACAGGCTGTTTTCCAGGGAAGGAAAACAGCTTCAATCTGCTAAAAGAATCCCAATTTATGTTTGAAAGCATATGTTTGCACTGGGAATCCAGCAAACGGCACTGCAGTGCTTAACTAGTAGGTCAGTGCTGTGAACTGGGAATTCATCTCTGCCTTTAGTGTGGTGAGTTTATCTACACACATTTATGCTGTTGTGGCAGTAATGAGGAACAGCATTTGCACGGAGAAGGTCTGGAGGACGCTGGCTTTCCATAAGGCTTACCCAGAGCTGCCCCTCGCTCTGAAAGCTGACAGGGTTTGTGGGAACCGCTCTGCCCTTTGTTGCTTTTACTGGGGAACTGCTCTTGCCTGAAACGAGGGACTATCCTTCTACCTGGCCTGAGGACACTGTCTGGATTCAGCTCTAACATTAAAGAGCTGTTGGTCGAAGAGGTGAAAGGGAAGCAGCCCGATGGCAATACTAGCAGCTGTACCCTTAGGCAGGAGCCTACACTCCTTTCTCCCAAAACTACTGAGGGTATGTAGATTAAAGTCTCAGGGGTCTTTTTGTTATGTCAGATCTGGGTCTTGCACAGTTTGTTGCTGAAGACCCATGGTGTCCTCAGGAGGGAATAGCACACAATGGCTTCTGGAATGGGACCCTGTGTGCCTATGCTATAGGTGAACAAATGTGCAGAGCAATAGTGTGCAGAGAAAATTCATCCTTTATCCCACTGCTGCTTCCCTGCCCCTGATGTGGTCTCTGAAGAACTGCCCTCTTTCCTACAAACCAGAGCAATTCTTTACCCCAGTTTCTCATTTGGATCAGAATGGCTCTACAAATGTTTTCTCCAAATGGAGAAACAAGAAATGAAAGGGTTTAATCTAAGATGTGAATTATGTTAGGCAAACCAACAACACAACCTCCAAGTTGACCTTATTGTTTATTTCCAACTAGGCTCATTTTTGTATAGTCACTTAGGGACAGCATCATTTATGACAATGAGCAAAAGTTTACATAAGGTATTTTTAACAAGCAGGCAAAAACTAGGTTTTTTTTTAAAAAAATCCTCCCAAATAATATGAATTATTTCATTGTATCTTTACTCTTGAAAGAAAAAGCTAAAGTTATGCTTCCCCCCACATCCTATGTGAGAACACAGTTCAGCACCATATGCAGAAGCACACTGTCGTGGGCAGAGTGATTAACTTCACTCGCGAGAGAGAAGTAGTGAAATATTTATTAAGGTGAAACAGTGATTTAACAAAATCAGTAGTAACTGCAATAGTGTTTTACGAGATTCGATGACAAGGTACACTCTAGTATTTACTGCATAGAGGACAGGGTCAGACAAGCTGTCAGGGAGACCCTCCCGTTGAGTCACGAGGTTCAGAAAGGACCCCCTTGCTTTCTAAACTCCTTCTCAGAGAGGAGTCTGGGTGCGGCTGGATCCAATCCTAGTCCCAGACTTGGTCAACGGTTTATGTCTAAAGGATTATATATGCACAATCAACCCTTTACATTACTTAGCTAAGATTTCAAAGTTTAGCATGCTGTTAGTCACTTACCGAGAATCTGTTGTGGCAAGGAATCTCTCAACCTCGAGGAGTAGCGTAACCTTAAGCGAGCGTCCTCACAAAAGGGCAGATCCTGGCGTGCAGCCCGCTGCCATACAGGAGAGCTCAAAGGGCTCTTGGGCTTTCCACTATTTATACAGTAAGATAATTGACCTATAGTCGTATTCTCATGGGAACAAAATATCTAGGTCCCCACTCCAGACAGTGTTTTGGCTGTGTTGCCAGCCGTCCCCCAAAGTCCAGGTGCAAGTTATCGCAACTGATGTTGTGATGGCCATGGTGGCCATGGCCTGAGCAGGAGCTGGGGGGGGGGGGGAGGGGAAAGGGGGGAGAAGAGGGGGAAAAACAGGGAGAGCACACTGCCACACTCCACCCCGTGACCCGTGACTCTAGTCAATTCATCTTACCTTCACAGAGTGGTGGTGCAGTCACCTCTTCCCTCTGTGCCATAAATAGTATATTGATAGTTGTTTGCGCTCAGAGACTCACGGTAAGTAGACAGTAAAGCACTGCTATTTGTTATTTGCTAATTTGTATGTTTTGGGTGGTTGAAGTTGGGTTATTTGTTTGGTCAAGTACCAGATCTTTATATACAGCAGAACTATAAGCAACAAACATATTAAAATTAGAATCAACAAGATTACAACTGGGTGAAGCATACAATTAAACAGTCTCGTTGCTGTTGGTGACCATTCAAGAAGAATTTCCCACCAGTGGTGTTCTCCATCCTTCCTCATTCTTTCGAAGACATGGTGTATCTCTTCTGTATCATGCTGAACAGTGATTAGAGTTTTGTGTCCATCGTTTCGGATTCGTTCTCGCAGCTGACACAGGTCATCGTGTTGTAGAAGTTTCTTCACCAATGTAAGATTCATTCCAATGGGGGTAGGCAACAAATCTCAAATCAATGTATAATTAGATTGTAGCCATTGTTAAGACATAGCAGGAGCTGAATAATTAAAGTCACATCCTATAATTTTAGTAAAGTTACAAACACAAACATTTGAGTGATTACTTGTATCTATGGTAACGTTATCTACAAATATAGTACTACAAAGGGTTCTCATACAAACATATCCTTTTCCAATATATATAAGTACAATTTCAAGGTTTTCATTGAGATGTATTTCAAAATGACAAACATTCTGTTCAGTATCAAGACAAATGTCTTGGGCTTTGATGGTGTTACTCTCACAAATAAATCCTTGTTGTTCCCGTACAACACATGCATTAACATCAACAGTCTGCCATTTGTTCCCATTCCATTGGGCCCATACTCTATGTTCTAATGGACAGAGTGTAGTTCCATTGTGACTTAATCCTAGTGCAATGATTGGGTATATGGTGTATACCGAAGCATTGCGTATTGTTAGGACAAAAGCTGTAGCTTTACTGTTGATGGAGTCATAAGTAAAATTGACTAAATGCCACCAGGATTGGAATTTCCTTTCAAATTCAGTTGCATTATCCCAGATTACCTTTCAAATTTCAATGGGTAAGGTACCTTCTGCACCCTCTCGTATAATTGCTGCTACCGTAGATTGCATCCACAGCTGAGCTTGGATACAACTAAGAGCTAGAGAAACATTGGTTTGGGCTGCATCAAGTGTGTCCACAATCAATTGGTGATCCCTTGTCGGAGTGGGAGACGGACCCGGAGTAACGATGAGTCTCAATATGAGTATGGTCGTTCTCCCTTTATTCAAGTTCACACAGAGTATATAAAGACAGACAAGCAGAGCACGCGCTAGCAACAGTTATACGATTGGCTTACAGTCTCTGTTCACGTGCCTAGAGCGCTCACACAATTAGTGCGGACCTCTTGTCCACGCACAGCAGATGTTTCTCTATCTCCCGGAGGCAGTACCGCTTATCACCTACTTATCATGTAGCTACTTCTTCATACTTCTGTTTCTCAAGGACAGTTCACAGCCTCCTCCGGGCTCTCATCCCTATCAAAGACTGGGTTGCTCATTGTAATCAAGTCATGCCCTTTTTCACTCAGCTATTCCTCCACAATTCCCCCTTTTTGTTTTTGAGCAATCCAGGCTTGGTTTACTACTTTTAACATAGCTCTCTTAATACAACTAAGCACTAAACATAAGCATAGACCTATAATCACAAGAGTTATTATAATGCGCAAGCCTTCAACAAGCAAGCCTACTAACCATTGTGGCATATTTCCAAACAAGTTAGTCAGCCACCCATCTAAAAACCCATGGTTTTGACGAATTTTGTTTGCATGCTCTTTTAACCACTGCAACTGTTTATGAATTGATTCGCTGTGATCGGACAAATTCATACAGCACATGCCTTCAAAATCCTCGCAACCATGACCTTGAGCTAATAGCAAAAAGTCAACTGCCGCTCTATTCTGCAAAATTGCGTGGCGTAAGCTATTTTGATCTCCTAACAGAGTTTCTATTACCTCAGTGGTGACTTTAGCTTGTTTTTCAGCCCAACAAGCTAACCGTCCTATCTCCTTCAAAGCTCTGCCTGCTGCTGCCCCAGGTACAAACATGGATAAAAACACTCTCTCAGTGGGATTGAGTAAGGTAACTTCATCATTGCAATTTGGTGGGAGACCCGTGACCGCCCGTTTTGTACGTGCGGCGTTTTCTCCCTTGGTCACATTTTTCCACCAGTTTTGATTTGGGGCCAACAGCGTTAATTTGCCAAGATAACATGGACCACCTATCGCATTTTTCGGTATTCCCTGCCATGCCCTGTCACCACATATCAAAAACACGTCTGGCGGCAAGGCTTTTGGGGTGCCATTGTTCCAAATTTGCTGTTCCCCTTTTGTTCCAACCCCAAGGGCTCCCAATCCTTGTTTTCATGTGTCATTTGTGCCACAAAATGCGCCTTTATATCTATAGTCATAGTAGTTTGCTTTCGGAGTGACGTTTGTCCACCCCGTCCAATTAAATGATCGATAATAATTTACGCCAGTAAAGGCAGGTCCTCCAAAAAATATGCAGGTTTGAGTCCAGTTCTGGGAGGCATTTCCAATTCTCACTGATCCTAACAGTTCTAATTCTTGAGGGTCCCAAGGCAGCGTAACATTCAAGCTATTAAGGAGCGTGGCACTACAATTACTAACACTCTGAGAATTAATACAGTTCTGCTTACTATACTTGCTAAAGTCTTCTACCTTAAAACCAGGCACTCCTATCAAACATGTCCGAAAAGGCTCTGTAGCAGAAGCAAGCGATAGACAAAAGGCTTGTTGTCCTGTCTTATTCGCCCAGGTGACCCACATGTTTTCCCTAGGTTCAATCTTGTGGAGGGTCATTACCGCCGGGATCAATATCCCCAGGGCCAGGATCTTGAACATCTTGGTTGTCAGGCGGATCATGTCGAGTCAGAGCAGGTTTTACAGCTCGACTGGGCACCCACACTGGACCGCAATCTGTGGAGACACACATATAACCTCGACCATTAAATATAACAGGAACAGGCCCCAACCAAATTCCAGAGACTGGATCTTTATACATCACTTTGAGTTGCGGGAGTATTGTTGTACTATTGAACTTAAGGTTTTGATGGTGAATCATCACTGGCGGTTCCTCTCGATCACCCATGAGACAGAGAAAGTTCAACGTAAAGAGCACACGATGTAGCCTTTGCTGAGCATCTGTCTCTTCTCCCTTTTGTTTACCTAGATAGTCCTTCAATACTTGATGAGTGTGTTCCACTAATCCTTGTCCCGTAGGCGAATGTGGGATCCCTGTCGTGTGATCGACTCCCCATCTTAGCAAAAACTTTCTAACCTTTTGACTAACATAAGCAGGCCCATTATCAGTTTTAATGCATTCAGGCACTCCTAATACAGCAAAGCAAGCAAGTGTTTACATATATGATGTGCCTTTTCTCCAGGCAATGCGGTTGCCCAGATCATTTTTGAAAAGGTGTCAATGGTCACATGTACATACTTCAAGCGACCAAACTCTGGGATATGTGTGACATCCATCTGCCATAACTCTAACGCCTTTAATCCTTTTGGGTTCACTCCTAACCCTATTCCTGGGCCATGGCTCCCACATTTCGGGCAGGCTTGGATAATGCCTCGAGCCTCATTTTCTGTTAAATTAAATTGTCTTTTTAGCCCTTTTGCATTTTGGTGAAAATTCTCATGACTCTGCCTAGCTTGTTGAAATTTATCCATAGGGGGCACATGACACACTGGACTAACCAGGCTGTCAGCAAGTTGATTGCCCTGGCCTAATCCAAGGTCTAGCTGATGACTACGAATATGGATAACACAACAGGCGGCTGTTCTTTGGTCAAGTATAGATCGCAACCGAATAAATAAACTCCCCAGCCTAGGATTAGCTGTCTCTCTAAGTAGAGCGTCTTCCAGGCGTGGCACTATTCCAGCCACATACAATGAGTCTGTTACTACATTCAAGGGAGTGCTTAGCCAATTGTTCAAGGCCCATACTACTGCAGTTAGTTCCAATGTTTGAAGGGAATCTCGAGGTTGTCCCTCTATGATATGCTGACACCATTGACCCTTTTCCTGCCAAACACAGGCTGCACGCCGCAAGCGTTTGCCTGCATCTGTATACAGAGTGATACCATCTGACAATGGGTCTCTCCATACCTTGGGTCTTTCTAGCCACTGATTTCTTTTTAGAACTTGCCACAATTTCCCTTGTGGCTGTTGTGAATGCACTCTCCCACTGTAGCCTAACAAGGCCTCTTGCATGGCAGCGTCATTGCGCAGCCACCATTCTAAATCTACAGCGTTAACAGGTATGCTAATATCCTCTGGTTCTTTACCACTGATTTCTATGATTCGTGATCTTCCTTTTCGTATCAATTCACCTACTGCTTCAGTTCGCGTTTGAATGCTCGTTTTTGGTTGTACACTTAAGAACACCCATTCTAAGACATTGAACACATTCTCTTTTGTTACCTTCCCTTCGCATTTGTCAGTGGCATCACCAAAGAAGGAGAAGGGAGTAGCAAGTTCCCCCTTTTTGTTATGCCACTGAGAAATGACTGCATATGGTGAATCTTTCCCATTACATATCATCAGAGACACTGGCAACATTAAAATGCGTCGAGATGACCACGTCGATTGCAGTTTTTGTGCAATTTGTTGTAGTGCTGCTTGTTGCATTGCCGTCAGAGTAACGCCGTTGGCTGGATGATTGCTTCTCAATAATTCTGTTAAGGGTGCAATGTCAGTATTGGAAATGCCAACACAGTTCCGCACCCATTGAATGTCTCCAAGCAGGGTTTGGACATCAGTCAGTGTACGCAATTGAGTTGCAAGCTCGGTTTTTTGTGGTCGAATCTTGGAGTCTATGATGGACCATCCGAGATATTTCCAGGGAGCTGTGCGCTGTACCTTTTCGGGTGCGATAACAAGGCCTTTTCTTGATAATACGTCGGTTAATTGCTGCAAAGACTCTTCAGTGAAAGGCTCCTTTTGATAGACTGGCTAGAATTTGCTTGGTGGTCTTATTGGCATTATCAAAAGCCAATACTTTGAACATCTGTTGTTTGCCGCTGTCATCTAAATCAGGGTGATTCATGATTGCTTCCCACAGTCGGTCAACAAAGTTACTATATTTTTCTGTAGTTCCTTGCATCATGGTACCAAATGACGGAATAGTAGATCCTGGGAGGCCGAGAAACGCCTCTAGGGCAAGTTGCGCTGATCGCTGTAATAGGTTTGCTGGAAACGTCAATTGTACTTCCAAGTCACTAAATTTTCCATGCCCTGTGAACATCTCTGCCGTGACTCCACGGAGGGCGTCTCCCTCCCCTTGTCTTCGAGATGCTTCATTCATGGCTCGTTGTTGCCAGGAGGATTCCCACAACAAATATTGTGTTGGAGTAAGCAACAGTCTCATTAGGTTACGACAATCATATGGACACATCAGATCAGCAGAAAAAATCCAGCTGACAATTTGTCGGGTAGCCTCAGATTTTACTCCATAAGTTGAGATGGTGGTGTGAGCTTGTTGTAAAATTTTCCAATCATGTGGTTCCCATTTGCCAGTATTGTTTACATGTACAACGGGACACGCGAGAGGTGGAGTTCCGCCCAGACTAGCGGCTGCTCCCCACTGTCCTTCTAGTATAGCGTCTCTAATAATGCCATTCCAATGTGTAGTTCTCGGAGGTGTTGAGGGATTCACTAGCCATGGAGGCATGTTATCATCCTTCCTCGCCACACGTAAATCTAACTCGTCGAGCCGCCTTAAAACTGTCTGTAGCAGTTTGTCTGTGGACAGTTTACGACTCTTGTCCGGGGGTGGAGTTGGCGGACCAGACAAGTCACTGGAGGGGGGTAGCGGTGGATACAAGGGAGGCGGAGTTGCTGGAGGCGGTGCTGTGGGCAGAGGGCGACACGCTGCTCCTCCCAAATCGATGAGATCAGTAGACGTTTCAGGCCCCTCCCCTATCGGAGTTTTCTGAGGAGGCGCTTCCGCATTTGCATTACTTTTCTGTTCTGGTTTCGCATCACTCACTTCCGCTTTTCCCGAGTTTTGCAAGGGGTTCAGCGGCAAGTCTTTACTTTTCTCAGGAGGGTCAGAGTCCTCATTAGCTCGAATTTCAGCAACAGTTTTACACACAGTCCCGGTCATTCCCTTTACCGCGGGCAGCCCAAAGAACCGCGCAATAGGTCCAGGCTTACTTTCAGGTTTTAAGGCGGCCGCTCCTGGACGTAACATTTGAGCAGCTGCACAGGCTACTTCCCGCTCCGCTTTCATCGCTTTTAAAGTCTCTAGCACAGTATGCCACAACCCACGGACGGCTTTTATCTCTTTCTCCTCTTTTTCATCCCCCTCGATTGTTTTTTGCCACATCGTCCCTCCAAAATCTCGCCATTCCGAAACAGAAAACAGCATAGGTGTGTCAGAAAAATGACCCCATCGCTGTCCTAATTTAATTAACTTTATCAACAGTTTCGCCGGTACTTCATTATCTCTCTTAGAGAGGATTCCAGCGAGTAGCATGGAACTTATCAACAGTTTCGCCGGTATTTCACTCCCTCTCTTAGAGAGGATTCCAGCGAGTAGCGTGGCCGCAGCTTCTACTTGCATCACTGCGCCTGGGAGGCGAGAGGCCACCTCGCACCGTTGTCTGCTCCCGTCTTTGCGCCCGAGCAGCACTTCTCCCAGCCGTGGTTTCCCACTCCCCTCCTCTAGCTGCTTACCGCAGACTCGGAGAACTCAGTCCCGCTGAGCTATGGATCTCTGTGCATCCTCTGCTACCAGATGTCGGAGTGGGAGACGGACCCAGAGTAACGATGAGTCTCAATATGAGTATGGTCGTTCTCCCTTTATTCAAGTTCTCACAGAGTATATAAAGACAGACAAGCAGAGCACGCGCTAGCAACAATTATACGATTGGCTTACAGTCTCTGTTCACGCGCCTAGAGCGCTCACACAATTAGTGCGGACCTCTTGTCCACGCGCAGCAGATGTTTCTCTATAGAATCATAGAATCATAGAATCATAGAATTGCCCAGGTTGGAAGGGACCTTTCAGATCATCCAGTCCAACCATCAACCCAACGCTGACAAAACCACCGCTAAACCATGTCCCTCAGCACCACGTCTGCCCGGCTTTTAAATACCTCCAGGGACGGTGACTCCACCACTGCCCTGAGCAGCCTCTTCCAATGTTTCACAACCCTTTCAGTGTGAAAATTGTTCCTAATCTCCATCCTAAACCTCCCCTGGCGCAACTTGAGGCCGTTTCCTCTTGTGCCATCACCTGTTCCTTGGGAGAAGAGACCGATCCCCCCGGCTACACCCTCTTTTCAGGGAGCTGTAGAGAGAGGCTATCTCCCGGAGGCAGTACCGCTTATCACTTACTTATCATGTAGCTACTTCTTCATACTTCTGTTTCTCAAGGACAGTTCACAGCCTCCTCCGGGCTCTCATCCCTATCAAAGACTGGGTTGCTCATTGTAATCAAGTCATGCCCTTTTTCACTCAGCTATTCCTCCACAATCCCTCTTATTAATTCTTTCCCACTGAGGCCATTGGTTAGTTCCCAGTGCTAATAGAGAAGATCGCAATGAGTGTTCCAATTTGTTTAAATCATTTGTTGTTGTGCTCAGTTTATTTGCAAGTACTTCAGCGTCTATACTATTTAAGACTCCTAGTCCTGTCCCTATGACACCGGTCGCATCTCTCTTTGTTCATCTTGGAGATGTAAGTGTTCGTCCATGTAACCATGCTAACCATCCTGCATAGGATGTACTCAAGAATGATGAACAGGCTGGTTTGATGGTAGAGATGTTAATTTGCATTAGTAATTCTACTCGTTTAAGGGACCATGATGGATTGAATAACACTTGTTGTTGGCCTGTATTTTTGATCATGTATGGTCCAATTTTGGAAATTTGTGGGGATAGAGTTTCCTCATTCTTTGCAATTGGTGTGGGTGTTGTCGTATGAAGCTTGGTGATGTCAATTTTGAATTTAAATGATAGTCCCACACTCTGGTGAGCCCAGAGACAGACTACAAAACCAGGTTGTACTAAGGTAAAATTGTACCAACAGTCCAGTTTTTCAGAGGCACAATGTTTCGTACCTTTGATGGTTGTGTTTGATATTGTGTTGTACACTGAAATCTGAGATGCTTTCTCATGGGTATACCCATTGATCATCCGGCACCCTATTTGAATTCTTTTCCCCGCTGTTCCCTGAAGTCAGAGAACTCTATCAGCTCCATCTGTATCCCAGTTCCATTCATTTTCTGAGTATACTTTGTCTCCATGCATGACTACAGTGGAAAGATTTAAATCTCCCTTACTAGAGTGTATTCCCATACTCCCAGTATACTTAACACAAGCTTGAGACCATGGCCATTCTGGCGTTCGTTGACCACAGGTTAGGAGCAGCATTGTTGAGGTTTGGAGTATTAACACAAACACAGCATTTCCATTTGACATCCTGTAGTGCTCTAAGAGGAAAAAAAACCAAAGGCTTGTTTCGGTGGGGAGAGTCCGAACAGGTTACCCCATTGAAAAGAAGGAAAAATCCATTGTGCGCTAATTCTGTGTTTTGTACCACTGCTATCGGTAGCTTCCCAGGCACATGGGCCACGAGGTTTAATTAAAGTCATAGGCACAATACCTATGGCTGGTAAATTGACCATCACAAGCTGTCCTGGCTGTAATGTTGTCAGGTATTCTCTTTCGTCAGTGGATGGAGCACTGAGCTCAGTTTTTACAAAGAATGCTCGGCTTATAGGGCTTCCAGTGGGCCCATATCGATTATTTAGTTGATGGACTACTTCAGAAAGTCTCGTATCCCATTGAACCTCATAAGGTTTGAGATTCTTTTTCAATAAGCCATTAGCTCTTTCTACCATCCCATTTGATTGAGGGTAGTATGGGGTGTGGAATACCCATTTAATTCCCTGTTGTTTTGCCCAATCTTGTACTTCCTTACATGAAAAATGGGAGCCATTATCACTTTGGATAACATCAGGAGTAGGTAGATTTGAGAACCACCATGATAGTCCTTGCACTGTATTTTTTCCATCGGCTCTCCAACGCTTATTGACCACAAGCAAACCGGAGACTTCCTCCACTCCTGTGAGGATATATCAGTATCGTGCAGAGGATTTGAATGGTCCAATATAATCAATTTGCCATGTAGACCATAAAGTTTTCCCTTCATTGATATGTAGAGGCGGTGCTTTAGCAGGATGATCTGTCTGCGATCTCAGCCTACACTGAGGACATGCTGTAAGAATAGTTTCACAAGTTTTCCTGTTTATAGGCCAGCCTTTACTCTGTGCAGTAAAGTGCTGCTTTACCTGTGTGGCTTAAATTTTGATGTAGTCATTCTCCCAATCGATACCATTCCGTATCTGAGGTGACTTTCCTAATTCTGGTTAGCTCATCTACCTTCTGATTCCACTTTGTGGCTGGTTGATTATCCTTAGCATGAGCTTTAACCCATCCAATCTTAAAAGGTGTTTTCCTGGCTATATCTAGCAATAATTGCCAGTCTTTGCTTCTCCAAACTGGGGATCCATTTACTTCCCAGTTTAAGGTTTCCCACTGACAGAGCCACTGTGTGGCACCGGCCCATACAGCATAAGAGTCTACATATATAATTTTTGCTCCATTCTGTGGTGCCAAAACGACTGCTCTTATTTCTCCTACTTGTGCACTGCCTTCACCTTCCTCTATTGCTTGTTTGCCAGAGGTAATATCTAATGCAACAGCTTTATATTGCCATTTACCTTTTACTCTTTTTGCAGAAGCATCTGTAAACCAAATGTTTTCTGTTGGGGTATTCTCAGTAAGGGGTGGTGCATCCAGAATGGGTGAAGGTTTAAAAGGTTGCTGTAATGCTAAAGGGTCTGTGTTTACGGGCATCTGGAATTTGGAAACCTTAGTGTGTCCTTCAGTTAACTGCTTATTTTCTGCAACTCCTGTTAGATAGGAGGGGAAGAAGAAGAGGGGAAAAAACAGGGAGAGCACACCGCCACACACAGTAAAGTATTAACTCTTTATTACTCTTCTACTTTCTAAATAATCCCTAACTTTGTCCCATAATACCATCTTTTATATTTATAAGTGTGGGTATGGGAGCAGATTCTCAACATTTCTATTAAAATTGTACAGGCAGGTACAATCTGCTACAGGCAAGACAAGGAATAGGTTGTTCTCTCATTCTTTATCTGATTTGCCCGGCTACTTCTCTGCATAAAATGAGACGAGGCAGGAGTTTCCTTCACCTCTCATAGTATGGAGCAAGCATGCATCACCTAAAGAAGAGTTTGTGGCCATCTCCAGCTTTTCCTCTCTTGAACACTCCCTGAGTACATGCTGGGGAAGACCTCTGGGGGAAACATCATCCTCTGGCAGGAGAGAGATTTGCACTGTTGCTTGGTTGCTTCAGCAGAGGCAGAAAGCAGAACATCAGAGATGGAGTAAGATGTTATGTCTGAAATCTAAAGTGATGCTGTTGCATCTCTCTTGGCAAGACCTCTCCACAGAGGTCAGGGCAGTTTTGTTACTTTGGAATACTTGGAAGTCAAAGTTGTAGTTTAGGCTTCAAGTAACTGATGAGTTCACATCTAGCATACTAAATCTCCTTAACTGCACAGTGGGTTTTAAAGAGTCCAGGCCATGTCCCATGATATCATGGGAATACATTAGTTGACAGCTAGGGAGAGAGGATTAATCCCAGAGCTTGAAGGCTTGGTCGTGTCTACTCCCAAACTTATTAATCAGACTTGGAGTTACTTGTGTTTGGCATTAGGAAAGGTGCACTGAGACCTAATTGGCGACTTCTCACTCTATCCCATAATGGAAGAACAAGGAGTGACTTGGTGAAATTAATGGCTGGTAAATTTAGAATAAATAAAAAGAACCACTATGCTGTGTGCCAGTCCCCTATGGGATTTACAGCCACAGGAGGTCATCGAGACAAATACTGTGGCTATATTATTAAAACAGGCTAGATAATTTTATTACAATTAATAATGTTTACAGTTACATAAGCTGAGATAATGAGGCTAATCAAATCTCATGCTTCAGGGTGTAAACTGATTGCCTGCAGGGGTCAGGAAGAAGTTTCTTTTTCCCCATATGCAGCACTGCACAATTGGCTAAGTGCCACGCATGGGGAGATTACCTTTGCTGGGACATTGGCGCATCGGCTACCGCTGGAGTGGGTGACTAAGCCCAGTGTCATGGCAGTCTCCTGATCCACACCTTGCTGCCATCTCCTCTTCCTCCGTGTGCTCTTGCTGCCCTGGATGCTGACCCCATCTCTCCCCCTCCTTCCCTGAGCATCCTCTGCATCCTTACCCTGTGCCCCAGGTTCCTGCCACTGCCTCCACCTCCCTCTTTCCATGCTATCTGCACTTTCCCACCTCCTGCATCACCCACACCTTACACCCAAGTCCCTTTTCTGAGCCCTGCTGCAAGCTCCAACATACTGTCTGGGAGCCCAGGCTAATAAGCCTGACTGAATTTGTGTGATTCTGTCCAAAGCTGACCCATTGTGGAGAAAGAAAATGTGGTTTTGTAGGGTCTGGGGTTCATGGAACAGGTTGTAAACCAGGGATATTTCCTGCAGTTTCTTTGCAGCTTTATTTTAATGACTTTTAGTGCATTCACTGGTAACATTCAGTATCCTCCGCTGAAAAGGTTTTCGTAAGCAACCTCACAAAAGCAAGGGCATATTCACTGAATGTCCAGCAAAAAATGTTTCTTTCTTGGTTCATAGAGAAACTCTGAGGAGAAAGGAGAGGTGATAAGTAGACAGGGAAGTGCTTTTAGATGTCTCTTCTGGGGAACAGGTGAAAATAACAGTTGTGTCATTATTTTGGGTGAGATGGGGAAAGGAGAAGTGAGGGATAAAGTGGCATCTAAGTCACATGCAGCATTTTGGATCTGCAGTGATTATTCATGCAGATATCTGGGCTGGCATCTGACAGGCAGATGAGCGGGCTTTGGGCTTGCAGAGCTGTGAGTAGATAATATCAAATTCCAGGTGAAGAGGTTTGAGGTCTTCACTGCACTGTTATCAATTTTGCCAAAGCAGCTTGGTGCCTAATAGACCCAGGGGCAGCTCTTCCTTCCCGGTTGCAGGCAGAGAGGGATGTGATAGACTCGAGGGCTGGGGCTGACTGTGGCCGGGGCTGACTGTGGCCAGGGCTGCTTCTGCAGCATGATGGTCCAAAGTCTTCAGCTGCCCAACACCACGAGTAGTTATCGTGCCCATCTTCTCACAAATTCAGTGACAGTCACTTGTTCCTTTGATTTCCACTTTAAACGCAGAAACAGGCTGGATGAGAAAGACTGCTAGGAAAGGACTTTTTATAAAGTACATTTGCTCCTGCTCCCTGAGTTGAGCTAACTCCAGGGCAAGTGCTGAAAGTTGCAGCTTCTTTTCTGTGAGCAGAGCTGATGCACTTGCTCTCCTCAGACAGAAGCATGATGATACATTTTCTTCCTTAAACATCTTTCCTGATTAACTCAATTTGGTGGGGAAGCCACCCCATGCTAAATCCCTCACTCAGATTTTGCCCCTGAAAGTGCACAAGAGATGACAGGGAAAAGCATGTTTTCCTCCTCAGCTACGGGCACACACCCCTCACCTCCAGGATTCATATTCGCCTCAAACAAATTGGGAAGCTGCCAAGCTCCATCGAACCCTGTCCTTGACGTAGCAGAACAAACTGTCACGTGTACTTTGAAAGGGTCTGTAATATAGGCAAAACATGGGGGTGACCTTGTCACTGAGAAAGTCTCTTACTGAACTGCTATTTATTAATGTAGACAGATGCAGAATACACCTTCCAATACCCCTTTCTAGCTGAATGCACTGAAAATTAGAATCATAGAATCATAGAATCTAGGTTGGAAGGGACCTTCAAGATCATCTAGTCCAACCATCAACCTAACTCTGACAAAAAAAACATCACTAAACCATGTCCCCCAGCACCATGTAAACCCGTCTTTTGAACACCTCCAGGGATGGTGCCTCGACCACTTCTCTGGGCAGCCCATTCCAATGCTTGATAACCCTTTCAGTGTAAAAATTCTTCCTAATATCCAACCTGAACCTCCCCTGGTGCAACTTGAGGCCGTTTCCTCTAGTCCTGTTGCCTGTGACGTGGGAGAAGAGACCAACCCCTGCCTCCCTACAACCTCCTTTCAGGTAGTTGTAGAGAGCAATAAGGTCCCCCCTCAGCCTACTATTCTCTAGGCTGAACAACCCCAGCTCCCTCCGCCTCTCCTCATAAGACTTATTCTCCAGACCCCTCACCAGCTTCGTTGCCCTTCTCTGGACCCGCTCCAGCACCTCAATGTCTTTTTTGTGGTAAAGGGTCCAAAACTGGACACAGTACTCGAGGTGGGGCCTCACCAGTGCTGAGTACAGGGGGACGATCACCTCCCGAGTCCTACTCACCACACTGTTCCTGATACAGGCCAGGATGCTGTTGGCCTTCTTGGCCACCTGGGCACACTGCTGACTCATGTTCAGCTGACAGTCGACCAACACCCCCAGGTCCTTTTCTGCCAGGCAGCTCTCCAGCCACTCTGCCCCAAGCCTGTAGTGCTGCATGGAGTTGTTGTGACCCAAGTGCAGGACCTGGCACTTGGCCTTGTTGAACCTCATCCCATTGGCCTCGGCCCATCGATCCAGCCTCTCCAGATCCCTCTGCAAAGCCTTTCTACCCTCCAGCAGGTCGACACTCCAAGCCAACTTAGTGTCATCTGCAAACTTACTGAGGGTGCACTCAATCCCCTCGTCCAGATCATTGATAAAGATGTTAAAGAGAACTGGCCCCAGTACCGAGCCCTGGGGGACACTACTCATGACCGGCCGACAAATGGATTTAACTCCATTCACCACCACTCTCTGGGCCCGGCCCTCCAGCCAGTTTTTAACCCAGCGGAGAGTACTCCCATCCAAGCCATGGGCAGCCAATTTCTCCAGGAGGATACTGTGGGAGACTCTCAAAGGCCTTACTAAAGTCCAGGTAAACAACATCCACGGCCTTTCCCTCATCCACCAAGTGGGTCACCTTGTCATAGAAGGAGATCAGGTTTGTCAAGCAGGACCTGCCCCTCATGAACCCGTGCTGGCTGGGACTGATTGCCTGGCTGTCCTTCATGTGCTGCATAATGGCACTCAGGATGATCTCTTCCGCGACCTTCCCAGGCACCGAGGTCAGACTGACAGGCCTGTAGTTCCCCGGATCATCCTTCCAACCCTTCTTGTGGATGGGCGTCACATTTGCTAGACACCAGTCAGCTGTGACCTCCCCTGTTTGCCAGGAGTGCTGGGAAATGATGGAAAGTGGCTCAGTGAGCACTTCCGCCAGCTCCCTCAGTACCCTCGGGTGGATCCCATCTGGCCCCATAGACTTGTTTATATCTAGGTGTTGCGAGCAGGTCCCTCACCACCTCCCTTTGGATTACGGGGGCTTCATTCTGCTCCCCGCCCCTGTCTGCTAGTTCAGGGGTCTGGGTACTTAGGGAAACCCCTACTCTACTACTAAAGACTGAGGCAAAGAAGGCATTAAGTACCTCAGCCTTCTCCTCATCCTTTCTCACTACGTTACCTCCCATATCCAATAGAGGATGGAGGTTCTCCCAAGTCCTCCTCTTGTTACTAATATATGTATATCAATTCTTTTTATTGTTTTTAACATCCAAGGCCAGGTTAAGTTAAGTTCTAGCTGGGCTTTGGCCTTTCTAATCTTTTCCCTACATAACTTTACTACACCTTTGTAATCTTCCTGAGTGGCCTGCCCCTTTTTCCAAAGGCCATAAACTCTCCCTTTTTTCCCTGTGCTGTGACCCTATCTCTTTGTTCAGCCAAGGCTATATGATCCCAGGCTATATGATGGGAGTTATACTCAATGCCCACATGGCCTATATGTGCATGCCCCTGTTTCTGTGTGTGTGTAGGCTTCCTCTCCGGAAAGGCAGTACTCCTCATACCTAGTGGAGAGGAGGAGTAATAAGGAGAGAGAGAAACAAAGGAACAGGTAAATAAATTCTGCTTCTAACTCCATTGCCAAATGGCTATAGGCCTAATCTGCCTTTCTTCTTCTAACAATCTGTGATTCTTTGCTCCTGCACCATTTTCTTTAAAAGCACTTTTTACACTGTTTTCATAAATTTCTTAAGGCTTTCTTGGATCTATTTATAGTTTTGGTCCCCACAAGGTTTTGTGGCAAAGAGTTCCTCCAGTAAAATATATGTTGCATAAATAAACAAACAAAAATTCTTACTTCCGTTTCAAACTTGTTCCCAGACAGTTTAACTTTTTTTTTTTTAATACAGTAAGTGACTGTGTCATGGTTTTGGCTGGATTGGCCAATCAGAATGATAGATGGTCCCTCCCTCCCCCCTCTTCAAAGAGAGGAGAGGAAGAGATAAAGATTAAATTATTTATTATAATAAATAATAATAATAATAAAGTATACAATATATACAAAACCGTATCAAGCTCCCAGGATGATGATCACATCACCAGCAGGCACAGGGGAAAGTCCCAGGCTGGACTCAGCGATGGACTGGAGCTGGATTCCAGATCTGGAGTCAGGAATGCTCGGATCAGGATCAAAGGTAGACGAACAGACAGGGTCCTCCTCGGACATTGGCCATTGAAGAAAGAGAGTTGACCCTTTGATCCCTCAGCTTTTATACTGAGCATGATGCGGATGGGATGGAATACCCTGTTGGTCAGTTTTGGGTCACCTGTCCTGTCCACTCCTCCCTACAGGTGTGACCCCTCTACGCTTTTTCGCTTCTGACCCTCCAATGGGGAAAAAACCAAATTTACCTGACCTTGGTTGTTATAGCAATAAGTATAAGCAAGGGCCTCTCTGCATACCATTCTGTTGTGGTTTTGACCAGATTAACCAATCAGAGCGACAGATGGCCCCTCCCTCCCCCCCCCAGGAAAAGAGAGGAGAGGAAGAGATAAAAGAGATTTATGAGTTTAGAAAAAACTAAACTACTTTAATGAAAATATTAATAAATAATGAAATAATAAATAATAAAAAAAAAGAAAAATAAAAAAACATATACAGTATATACAAAACCGTATCAAGCTCCCAGGGTGATGATCACGTCACCAGCAGGCACAGGGGAAAGTCCCAGGCTGGACTTGGTGATGGACAGGAGCTGGATTCCGGATCTGGAGTCAGGATTGCTCGGATCGGGATCAAAGGCAGACGAACAGACAGGGTCCTCCTCAGATGTCGGCCATTGAAGGAAGAGAGATGACCCTTTGATCCCTCAGCTTTTATACTGAGCATGATGCAGATGGGATGGAATACCCTGTTGGTCAGTTTTGGGTCACCTGTCCTGTCCGCTCCTCCCTACAGGTGTGACCCCTCTACGCTTTTCCGCTTCCGACCCTCCAACGGGGCAAATAACAAATTTACCTGACCTTGGTTGTTATAGCAATAAGTATAAGCAAGGGCCTCTCTGCATACCATTCCTTGGCATTATCAGGTCTTATCACTGTGAGAGCGAGCAGTTTCTGAACAATATGCTGTTAATTTCAGAGTTTAGTTAGTTAGAAGAGGCCCAGCTAAAAAGGAAAAATTACTGAACAGAAAATCGGTTCTGTTTTACCTCAAACCAGGACAGACTGTTAACTGTCCGTTTAAAAATCCCTTTGACATTTCATTCATGTTTTTATATACGTCAATTTGATTTCCACTCTGTTGTCTCATTTCAGCTAGGGTATCTAGACCATTTCATCTTCCCTATCCTACAGAAACTCTTCCCTCCCTCTGATCTTTACAGACATCCTTTTCTCTGCCCTTTCTAGTTCTACTTTATTCTTTTTCTAGCTTTCTAGTGAATTCCATGCACCATGATAGGAGACAGAGCCAAACTCATTGAAGGATCGGGGCTTTGGAGTATAATTTTGTTTCCTTTTTAATTCTCTTAAAGGACTCTGTGCTCATACTTCACCTTCCAGAAGGAGGGAAAGATAACAAAAAGATTTGGGTTTTGTTTTTGTTTTTAATTAATTATTTAAAAGGAAAAAACAAACAAACAAACAAAAACCACCTAAAAAACCTAACCCTAACTTCTGTCTTGGATGGATGGGTGTTTTTGCTGTCAGACTAAAGCTGAATGCACAGCTCCAGGGCATCGCTCCAATATTTCAGTTTTTCAGCTAGGTGATACTTTGAGTGTTTGCACAAAAGATGCATCATGGACTGGGGGAAGGAGGGGTGGAGAGGGAAGAGTCTGTCAGCAAGAGGTCCCATGGTAATCTCCTTCAAGATGGGGCCCTTTTGGAAACCTGTTTTAATATTCATGGTCTTTAGGTAAATAGTCTCTGAGTCAGGCTGTCAGTTTCTGCAAATGTGGCTGTCTTGCTGAAGCTACTGCTCATTTATCAGTGAGTAAACAGTGACAGGAGTAGGGGGATTAAAGAATTAAATTAGCATATAACCACTCTCCTTCTCAAGTTTTTGGCATTGCCTTGTGTGTGTTTTGTTCCAAGAACTTTTTTGTGTTGCTTTTGTTTTAAATCTGTCTCTCTCTTCCTCTCCTTCTTATTCATACCCCCCCATGTTACATACTTATCTGAAATCTCTGAGATTTTCCTCATTTTCCATTTTTTTTAATTGTTTGGGTTGTTGTTTTGTAAATTTATTTCCCTATTGAAATTAGATCTTTTAAATAGCAACAAAGCAGGCTGTAGGGAAGGATCAGGAGATGCTTACTGACACTGATCGGCTCTGCTCTTTCCCTCCTGGTCCTTTGAAGTTTCTCTGGCTGGGTTTCCCAACTGAATAGCTCAATTCCAGTGAGAAGAGCTGGCACTTCCTATCTGCACCAGTCTTATTTTTACCTCCTTTCTTTCCCTTCCCTACCCACTCCCCACAGGGCATGACATAGAGTCCGTCACCTGCCTTGCACTCATCAGGTTATAAGCCAAATATGCAAGTGCCTTGGTAGCACCATGTTCTTGACATCCTTTGTTGCCATCCCCTGACACCAACACACAGACACATGGTGGTCACCCCTTCCCCTATCCCATCTGTGAAAGGAGGAGAGAGTTTACTCTCTTCTGGCAGCTGAAGCCAGAACGATTGCAGAGGATACCTATTAGGCCTCAGAGACACTAACCAGGTCATGTCCAGCGAATTTCCCACTGGCCGTTGCAGGGATGTTGGTCTTGGTATGGGCGCTGGGGGCTCCTGAGAGCACTCGTGCTGTTTAAATAGTGAGAGCCCGATTAATCAGTGTATTCAGGCATGGTGAACAATTTGGGGTGTCATCATCGCAGGTAGCGCTTACATTGGTCCCATAATGTGTGCCCCTGTGTGAGAAACGCCAGCTCACAAATAGAATGTAAAAGAGGACAAAGTCTTTGAAGCAAAGCTATAAAAAAGATATAAAAGTTTATTAAAAATCTACAACCCAGCTGGTTTGGGTGCCCCTCAAAGAAGAGACTCGCTTTGCTCTTGGTGTTCAGAGTAATTATACCCTTTCCCGATTGCCTGATTCCCTGTCCCCTTTTCCCATTTGCTGGGTATTCAGGGACTTACGTTCTTTCCACCGACTATGGATGCCCCGATTGGGTCATTCTCTTTTATTCTTATGGAAGTTCCTCTGACATTCTTTACACAATTACAGTTCCAAAAGTTATTTACATCCCAAGCAAAGCCATCATGGCTGAATTTGCCTCTTACATCTGTGTTGTAGAACAAACAGAGCATATGTTGATCGTCTTCTTCTGTTTGCCATATCAAAGCCAGTCTATTGGGAGCACCTCGGACATGGCACCAATGTACAGGCTCCCTTCCCAGCTCAGAGCAGAAAAAAAGTGGGAAGGAGAAAAGCAATTGCTTCCCCATGTACCTCCTTGACTTGTGTTAGGCTGATATACACTGGCATGTACACTGCTACAGATAGGACAACAGTATCTTGTGTATCCAGCCTACAGAGCTTGACATGTATTTGTGTCTGCTAGGTTCAGCCAGGTTCACCAAGGTAGGCGGCAGAGAGCCAGTGCTGTAGCTCTTTAGATTTATTATTAATATCCAGCGCGAATAGATGCAGACTCCTCTTACAAACTTCATTGTAAGCTTTCTTAGACAAAGATTTCTTTACAAAGCAGAAACTTCCCCATTCTTTGGCAGCTCTAACTTCAAATTTGGGGATTGACCATGCTAGGACTGCTCTTGCATTTAAGTAATTTGGACTAAACCCTGTAAAAGCCACTGTATATGGTAGTTTGTGTATGATCTGTCCTTTAGCTGTAAGGACTAACCCATTTTATGTTCTGTTGTAAGGCTGGGGTGGCAGATGGGGCAGTTAAATTTGCTGCTGATAGGCAGAGGAGAGAGGCTGCTGCAGGTTTCCATGGGGCCCTTGAAATCCATTACAAGGGGTAGGATGGGATGAATTTCTCCACCTGCCCCCACTTACCCAATACATTTGAGCCTTTTAAAACTTGCTGGTGGACGTTTCCATAGGGAAAGGGAATAGATGGAATTGAAACAAAGCAGCTGGACTCAATAGCCAATGTGACTATCAAGCGGTATTCTTTATTGCAGCACTGGGGACGCACCAGGATTTTTCCTCAAGGTGTTCCTGCTCAGCCACGATTTCAACAGGCTTATATTTACAAAAGTATTGCATAATCATAGTTTTTCTGCGACATGATTAACTTAAGTCCGCCTTTCTTAAAACTAATTACATATTCAGGAGGTGAGTTTCTCCACGGTCTTTGCTGCCATTTATTGACCATTTTCAGGAACCACAGTCACTCTGGTGGTCCTTTACTTCATCTGGTGGTCGTATCTTCCTCTTCATCAGTTGTCCCCTAGATGAACTTGGGCTGTTTTGCTCCCTTTTCTTGCTGACTTGGTAGCCGGCCTTGCTTCAAGCCGGTTTTCTCCAGTCTTGTTGTCTGAGCTCCCTCTATCTTGTTTTCTAGTTCTTCTTATGATAAGCGAGACTAATTACCCCATTGTCTAACAGTCACGCGGTAACTTTAGAATGTTGACAGTCACACAACGGCTTACAACAGATAAGCAAATTATTAACTACTTTAGCAAGATTCACTAATAATCACAAGGCCCTTTATTTCAGAATAAGGAGAACACAAGGCAAATAAATAGGGTTGCTTTGGCATTTCCATCTCTGTGAACACCTACCAAAGCGTTAAGAGTTGTGTAACAAGCCTCTGAACTAGACAGAAATACTATTTTTGCAAATTTGCTATTGACCATGTGGACATCCCTGTTACATTTCCTACACCCCCTCTCCATCACTATCAATCTCCTGCAGGGCCGGTGATTGTGGTGGAGGGGAAGAGACTTCACTGAGAGGTTCAAATTAACTACTTGAACGTCACTCACAGGTCTAATACGCCACTATTGCAGGTTCTATGGATACAATGAAGAATGCACTATTGCAATTTAAAAGCAATTCATGGAATACACTATTACAACCTACAAGTGATCCCAAAAAGTACCAACACAAACCACAAGCGCACTAGATATTAATACCTTAAAAGAGTGCATTAATCATGATCTTAAAGCATGCCATATACTATACGTATGTTTCTTAATCACTTACCCTCTCTCTCGGGTAAGGTCACTCAATGCTTGGGAAGTTACCCTGCCAGCATCCTGGACAAGGGGGGGAAGAATCTCCTACAGGCTGGCTGTATTGTTGGAAGACTCCCCATTTTTCTCCCTAAACCTTGTGGTTTATATTTCCTGATTTGATGGGTGTGCCAGATTATACCTGAGTGGATTAATGTTTATCTCTGGTGGTGTGATGGCTCCTTAGTTTCTGTTAATGATTTTGTGATATCTAGCACTCAAATTCACTGAATAGTGGTGGGATGGGACTCAGGGCCTTTTTCTTTGTTAAGGGAGTATTCAAGGCTCCATTCGGGTTTCGGTTCTTATTGTGATGCGGTTTTAAGACAGCCCCGGGCTGAGCTCCCCCCAAGTCATCTCTACATAGATAAGGATCTGTCAAGGCTGAGAGGAAGCTGCCCAGTTGAATGAAAACTCCCTGCATCTCACCTGTTGTGCTCTGAAACCGGTTTGGCTGGGTGCTCCCATACAGTGATCACTGAGGGGGAGGAAAATCCCACAGATGGCCTGAGTTCAGAGGGTCTGTAGGAGCGAGAGGATTCTCATTTCCAGATGTCAGTGGAAGAAATGAAATGAAATGAAATTGTGCAGAAAATCCCGTAGCCAGAGGTCAATGTTTACAAAGGAGACAGAGGAGTCCTGCAAAGATTTTATTTGAATAAAGGGAGAGTCCACTGGGGCATTCCCCTGTGGGGTCTCTCAATTTTCCGGAGGACGCAGCCTCCATTTTATCCTAATTCCCTGGCCGCATGTAACCCTCTTCCTTTCCCCATTGGCTGAGGTACTTGGAAGGTACAGACTTCTCGATCTGCCTATTACATAAAAGTTTAACTTTTGTGGTTTTATAATTGTCTAACTTTTGCATTTTCAGTTAATTCCCCTATTTTTTGGTTATCTCAGTCCTGCAGCTTCAATTAACTCTCCTATTCTTTTGGCTATCTCACTCCGGTAATTTCATTTAACTTCCCTGTTTGTGGAGACGCTCTTATCCATATTTTATCACCTGTTTGTGAAGACAGTCTTATCCCTATCTTACCAAAATAAAGTAAAATAAAATAAAATAAAATAAGATACAGTGGAAGTCGCGCATGAAGCCTCCTCCCTCTACACCCTTGCTTGCACACACATTACCCTGATAATGACATCCACCCTTGGGGGCTTTACCATTTGGAAATTCCACAGTAGATGGAGAATGCAGCTGCTGCCCCCAAGCAAGTGGCCAGGCCAAACAAATGGACCTGCTGCCCTGGTGTAAAGGCCTCTAAGCTGTGCTTGTGTTCCCTGCCCAAGATACGCTCCTCCTCGTGACACATGGCACATCTCGCTAACAGCAAACATGTATAGATGCCATCCAGCTGGGATTGCAACAAGAGCAGATGCTCCTATAAAAAGGCCGTAAGACCCTGTGCCCTGTTCAAAGGGAAATCCAAAGTGGCTTGTACAAACAGAGGCTCTTTTCCTTCTGTCACCTCCTCCTCCCTGGGGTTGAGTGCAATTATCAGCCATCTCTAAAGGCATTTCTGCTTAGTTTCATGCTTTGTGGGACATCGTTTATTGTCACAGGTCTTGTCTATGTGTTCGTAATGGTTGAAGCTGCTGCCAGGACTTGCCATGATGGTTGTGGTTTTTTATTTGGTTGTTGGATCTCTGAAAATGTCCTAGTGTGGTATTTTGTAAGTGGGAGGGTTTTCCTGCTTTTACAGGGGATGAGTCATGGGTGCAAATTTGAACCTCAGCTATGGGCTAAACACAGGACAATAACTTTCCAGTAGTATCAGAAGGAAATCCTTTATTCCTTGGCACAGGGAAGCGTCTCTCCGTGTGTGTTTTGGGAGAGGGAACTGAGATCAGGTGCATGGTGTGTCGTCCCAGAAGATATTTGCATTTCTCACATGCTCCCCTGGGCTTCCTAGGGAGGGACTGTGTCAAAAAAAAAGGTGTTTTTTCTTTCCCTATCCACTCTCATAATGGCCCTAGGGAGGAATTACAGACTCCCAAAGCTCCAGTTCTCCCAAGTGAGTATGGTCTCAGAGAGTCTGTTTTCCTCTTGTTAATGACCAGCCTTGCTACACTGAGAGGGAATGAGGCTAAGAGGATGCCCTGTCAGCTAGCACACACCTAATCAGGATTGAACTGTGCCCTCACAAAGGGCTGAAGGCGCAGACAGCAGTCCTCCCCATGAAATTCTTATCTTTCTTCAGGTCAGGGTGAAAGAGGAGGGTAGAGGAGGAGAGAGACAGAGCACCGCTTCCCATCCTGCATATGGCATTAGTTCTTCCATCCCCTGCTTTTGGAGCAAACAGCAAAGGGATATCAAGAGCAAGGCTCTTCTTTGCAAATCAGTATTTCTCTTGGAGATGGGAGGTGATAAAATCCCATCTTCCTCTCCCCTCAAAAACTTCCTCGGTGCTTGTGGTTATCTGTAGGTCAACCACAGCCCAGCCAGTCAGCCACTAAAACAAAACCAGAACAAAAAAGCCTGTGTGTAGTGCTGCAACGTGAAAAATAGCCTGGGACGGTGCTGTAGCCCAGGGATGGCTCTTAATGTGATGCACTTGAGAGAAAACAGATCTCCAGCATAACCAGCAATATGATTAAGGGGTTTCTTTGCTTCCAGTAATGCAATATTCCAGCCTAACACATGCAGGATTAATCAGC
Source organism: Numenius arquata (assembly GCF_964106895.1). Classification (NCBI taxonomy): domain Eukaryota; kingdom Metazoa; phylum Chordata; class Aves; order Charadriiformes; family Scolopacidae; genus Numenius; species Numenius arquata. Next base: position 29,004,609 of record NC_133615.1, on the reverse strand, counting down.
CTCTTCCTGTAGACTAGGATTGGGACATGTGTGAGAAGTTACAGCCTTCATTTAAACCCAACCGCAGAAGATTTTGTGGGGCTTTTGCCTGTTCTTCTCATCTGCAAAATGCCACTTTGGTGGTTTATATCAGTCGTAACAGCACCGCATAATGTTTTCTGAGCCCAACTGGCCCTTATTTAGGATGTAATGAAGGCACAGTGGAATGATATTGATGCAGCTGCTGAAAAATTTCAGCACTGGATTTCAATTTGCTGGAGTGGGGGGCCTGGGGAGGGGATAATGGTGGGTTAACCCTTTCCTTCTCCTCCCCCTCCTCACCCCAGCCACACTCCAGTCCCTGGCACTCAGAGTGAGATAGTGAGAAACTTGTCTGTGATATTGCAAAGAGATTATAAGGAGTGCCTTGACTTTTGCCTTGTCGCTGTTTGGTCATGTGGATCCAAGGCCAGTTCACAGGTGGTGCCCCCTGCACCTGGGCTGAACCTGCTGGGTACAGAAGGCCAGCTCAGCTTGCCTTTAGTCCTCATTCATCTTCCTGGGATATTCAAGAGAGCAAAAGGACCACCCTTGCAAAGCAACTCCAGCTACTCAGGTTGATTGGATTAGCAGGAGCAATTGGATTAGCTGCTCATGAGTAGTTGTCACTTGAGCTGTTACATACCTCACCACATTACTAAGCCAAGATCGACTGCCTTCTACACACCTTCCCTGCTTAAGCTTCATTTACATCCTGAAGAAGAGTTTAGCCAAATCTAGTGATTTTTGGGGTGCAGGGGTGACAAATGTGGTTGCAAAACTCAGTACAATGTTAGAAGGGTGCAGAAGACTGTACAGAACTACAGGCTAAATGAAAGCCTTAGTAAGAAAAGGTAAGTCAGAGCGTGCCATTGCATATTATTGTGTATTGGGCATTAATATGTTAGGAAGGGAACAATGTAATACATAAGAACTAGCACATTTTCTGGAGTTCTGGGAATCCTTTGGATTTTTTTATTTGGTTTTTCAAAAGCTACATGAGCTGCCTAACCTCATCTTTCCTGCAATTCAGCTCATTCTGACGATGATTCAATTGAAAAAAAAAAAAAAAAAAAAATCTTTCCTCTAGCTACAGGGGGAAATCAGCTGGTTGTATGTGTGAATTGTCAGAAACTAGGCACATAGGCTTACACACACCCTCATCTTAGAATAACCTACAAACACCTAAATCTGGTAATTAGCATGACAGATAAGGTTAAGGGGAACTGTTAGGTAGATACAGTAGATAACTTTTTTTTTTCTCTTTCTGCATTTCTAATGCTTTTTTTTCACAGTTTCAATATATTTTGCACTCTGCCTCATTTTTCACCATGCTAGTTTTTACTCTTTTACCTCCTTCCCACGCACACTCTTTGCTCCTTTGTTCACCACCTCTCTTAATCAGAAAATTAACTCAATAGCTTTGGAGATTGAACTGAAATGGTCAAACCTGTGATGTTTCCGTGGCTTTGCAATTAAACAAACAAAAAAATTGCCTCCACCTCCCCAGCACATGAGCAGGTCTGGTAGATTTTGTAGCATAATAAGCCAAAGAGCTCTTTTCCCAGTATTGTTTTGAGTCAGTATTTATTAGGAAAAAAGGTTGCTTTTCTTTTATTGTTTCTGTGCTGGCTCCACCCACAGAACGGAAATTCCACTCTCCTTTTCTTCACTGTGAATGTTGTACACAGAAAACTCTTGATTTGTAGGTGTCCAGATGCCAAGTGATCAGGAGAAATACTAAGACAGTATTCCTGGTCTCAAAATTGGAAAGTCATGGGTTTGATGGATGGACCACTTGGTGGAACTGGCTGGATGGGTGCACTCAAAGGGTTGCGGACAATGGCTCAATGTCCAAGTGGAAGCCAGTGACGAGTGGAGTTCCTTAGGGGTCAGTACTGGGACCAGTGCTGTTCAACATCTTTGTCAGAGACATGGACAGTGGGATAGAGTGCACCCTCAGCAAGTTTGCCAGCAACACCAAGCTGTGTGGCGCGGTCGACATGCTGGAGGGAAGGGATGCCACCCAGAGGGACCTGGACAGGCTTGAGAGGTGGGCCCAAGCAAACCTCATGAAGTTCAACCAGGCCAAATGCAGGGTCCTGCACCTGTGTCATGGCAATCCCAGGCACAAATACAGGTTGGGCGGAGAATGGATTGAGAGCAGCCCTGAGGAGAAGGACTTGGGAGTGCTCATGGATGAGAAGCTCGACATGAGCCAGCAGTGCATGCTGGCAGTCCGGAAAGCCAACCGCATCAGCGATCTGCTTAACATGGTGGCTGAACTAAGGGAAGAAGTCAATAGACTAAGATCCATAAGGGAATGCGAACAAGAACTAGATGTGTGGTATCAGGCACTGCAGACCCCTGTAGCAGAGGGAGGTGACCAAAGGAAGAAGGAGGAATGGATACAAGTGCCTGTTAGAAGAGGCAAGGGAAAACCCTCACAGCCCGCCTCTTCTCTCCATTTACCCCTGTACAACAAGTATGGGGCACTGGAGGTTGAGAGTGAGGCAAATGAGAAGGTAGAAGAAGCACCATCTGGGGAGTCACCTAAAGCAAATCAGTCTCCCCCTCGCATCAGAACTTCTACACTACAAAAAAAGAGGAAGGTTATTGTTATTGGTGACTCCCTTCTGAAGGGAACAGAGGGTCCCATATGTCGGCCGGATCCTTCCCACAGGGAAGTCTGCTGCCTCCCTGGGGCCCGGGTCAGAGATGTTACCAGAAGGCTGCCAAGTCTGGTACAGCCCTCTGACTACTATCCGTTAGTAGTTATTCAGGTGGGTAGCGATGAAGTCAACACTGGAAATTCAAAAACAATCAAAAAGGACTTTAAGACACTGGGGAAACTGGTTGAGGGATCAGGGGCACAGATAATTTTCTCGTCAGTACCCTTAGTCGCAGGTAGGAATACCGAGAGGAATAAAAAAATATGCATGATTAACAAGTGGCTCAGAAACTGGTGCCACCAACAAAATTTTGGGTTTTTTAATCTTGGGGAACTTTATACGGCACCAGGTCTCCTAGCAATGGATGGAATACATCTGTCTCAGAGGGGGAAAAAGATACTGGCAGGTGAGTTGGCAGGGCTTGTTGAAAGGGCTTTAAACTAGGCTCGAAGGGGGAAGGGGTTAAACACAAGTCCAGCAGAAATAAGCCTAAGGAGAGCCTTCAGCCTGCCATCTCACTTGAAGTGGGAGATGCTGTAAATACTGTAACAAAGGCATGGTCTTGCAGAGAGGGACCAAGATCCCCTGAGACAATAGGGGACAGAAGTGTATTTGGCACAAAACATGTTGGGGGATCAGTGGAGTGCCCCTCTAAGAAGGAGACACAGCCAGCAGACCGACTAAAGTGTCTCTACACCAACGCACGCAGCATGGGAAACAAACAGGAAGAGTTGGAAGCCATCCTGCTACAGGAAAGCTACGACATAGTAGCAATTACGGAAACTTGGTGGGACGAGTCCTACGACTGGAGTGTGGCCATTGATGGCTACAGAAGGGACAGGAGAGGAAGAAGGGGTGGAGGTGTTGCCCTCTATGTGAAGAAATGGCTAGAGTGTGAAGAGTTGTTGCTAAAGAATAGCCATGAGCAGGTAGAAAGCTTGTGGGTAGGAATTAGAGATCGGGACAACAAAGGGAACCCTGTGGTAGGAGTCTGCTACAGGCCTCCTGACCAGGCAGAGCCTGTCGACGATGCCTTCTTACTCCAGCTGGAAGAGGCATCACGATCACAGGTTCTCATCCTGCTGGGTGACTTTAACCACCCTGACATCTGTTGGAAAAGCAACACGGCTGGCTGCAGGCACTCCAGGAAGCTTCTAGAGTGCCTAGATGACAACTTCTTGACACAAGAAATCACCAGCCCTACTCGAGGAGATGCATTGTTGGACTTGTTGGTCACAAATGCAAGTGAGGCCATCAGGGATATCAAAGTTGAAGGCAGTCTGGGCTGCAGTGATCATGCTCTAGTGCAGTTCACTCTCTTAAGAAGTTTGAAGCCCAAGAGGAACACCATCAGGACGCTAAATTTTAAGAAAGCGAACTTCCAGCTCTTCAAGGAGTTAGTAAATAGGACCCCATGGGAAACTGCCCTTAGGGACAAGGGAGCAGAACAAAGCTGGCAGATCTTTAAGGATGTTCTCCATAGAGCACAAAAGATCTCAATCCCAACATGTAGGAAATTGGGTAAGGAAGGCAAGAAACCACCATGGTTGAGCTGGGACCTGCTGGTCAAACTAAGGGGCAAGATGGGGCTACACAGGAAATGGAAGAAGGGACAGGCAACCTGGGAAGAGTATAGGGATGTTGCCCGGCTGTGTAGGAATGAGGTCAGGGAGGCCAAGGCACAGCTAGAATTGGACTTGGCAAGGGACATAAAGAAAAACAAGAAAGGCTTCTACAGGTACATTAACCAGAAAAGGAAGGTTAAAGAAAATGTACCCCCCCTAATGAGCAGCAGTGGGGAACTTGTATCAACGGAGGAGGAGAAGGCGGAAGTTCTCAATAATTTTTTTGCCTCAGTCTTCACTGGCAACCCCTCTCCTCCTAGCTCTTGTGTTGATGGCCCACAAGTTGAGGATCCAGGTGACAAAGTCCATCCCACTATAACTGAAGGCATGGTACGTGATCACCTAAGGAATCTAAAGATATACAAGTCCATGGGACCTGATGAAATCCATCCCAGAGTCCTGAAGGAACTGGCTGATGAAGTTGCAAAACCACTTTCCATGATATTCGAAAAGTCATGGCAGTCAGGTGAAGTCCCTGCAGACTGGAAGAAAGGAAACATCACACCCATTTTTAAAAAGGGAAGAAAGGAGGACCCTGGGAACTACCGACCTGTCAGCCTCACCTCTGTGCCTGGGAAGATCATGGAACAGATCCTTCTGGATGCCATGCTTGGGCACATGGAGGACAGGGGGATGATTCAGGACAGCCAACATGGCTTTACTAGGGGCAAGTCCTGCCTGACTAACCTAGTGGCCTTCTATGATGAAGTGACTAGGTCAGTAGACAAGGGGCGACCTATGGATGTGATCTATCTGGACTTCTGTAAGGCCTTTGACACAGTTCCTCACAACATTCTACTTGCCAAATTGGAGGGATACGGATTTGATGGGTGGATGGTTTGGTGGATAAGGAATTGGCTGAATGGTCGCACCCAGAGGGTGGTACTCAATGGCTTTAAGTCCAGATGGAGAGCAGTGACTAGTGGTGTCCCTCAAGGGTCCGTCCTGGGACCAGTACTGTTTAACATTTTTATCAAAGACATAGACAGAGGGATTGAGAGCACCATCAGCAAGTTTGCAGATGACACCAAGCTGTGTGGTGTTGTCGATACACCAGAGGGATAGGATGTCATCCAGAGGGACCTGGACAGGCTGGAGAGGTGGGCCCAGATGAACCTCATGAGGTTCAACAAAAGCAAGTGCAGGATTCTGCACCTGGGAAGAAACAATCCTCAGTATAAATACAGACTGGGGGATGAGGTATTAGAAAGCAGCCCTGAGGAAAGGGACTTGGGGGTGCTGATTGACGAGAAGCTGGACATGAGCAGGCAATGTGCTCTCGCAGCCCAAAAGGCCAATCACATCCTGGGCTGCATCAAAAGAAGTGTTGCCAGCAGATCCAGAGAGGTGATTCTGCCACTTTACTCTGCTCTGGTGAGACCTCACCTGGAGTACTTTGTGCAGGTCTGGAGCCCTCAATATAGAAAGGACATGGACCTGATGGAGCGGGTCCAGAGGAGGGCCACCAAAATGATCAGGGGGCTGGAGCACCTCTCCTATGAGGACAGACTGAGGGAGCTGGGGTTGTTTAGCTTGGAGAAAAGGAGGCTCCGGGGAGACCTCATAGCGGCCTTCCAGTACCTGAGGGGGGCCTACAGGAAGGCTGTGGAGGGTCTGTTTACAAAGGCCTGCAGTGACAGGACGAGGGGCAATGGTTTTAAGCTGGAGAAGGGGAGATTTAGATTGGATATTAGGAAAAAATTCTTTACCATGAGGGTGGTGGAGCACTGGAACAGGTTGCCCAGGGAGGTGGTTGAGGCCCCTTCCCTTGAGATATTCAAGGTGAAGCTCAACGAGGCCCTGGGCAACCTGGTCTAGTTGGGGGTGTCCCTGCTGACTGTGGGGAGGTCGGACTAGATGACCTTTGGAGGTCCCTTCCGGCCTGGACCAATCTATGAATCTATGAATCCTGGGCCGCATCAAAAGAATTGTGGCCAGCAGCTCGAGGGAGGTGACTCTGCTCCTCTACTCTGCTCTCATGACACCCCACCTGGAGTACTGTGTCCAGCTCTGGAGTCCTCAACACAGGAAGGACATGGACCTGCTGGAATGGGTCCAGCGGAGGGCCACAAAGATGATCCGAGGGCTGGAGCACCTCTCCTATGAAGACAGGCTGAGAGAGTTGGGGTTGTTCAGCCTGGAGAAGAGAAGGCTCCAGGGAGACCTCATAGCAGCCTTCCAGTACTGTCCTGGGTCTGGCGGGGATAGGGTTAATTCTCCCCAGGACCTAGCAGGGACACAGGTATTCCATCCCATGTGAGCCATGCCCAGGGGGTAGCCGGAGCTAGCCGGGGAAGGGGAGGGACAGGAAGTCGGGGTGGGGGGGAGAGGAAGTCATTTCCCCCGGGGGAGCAGAGCGGTCCGGGTGGCCCGGGTGCAGTCGGCAAGTGGTGGTATCGTACTCGTGGTTGTATATTCCTCTGTCGGTGTTATTATTGTTGTTGTTTCTTGCTCCCCTTGCTGTTCTGTTAAATTGCCTTTGTCTCAACCCACGAGTTTTTGCCTTTTTCTTCCGATTCTCCCCTCACGGCCGCGCTGGCGGTGGGGGCCCGATCTGAGTGAGCGGCTGCCACGTGGTTCTTTGTTGCCGTCTGAGGCCAAACGACGACAAGTACCTGAAGGGGGCCTCCAGGAGAGATGGGGAGGGACCCTTTATCAGGGAGTGTAGCCATAGGACGAGGGGTAATGGTTTTAAACTGAAAGAGGGGGGATTTGGATTAGGTACTAGAACGAAATTCTTTACTGTGAGGGTGGTGAGGCACTGGAACAGGTCGCCCAGAGAAGCTGTGGGTGCCCCATCCCTAGAAATGTTCAAGGCCAGGCTGGATGGGGCTTTGAGCAACCTGGTCTAGTGGGAGGTGTCCCTGCCCGTGGCAGGGGGGTTGGAACTCGATGATCTTCAGGGTCCCTTCCAACTCTAACCATTCTATGATAGAATGATTGAATGCATAGGATGATTCAAGGATTGGAGCATGTCCCTTATGAAGGGACACCTCCCACTAGACCAGGTTGCTCAAAGCCCCATCCAGCCTGGCCTTGAACATTTCTAGGGATGGGGCACCCACAGCTTCTCTGGGCGACCTGTTCCAGTGCCTCACCACCCTCACAGTAAAGATAGGCAAATGGAGAGAGATTTCACCAGTTTCTAGAAAAAACCCTCTGATCTCCTTTCCGAAATGAAGGACTACAGCTATAGCAAAGCATCTTGCAAAGCAAACAGGTGGCTAATGGTGTTGGCTGGACCAAAAAGGAGCGTAGGAAGTGTTGCAAGCCTTGTTATAATTATTTCCTTGCTCTTTCCTGCTTACCCTGTTTCACTTACATATTGTTTAGTTTTCTAACCGTCCCTCTACCTGCTCATTCTTGCACATTTATTTGGACCTAAGATGCAGAGCGTGATAACGCGTTCCTACTTACAATCACAAGGCTCCTAGAAAGTGCAGGAACTCCACCACGGGGATCTGGGTGCTCAGTTGCTTTGTCATTTTTGAGCCACTAATCTCTCCCACTACTTGTTAAATTAAAAGAAAAAAAAGTCATATTTCAATCATCTCCGTATCAGATTCATGCACTAATTCCAGGTTTTCATGATTGCAATGTTGAGGAAGAGACCTTTAGTGCAAAGTGATAAGAGTGTGGCCCATATTGAGGGGAGCAAGGGAGGCAAGATAAGGTCGGGAGGGGGAACTGAGCATAAACTCCACGGTTACTGTTTCTGAAGCACTATTTGCCCAGATTAATACAATTTGTGAAATGACAATCCCTGTGGTGGCTTTGTCCCTGCAAATGTTTGCTTTTTGGATAAAGCCTGATTTGATTTTATTTCCTATTTTCTTCCACGAGAGCTCTGTGCCCATCTCTGAGTCCTGCTGACGGACATGGGGACTCTGTGCTGCTTCCTCACTGAGGTGGAACAGGGAGAATTGCATTTCTTTGCTTTTCCTCCTGCTGTCCTGGAAGAGAAGAGCAGACAGAGGCAGCTGGGGACAGGCTTTTTCTCACACAGATGTCAGTGGCCTTTACCATCCTTTCTAGGTTGTGGGAATTTGAAGAAAAGACTCTTATACCTATTGACTCTCTTTTTCCCATATACGTACATATATACATTACATATATGTATTTAAATGAAGCACTTCTATGCAAGATAAATATATAAATATAAAAACATTTTGATCTCAGTCTGATTAAGTGAGACATGGGAATTTGTTCTTACAAAGCAGCAGCCCAAATGAGTTTGAAACTGTAAGAATATTCCTATGCCCCTCTCACATATCACTGTCCTTGTAAGATGTCTCTTCCTCTCTCCCTTCCATGTATAAATTTCTAGCCTGGACATACCCAATTAGTTCATATCTCTATATGTATGCCTCCCATCCATCCCTATGCATTTTCTTCTGCTTCATCTTTTGGCTGTCCTGAGTCTGACACACCATTTAAGACCGGTCCTTATCCCATTATTCCTATCTTATTCCCCTGACTAGATAGATTCATCTTAGATCAGGTTTCTTCCCATCAGGCTACCTTGCTTTCAGGCTGGAAGCCTTACAGTAGTAGATAGTCAGAGAATTGCAGAGGATGATGGGGAAAGAAAAGGGGAGGTTGCAGCCCTAGCGAAGCTATGCTGCTTAGTATGAATCAGGGGGCAGGAGACATAAAACTTCTAATCCTTCCCCAAGTAGATCTTTTTCCTCTAGGAAGGGTTTCAGGGACGCTCATTCCTCTCGCCTTGTCTTTACCCATGCCTGGAGGCTGATGCCACTTCCCTGCAGCCAGCAGTGTTTCACAGAGCTGTCTCAGGGAGGGCATCATCCTGCTGTGCCAGCAAGGCTGCTCGCCCCGAACTTCTGCCCCAGCAAGGCTGCTGGGAGCTGGCATCCAGGGCATAGAACTCAGAGGCAGGGAGAAGAGAGATGGGCGGCGATTTCTGTCCCATTAACTCCCATCTCCCCACAGTGAGGGTTTATATAAGAGGGGATAGTGTGTGCCTGCCCAGGGTGCAGGATGGGGAGGAGATCTGGACCCCTCTGCCTCTCGAGTGGTATCGTTTTGAACAATGTAACCAGGTAAATGCCTTGATAGACTAGACCACATCGCCAAGATAGCATTACTAATTTGATTATGTCACTGTGACATTTTTAACCCATTCAACCATCCTTTGGATGCTTCGCTGCATCCTGAACTTGCGCTACTTTTCCTTCCCAATGACAGGCTAAGGATTCTTTCTCCCTAATCTATTGTTCTACATGACTACTACTTCACACAGTATTTTCTCATAATACTCAGCTTTCCTAACAGCTAGCTAGTTCTCTGGCTTTTTCTTTTATATTTCTGCCCATCTGCCTCTCTCTATCCTTCTCTGCCTGTCTAATCATACTGTCTTCTATAATAATTGCATAAAACATTTCTTATTTTGTAACCATATACATAGGGTATGTTCTTGAAGAATAGCCCAGCCTCTCTTTCACTCTTTTATAAAAAAATTAAATCTCTGAATGTATTTTACATTAAATTAGCATTGGATTAAAGGCAAATGCATTAACTTTCCCACTCAAAGGTGTGCTCTCTAATCTCTGAGCTGTGGAGATATACCCCTGTTGCTCCCCTTTCTTCCGCTCCATATATTCTTTCTGTCTTTTCTCACCAATTTCACAGTGTTGAGAGGTAGAGGGTGCAACTCTCTCCCCTCTTCTATAGTATAGCTTATAACCTGGTGGAAAGTAACTTTTTCCAAGAGCAGAGTTTGAGTCCGTTCAAGCCAAGAAAGGGACTCAGCAGAAATCTCCTGTACAAGGGTGATCACCTCATCCTTGTAATGGCTAAGCTGTTTCAACCTGGAGCAGATGATACCCTACCAGAAAGGTCTCCCCATGTTGTATGTAGCAAAGGGATAGCTGCTAAAGAGAAGTCTCTCAGGCAGCCTGAATTCACAGCTTCAGTAATTGTGTTGTGCCTACGTCCGCTTTCTCTTTGGGTGTAAGCTGTTATGTACCCTGGTGCAGTTTATGGAGGCTGTGGTGTACACACAGAAGTAAGCATCACTCAAGATAGTGAGACTCAAATGCATTTTTAATTCTGTGCTAAATCAGGACCTCGGAGTGTTCCTGGGAGGGGATTTCTTCTCTAAGGTGTTGTGCAGAGCTGTCTCTTCATATCACATGAATAACTGTGATATTGGGCTCTTAGTGTTAGAGATGCCTTCCTCTTTTAGTTATGCTGAGGAATCATTTTACTGGGATCTGGGCTCCCCAGACATCTCCCTTTTGCTCTGTTTCTCTACTTCATATCTGTGTTTTGCAGCAGCCATAGCAATAGGTAGTAGCATAGGATCTGGGATTCCACATAAGGACCTGGATCTTCCTGCATTTGGGGTGAGGGGGTCACAGAATAAACAAATCACTCCATCTGCAGTAGTTCCCTATGGCTTTTTGCATTGCAGCTTTCCTTCTGGTGTCCTGCGGTATGTTTCCCTGTGTTTGAGTATTTATCTTCTCTTGCCCATCTTCTGTTGACTCTAATGCCCTAGTGCCCTCGTGCCTATGGCATGAGATCTCGGTGCCTTTCCCTTAACAGGGACATTGACACAGTCCCTCCGCTCAACCTCAGCCACCTATTCTCATGATCCGCTTTAGAAACCGATCTCTTGGAAGCTGGTGCTGCTTTGCTGCATCTGGTTGGGATTGGTCAGGAGGTTAAAGGCAGGCTGAAGGGAAGGGGAGAGAGCAGGGCACGCTCGCACACACAGCAGATGGGCAGATCGTGCTGCTTTCCTGTAAGGGTAAAACACTGTTACTGCTTGAGCGTAAACAGCTTAGTGCCATTGAAAGGTGTGTCGTGGTTTCGGCTGAATTTACCAAAACCGGACCGGCAGATGGCCCTTCCCCCCCCTTCCCCCCCCTAAAAGAGGAGAGAGGAGGAGAAAGAGATAAGGAGATTCAGAAGTTTAGAATGAACTAAACTACTTTAATGAAGAATTAATATTAAAATAAAAATAAAGAAGAAAATAATGAAATAGATACAATATATACAAAACCGTATCAAGCTCCCAGGATGACAGTCACGTCACCGGCAGGCACTGGGGAAGTCCCAGACTGGACTCAGTGACAAATGGGAACTGGATTCCAGCTCTGGAGTCAGGAACACACGGATCGGGATCAAAGGCAGATGAACAGACAGAGTCCTCTCTGGACGTCAGCCATCGCAGGAAAGGGGCTGACCCTTTGATCCCTCAGCCTTTATACTGAGCATGGGGCAGATGGGATGGAATACCCCAGTTGGTCAGGTTTGGGTCACCTGTCCTGTCCACTCCTCCCCACCGATGTGACCCCTCTACGTTTTTTCCGTTTCCGACCCTCTAAGGGGGCAAATAACGAAATTGGCCGACCTTGGTTGTTATAGCAATAAGTATAAGCAAGGGCCTCCCTGCATACCATTCCTTGGCATGGAGCACAAACATTGGGCTTATCATTCTGAGAATGAGCAGTTTTCTCCACAATATGCCATTAATTTCAGAGAGTTAGAGGAGGCCTAGCTAGGATGTAAAGTTACAGAACAGAAAATTGGTTCGGTTTTACTTCAAACCGGGACAAAGGTGGCAGAAGCTGGGTCCTCTATGGGGACACATGCTATGTCCCCTCCATGGCATTATCTCTGCTGCTCATCTGGACAAAATCAGCTCACTGAATTGATGGAAGTTAACAGGCCAACTGAAAAAAAGTTAAAATGATGGAATAGCTTCTTACGGAACTAACAGGTTGAACCATCTCTGTGTCTTACAGGCATCAAAACTGGTGTATGGGGAGGGTGGCGGGACACATGGCTATGGGGGGAGGTTGTTGGGGGACAAGGACCGGCCTTGCCCAATGGCAGCAGGGAGCTGTTACACAGGCTGAGCCCTAGTGTGCAGCTGCACTCAAAAACAGAGGTTCAGGCATAAGAAGTGAAGCAAAGGAACAACAGTGTGGCACAGACTGCTGTGAAAAATAGCACCTCAGTACACAGAGAGCCTCACCCTTGTGCTCTTTTCTGCCTGTAAGCTTTTGGGAGCTTTGTGTTTAAGGAAATGCAGTATTGAAATGATCCCTGACTGGAGCACAATGTAAGTATGAAACAATGATGACTAATATTAAAATGAAGCCATCAAGAAAGTAATCCAAGAGGGAATAAACTCGCATCAGTTCCTTGGAGCCCCAATGTGGCAACTTATTAGCTCTTTCATAGCTGGGGAAAAAAAAAAGGATTCCCTTAGCCAATTTGACTAAGAAATAATTTAATAATTATAACAATTATAAACATAGTGGGAAGAGTAATAAAAATAACAATACTAAGATCACTTCTTATATAAAGGGAAATAGTTCCTTCACACACTCCTTCGAACAGCACCACATGTAGAACAGCAACATTTGCATCTCTGTTCACTAGCAGCCCCCAAGAAAAGTACCTTTCCTCACTGACCATAAAAAAGAGAAAGGTGACACTGGAGAGGTCTGGCGATCCCAGCTTTTATTTCAAATCGCTGATTTCTGAAGCGTGTTCAGCCTGAGCTCTGTCTCATTTGCAAGATGCTCTGAGGAATCAGCCCTAATGCATTCCTTGGCCTGGCCCGGCCCGTAACAATGCGCAATATGAAATAAAGGGGACTTTATATTATTTACAAAAATAAGCTGGTCTGTCAGGTACTGGTGAACAACTCAGTTGTTTCTGCAAGTGTTGCATTCTCTGCCAAGCTATAGGGGAAGTCAGCAATGGGGTTGGATTTTTTTCACCCTTATTTTTCTCCCTCAATGCTGACAAGTGCTACAAGATCAGGCTGAATGTTACCAGTTCCCCCTCCCCACTCTCACTGCTGCAGCGGGCTGTGACTGTCTGAAACCAGCTGTATGTGCCCCCCACAGTGTTCATGCACATGTAAATCATATGCCCCACAGAAACATGAAACATGGGAGTGCTGATGCATGCACGCTGCCTGCTGCACCGCAGAGCCAAGCCAGCAGGGCTGTATCCGGGATGGCCACGCAGGCACTGTTAATGTGAATAATTCACACCCCACCACAACACACACTCCTGCTTTGTGCCATGGAGCCCACAAGCCATGAGAGATGCCCGCGCACTCGCAATGTGCTTTGATTGCTATGTAGCTTGCCATAGCACAACAAAAATAATACACGACACCTACAGCCGTTTTCCAAGACAACTTTCCACTGAAAGCTTTTACTGTTTCACAGACAGGTGGCCACAGTACAGACATACCACCGCACTGTGCACACATGTGCTTCAGCCACATAACCTCGAGAAGTTCATGTAACTTCTGTGTATGCAGACTATTTGCACAGCATGCACACTCTACATGCTCCCTTGCTTACGCTTTCCTTTGATTCTTAAGGCCCCACACTCATCCACAACATGCTTATATCTGCATCACATGCTGTGGTCAAACATGCACTTTATATCACATCCACACCCCCAAGGGACAACAGATCAATGTACCACACACCCTCTCAAAACCAACACAGGCACAAGCAAATACACCTATGAATAAGGGAAGAAAAGAAAAAAAAGATCAGTGCATTAAAAGGAAAATAACACTAACAAAGGCTAGATGAAGAGGCATGCACTCTCCTCTGCTTCCTGAAGGGCTTTCATCTGAAATCTTGGAAATGTTAATAAGAGTTAACCAGGTGAGACCGTCAACAGAAGGGACAGTGGCTGTGTTGGAAGCTGCTCCAAAACACCTGTCTCCTCTTACAGCGAGCGCTGTCAGCTGCTCATAATTCATACTCTACCAGGGGAAAAACAGATTCCAGCACAGATTTTCCATTTAATTGCTCTATAATGCCATCTTGTGGCTTTTTGACTCATGAAGCCAGTTGTTTGTTACATTCATCCCCAAATGAAGTGATTACCCTGTAAAGATGGAGATGGAGAGGGAAAGGGAAAAGGAGCAAGTTATGAGCATCTACCCATATGTCAGGGGCAAGGATGGCTGTGAGTGGTGGTTTTCTTCCCATACAATAACTTAAATTGTGAAGGGACCCAAGTAATGCTCTGAAATCACCTGCATCCAGCTAACCACAGCTGACTTCTCCAAAACAGTTTTCATATCATTTGGAATACCAGGTGATATGTTTAAAAATATTATTTATTATTATTTAGCAGAAGATCAAGCTCAGATTATTCACCTCTTTAGTGAGATGGGAGTGGAGAGAGATCCTGTTTCTGAAGAAGAAATGGAAGCGGTGGCATTTGATTTTATCTCATATGTGGCAGGACCGATGGTATTGTGGGGGTTTCAAAACAGGTGGCAGCTGGAGAGGAACTGTGCTCAGAGTGTACCGGCCACTGTTGCAAAAGATGAAAGAGTTGAGGGGGAGCCTGCAGGAGATCTGAAACACTGGACAAGCCAGGCGGTGCACACAGATTTCTTTGTTAATGCTAGATACGCAACAAAAAGTGAGGAAAAAATATGAGGTTGGAAATGAATGTGACAAGAAAACATCACTCCAATCATTGGCTTCAGAATCTGTTTCCCCGAATCATGATGCCAATCTCTGAACAAAAGTGAGGTGGATTGAGAGCTAGCTGTGTGACAGAACTCAGAGGGTTGTAATTAATGGAGCAGGGTCACGTTGGAGGCCTGTAACCAGCAGTGTCCCCCAGGGGTAAATACTCGGCCCAGTCCTGTTCAACATAGTCATCAGCAACCTGGATGAGGGGACAGAGTGTATCCTCAGCAAGTTCGCTGATGATACCAAAGTGGGAGGGCTGGCTGACACTCCAGAGGGCTGTGCCGCCATCCAGCGTGACCTGAACAGGCTAGAGAGCTGGGCAGAGAAGAACCTAATGAGTTTCAAGAAGGGCAAGTGTAGGGTCCTGCACCTGGGGAAGAAGAACCCCAGGCACCAATATAGATTAGGGGTGGATCTTCTGGAAAGCACTACTGAGGAGAAGGATCTGGGAGTCCTGGTGGATAGCAAACTTTCCATGAGCCAGCAATGTGCCCTTGTTGCCAAGAGGGCCAATGGGATCCTGGGCTGCATAGGGAAGAGTGTGGCCAGTAGGTCGAGGGAGGTTATTCTCCCCCTCTACTCCGCACTGGTGAGGCCACAACTGGAATATTGCGTCCAGTTCTGGGCTCCCCAGTTCAAGAGAGACAGGGAACTACTGGAAAGAGTCCAATGTAGGGCAACAAAGATGATTAAGGGATTGGAGCATCTCCCTTATGAGGAAAGGCTCAAAGAGCTGGGGCTCTTTAGCCTGGAGAAGAGAAGGCTGAGGGGAGACCTTATTTATGTTTACAAGTACCTAAGGGCGGGTTGAAGGATGATGGTGCTGGACTCTTTTCAGTAGTTCCCAGTGATAGGACGAGGGGCAACGGGCACAAGCTGGAACATAGGAGGTTCCACTCAAATATGAGGAGAAACTTCTTTACGGTGAGGGTGACAGAGCCCTGGAACAGGCTGCCCAGGGAGGTCGTAGAGTCCCCTTCTCTGGAGATTTTCAAGACCCGCCTTGATGCAGTCCTGAGTAATGTGCTCTAGGCAATCCTGCTTTGGCAGGGGAGTTGGACTAGATGATCGCTAGAGGTCCCTTCCAACTCTGACAATTCTGTGATTCCATGAAAAGGTCTCAGCTATTGGTTCAAACCTTGTGTCCTGGGGAGATTTGTGCTGGGGTCCTCTACATGTGATTGTGGTATGTTTGTGACTCAAGATAAAGGCACCTCAGAATTACATTTCTCATGCTCGTTCAAAAATTCACCCCTAACTTCCAAACTAAAAGCAAGAACCGGAGTCTGTTGTCAGATTCAACATAAGGACAAGAGGTGAATTCAATTGCCAAATCTGAGATGCTTTGTTACCCTAAAAAAATCCCATTAGTGTGAGAAGTGTGATTTAATCCTGCTAATTCCTAGCAAAAGCAGGAAGGCAGGACTTCCTCCTGGGTTGGAGAAGGTACTAATACCTTTGGGACGACGTGTGCTGGCTCCCCTTTATGGCTCAGTTAACTTGTGCGTGTGATGGGATGCACTGCTGGGATGCACTCCTGTCTTCACTGTTGATCCAACCTGTGCCAAAGGCACACAGGGGTTTTTGTAAAAACAGTCACTGTGCTTTTGTTAAAGAGAGGTACCCGGAACTAAAATCTTCTCCATCTTTCCTCTCCATCGCCTACCAATATTTCCCATTAGTTTTGGCAAGTGAAACTTCATATAAGCAATGTGCTTTATGAGATTTGAGACAACAATGGTAGCAGAAATAACCATGTGGAAAGTTGACTTTATTCAAGGGGAAAGGAGTCTTGAAAGGTGGCATTTGAGACAAATTTGAGGAAAAGAGTATCAGGAGAACCTTCAGTCCTGTATAAATCTCTGATTCTTCCTTATATAAATCAACCCCTTGATTCATCTCTGTTAATTACAGGAATATTGGATGAAAATAGATTAATGAGAAGAGAAGAGAAACCTTGTAGTCTTTAGACCTTAAATTCAAATTAACAGGGAAGATACAGTTCTTCACTATCCCAACATAAACCAAGAAGTGTTGCATTAGTTTCAAAGGAAAGTATCTGGATTTTATAGCAGTGGTTGTGAGCAGTTTCTATGAAGGTAGTTTTTTATTAATGGATTGCTGCAAGAATTGTCCCATTTGACCTGCAGTGGATTCCTTGCATCATCTCATTCAGTCATATCCATTTGTGTCAGATAACCTTCATACAAGTGTCCTATTGAACCTAAAAACAGTTAGGGGTTTGTTGTTGATTTTTTTTTTATTGTTTTTAATTCGTCTCACCTAACTTTAACCACCTACAGTGTAAATGTCTCTGTCTCAGATAGTTACCTTGGGCTTTTACAATGAGGGGAGAAAATAGGTGTTTCTGGACTGTGATTCATCTGATCTATTTTGGATGCCTCGTTAGGGTGAGATGATTCATAAGCAATGCTTAATTCTCTCCATTGAGTAGAAGCTATAGGCATCTGGTTTGTTCAGATCACTCCTGTTCTTTGTTCTATTTTGGAAGGCTTTTCCACATCTCTGTCTCCTCTTCCTAGCCTAAATTTAATCACGGCCAGACCATACCCATTAGTTTAAACAGAGACACTGTCACTCATTTGGGGCAGCCAAGGAGCTCCAGGCTGCTGTCAGCCTTTGTCAGCTTTGGGGCAGATCAAGAGAGAAATGTTATCAAGTGCTTGAGAGAGGCAACAACAAAGGATAGGTGTGGTTCTCTGTGTGCCACATGTCAATATAACCTCATGCAATGCTTTATTGCCCAGGTTAGGCGCTTTGCTGTAAAAAAAGACCATGAGGTGGGGGACATCATCCGCTGTGTCTAAATGGGGAAAAAATGCACTGAGCTTCGTACAGAAGTGTTAACCTCAGGACACAGGTTTTTTTTTAAAACATTTCTTTTCTCATTGGGTGCAAACCTGGCTTTCCCTAGCAAACTTCCTGTGAATTACCTATGAACCAGCCAAAAAGCCTATTTACCACCTGTACCTAAAGATGTGGCAGGGAGTTTGGCAACTCTCCAGTGAGAACAAGCATCAAGGACAAAATCATTTATAGGATAGCTCTAGTCAGAGCTGCCTTGGTCTCTTGTTTGCAGCTGATAGATTATACAGTGTTGAAACCAAGCACAGGCTGGGAAATAATAGGCCTTGTTACCAGCAGCAGAAGAAGAAAGGAGTTGTTGTTGGATAGGGTATTTTTAAAGTTTATTTCTCATGTAGATCTTACTATGGGATTTATTGGGAAACTGCTCAAACCTTCAAATTAAATGCAAGGTAAACCAAAACACTGTTCAAATGGAATAAAATAAAATACCATCCATGAAATAGTCTGAATCTAGTTTAGTATTTCTTTTCATTCAAAATCAGGCCTGGCATCACAGCCCAGCAGACTGAAGCTGTCTGGTACAACCACAGTAATTATAAATGCTCCGTTGCACTGAGTTATAAATGTTCCTTTACAAGGTGGAAGATGGGATTGTTCTCTGTGCTTTACCTAATCCTTCTCCCTGTGGTGTGCCTGCCAGCAGAAATACTGGTTGTTAGTAAATGTGTGAGTGACTTTGTCCTCTTAGGTACCTTGTCCGTGAGGTCCTAGGAATGGCGATCAAATTCCTGCTTTTGCTACTGCAGAGTTATCAGCCAATGCAAAAATGGTGCCTTTATTTCTGGTCAGTTTGTGGAGGCAGAGGAGGGAGTACTGAGCAGTACTGGCCCCTTCTTGGGACATGAAGCTTCTGGACACTTGGCTCCAGGCTCTTCTTGACTGCCTTGGTCAGTCAAACGAGTGGTCATTCCTGGTATCTGCAGGTGCATAGTTTTGTGCCCTGAAGCCTAAGTGCTGCTTGCCTTTATGACTGCTTCAGTTTGCACAGCTACAGCATCAGCTGTCATGCAGTTCCCCAACTGCATTGTCCACCTTGCTGATCTCCCATGCAGTCAATCCATTCATTGAAAGGAGTCCTGCATTGCAAGCTGTGCATTACTGCATTTAAATTCCACATTTCAGTTGTGGTTCCTCCTTTCCTGCAATGAGCATGGTGAAAAAGGAGGCACTCCACAGGTGAAAGGACACTCATAAAGCCTTTCCTTATTTTTTTAAACTGTAGGATAGAAAGGGATAGAGGAAAATGTATCACTTAGCCCTGCCCTATGTGTTGGCATCCTGCTGCGTTCTCAGAGAGTTTTGGACTTGGTACTAGGAATATGGATTCAAAGTGGAGGTCTAATTTAGTTAGCGCTACCAGGAAGCAGTTATCCTTGAGGAATGATGGAGGACAGCACAGAGTTCTGAATGGTCTGTCTGCAGCAGCAGGGTATCAGGTAGGTTTTTATCGTAGGGTGCTGGTAGGATTGCCAGACAGTCTGATTAAATCAAACTGATCCAAATTTGATTCATCCTGGTGAGCAAATAAAATTGTTTATCCCAATTTTAAGGATATATCATCTGGCATGCTTAGCCCAGGATGCGCTGTCTGTGCCAACCCAGACTTGCAGCAGGGACAGGGTAGGGCTGCTGGCTTTCCCAAATGACTCATGTCCTCAGAGAGAGCACCTCTTTAAGGTTTGTTATAAATAATAAAGACATGGACCCTGCAAAGGCAGCATCATGAGGGTGTTTTCCTTTTTTGAGACTGCTCTGGAAGTTCAGGATGTTCCCTTCATACCCTGAAGAGCATTGACTGCTTCGCTCCCTCCTTCTTCCCTCTTAAATCTGTTCTCCTCCCCACAATGCATTTAGCATCCCATGAAGTAGGCACTCCAGCACTGCCAATGAAATAAACTGTCTGCTACCTGCCTACATATCTGCAGGTCCATTTTTTTCCCCTTCTCCCTGCTGTAAATATGTTGGCCAGAATCCGAGCTGACCCTACCATCTGCATCAGGTTGTATTTCAGCATTGCCCAGGCTTGTTGCAGTGAGGGCTTCTGGCTTAGGGCTGAGACAAACAAAAACTCTGAGCTCCAGAGGAAGGAATGTGAATCAGAATATCAGATATTCCTCTGCTTTTCTGGAACCTGAGGCATGAAGAAAAATGTTTGCAGGACGTAGCTGGCTTAACTGGACAGGATTACTAAAGCAGCATCTACACAGCTAAATCAAACAGGCCAGGACCTGTTCTCTGGACCCAAAGGCAAGCAGCAAAAAACAAAGCTCATCCATGTGTGTCGTGGCTTGGCCTCAGACGGCAACAAAGAACCACGTGGCAGCCGCTCGCTCAGACCGGACCCCTCACCGCCACCACGGCCGTGAGGGGAGAATCGGAAGAAAAAGGCGAAACTCGTGGGTTGAGACAAAGGCAATTTAACAGACCAGCAAGGGGAGCAAGAAACAACAACAACAATAACACTGAGAGAGGAATATACAACCACGATTACGATACCACCACTTGCCGACCGGACCCGGGATGCCCCAGCCCATTCCGCTCCCCCGTGGTGACTTCCACTCCCCCGTGGTGACTTCCTGTCCCTCCCCTTCCCCCGGCTAGCTCCAGCTACCCCCTGGGCATGGCTCACATGGGATGGAATACCTGTGTCCCTGCTAGATCCTGGGGAGAATTAACCCTATCCCTGCCAGACCCAGGACAATGTGGCTAAACTCTCTTCCTCCCAAAACAGAGTGATCTCATCCAGACTTCATCTGGAACCATTCCCAGTCTGAGCTATCCCCCATATCAAAGCATGGTGTGGGAGAGCACTAGTTGGCATCAACTAAAATCATGCCAAGGACCATGCTAACAATAAAACTGATTGGGTGCTCTCAGCACAGTGCCGAAATCCATGCCCGGACCTATTTAGTCTACTGCTGGAGCTGTGGCATCAGATATCAGACACCTGGGGAGAGGCTTTGTCTTAAAGCCAATATCACCATCTTTGCTTCTGTTCTACTGAGAGTAAAGTCCAGACTCGAGTGTCTGTGCAGTCCCAGAATGCCCAGACAAAATTTTGTGAGTCTAACATTTCCCTTTAGCTCATTAGATTGTTTTGAAATGCTTGTGTGGGTTCAGAGAGAAGAGCTATTGGAGTAAAGTTTGAAGACCCATCAACTTGTCCAGGACCGAGAGGCAAAGTCTGCAGGGAACTGCAACTCCACACCTCTCTGGAGCTTAAAACCATGGGCTCTGCTCTGTCCTTTTCAGGAGCATTTAGCCCAGAGGCTTGTCATGCTTCTGGTAAGTCAGCCTTTGTCTGTGAGATCATGCCTCTTTTTTGAGCACAACAAGGAATATCTTTAGCAAACCACATGGGATTCACTTTTTCTCTACCTTCATTTCATATTCCAGCACTGTGATTAAATTTTCCTATGATAGACACCTCTCTACTTCTTCTGTGCAGTATACTTATTTCATTGTGGAGTAGTATTATTTGATTATTTGAATCACACTGGGGATGCTTATGTAAGCCACACAAATACAGCACAAGTCAGTTGTCTCTTTGTAAGCAGCTGGACCAGTAAGAAGTAAGGTACAGCTGCATGCAATTCATCTGCTCTCAGATGTAGACTGCTATAGCTGAGCAAGTCACCCCAGACTCCTCCCTTTAGAGCTAGTGGAGAATTCATCTGACTTAGATGTCCACCATATGATGAGACAAATCGCAAGCTAGGACTGCGTGTTTGCCTCCATTGACTCTAAAAGGAGTCTGGGGTGGCTCTCTCTGATGGAGACATCTGTGTCACAGATACCTGCTTTCATTCAGATGAATCCCACCGTCACAGTGTAAGCTAATGAGATGCAATTTTACAGCTCAAGATGAAACAAGGATCTGAAACTGTTCTTCCTCTGCATGCACAAATGGTGGCACATGCTAAGCAGCTTCCTCAGAAAGTCTCACCTGGCAGGACAAACCATGAGAATAATAGAGTAGGAATCAAGGTGTACTTTTTTCCATGGAAGTGTCTGTGTAGGTGATTCCCCCAACCAGATCTCCTCAGAACTCCTGCGTTGCTCTGAACCAGCCTGATTTCCAAGGGCTGCCCTATGCTGAAGCAGGCATCTCTGCCTGTACTCCTCTGTGGGGGACTTCACTCATTCAGTAAAGTAACAAGAAAAAAACCACTCAAGCAGGTATGGTCTGATGAATGTGAGGAGCAGAGAAGAGAAGGACTTAGGTGCTTACAAGCCACACAGGGAGCATAGGATTTATTGAGCTGTGCTCCAAATCAGGGATAGAGCACCAATACCCAATACAGGGTTATACAGGGTAAGATGCCAGAGTGACATAGTGAACCGCCTCCCTTTATAGTGGCTGAAGAACAGTAATGGATTTGGCCTCCCTCAGCTGCTCTACCGAAAGTTATCATGCCCAGAATCTAAGCTCTGCTGAGCATGGGACACTGTCCTTCAGACCTGATTACACAGACTGAAAGATGACCTGCTTTGCAGTAGCTTCAGAAAAATAAGAATAACCTTAGACCAGTAAGACACCACCTGAGACTGAGGCCATAGTACAGATAGTAATATTGGGTCAGACTTAGCTTAGTTTCATCCTAATTCATCATGAGGACAGCTGAGATTTTGCAGGAATATTACATTAGTCTGTTTGAGGCCTTTCTGAGATGAGATGCCAGGGAATGGTCTTTTAAGAAGGTAGGGGTGAAATCTGAAACACATAGCTGTGGATCTGCATGCTTGTCTCTTTGCTCCTTCCCAGAGACACACACACAGCTAGTAGCGGGCTTGCTAGTACTTTGCTGCATGCATTATCTCATTTTTCTCCTTATTTGCTCTTTCCCTCATTGTTCTATTTCTTCTTTCCCTTATTTTTTGTCTTCTTCCTTTCTCCTTTTTTCCTCCTTTCCTTCTCTTCTTTTTCTCCTGCTTCTGGTTGATTCTCCCTCTCCATTCCTTCATTCATTCTTTCCTCTCTTCTCTCATTTATTTGTTTAGAGTAAATTTTCAAATCTATAAATGCATTACAACAAAGATACTGTGTTGAGGCAGTCTCTGAGCCTGCAGATGTGGTGGGTCCTGGATTCCAATAACAGAACTTATTTGGAAAAAAGCATTATTTGTAACATGAAAATGGTTTGGCTCAAGGGTAAAATTTATCATCATTACCCTAATATCATCTCAAGCTTCAGCTCTGGCAGCAGCTAAAGAAAACACCAAGGCTTAATTCTGTCAGTGCAAGGAAAGAGAGACAGAGGATGAAAAATATGATTTATGATGGAAATCAATGCAATCATAATACTTTATGCTTGTAAAATTGGGCTGTTCCAACAGTGCTCCTGGAATGCATAGGCAGCTTTCCACCAAAAGAATCATGGCAAGATAGAATGCAGTACTATGATGGTGCAACTGGCACAAAGGGACCATAATCAGCATCTGGGGTGTGAATGGGAATAGGTTCTGTTTTGCTGGGATTTTGTTTTCCTTCCTTCTCCAGAGATCTGGCAACATCACTTACCCAAGATCTATCTCCATAGGACAATAGAAAGATGCTGTCCTGAAGTTCCCAGAGGGTGGAAGAAGAGGGAAAGGGAAGGGAAGGATGACAATCTGGAATACAAAAGGAGTTCTCCAAGTAAATGGCAACATCCTGGCAGGAGCAGTATCCCCACTGTAAAAGCAAAAGCAACAACATGACTCATTCCTCTGTAGTGTGGAGTACCTCTCAGAGACTAGCTGAAGTATATTTGCAAAAATTTGAATCGGGTCATTCACCTCAGCTAAAGACAGGCAAAAATGATAAGGCTTGGGAGTTTTGTTTCTAATGCAGAAAACTAATAGGCATTTGAACTTTCAAATTTGACCAAATCACGACTCCTTTCATCCAATAAATAAAATAAAAATTGCAGAGTTCATGAACAAACTGCTGATGTAAAGATGAGTTAGTTCTGTAGTGTAAAGAACATGCCTTGTCAAAATGCCATATGCAATTTCCCTGAACAATGCTTGAAGGATGTTTTGCACTTTGGTTGTATGGGTAGGAATATACCCCTGCAGCACTGCCTGTCTCTGGAGAAGCAGGACAGCTTAGCATCCCCATCAGCCAGGATGAGGAAATACAGTTATTCTTAGGGAATGCAAAGAAATTTGAGGTAACGAGCACAAACTTGAACATAGAAAGTTCCACCTAAACATGAGGAAGAACTTCTTTACTTTGAGAGTGGCAGAGCACTGGAACAGAGAGGTGATGGAGTCTCCATCTCTGGAGACATTCCAAACCCGCCTGGACAAGTTCCTGTGCAATCTGCTCTAGGTGGACCTGCTTTGGCAGGGGGGTTGGACTAGATAATCTCCAGAGGTCCCTTCCAACCCCATATCATTCTGTGATTCTGTGAAAAACACTTATTTATTAATATCATTCCATCAAAGGTAAAGTACTTGATATCCAGGACTTGCAGTTCGATATAAGCTATGTCCAAAAGATGAACAAAAGTGAGCATTTGCAATATTCTTTTTTAATGGTAGATGGTTTTGAAATTCTTTTGATATTTCCTGATTTCTGGAGAAAGCTGTGTGTCTAAAAGTTGGAAAAATACTTTTTGTAGATTCCTTCTTAAAAATAATCAAAATTTCCAGATATCAACTTATGATTCCTCCCCTCTTCCTCTCCCTCTCCTCAGGGAGAGTGGATGCATGCAATGATTTAGATCTATAGCCCATGCAGATTATGAACCTGTAACATGACGGATTTTGACCCTGGTAGTCCTGGCCTGGAGGATCATATCTCACAATGCCGATATCCCTCAAGAAGTGAGTAAATACATAAAGTGAGCTCCTTCTTCCTCTCGGCCCAGCTACCCTGTTTCCGAAAGAAGATGCTGTTGAGGGCTGACACAGAGGAATACGCTGTAATGTGCAGTTCTGAGCACCATGCTTATACAGAAAGAGGGGACACAGTGGAGCACACCCCTCACTAGACACCAGAAAATCCAAACGGGGTCAGGGCTCATGATACAAACCCTTAGGAACCCAGACTTCATTGTCTTCAGAATCCACCTAGAGTTTTTTCTGTAAATGCTGTGCCTGGGCAGAGAAGAGAGTCTTCCTGTAACTCCATGAGGGTTACACGGTGATTACCAATATTTGCTACCTAGAACCAGCTGAGAGGAAATGTTGCTTAGGATGACTCTGTCCCTGAACTTTCATCAGGCAAGCTGAAGCATAGCTGTTGTCACAGAGGACTCCCGAAATACTCAGCTGCAGGCAGGTCTGCGTTCTCAGAAGGACCACCACAATGAAAGGTGAGCAGTGCACAAAAGTAATACAGTGCATCTTCCACTCCTAGGGCCAGAGCTACAAGGGCTGCCTTGTGCTGGCAGGGATATCCCTATCTGAAACTTTAAATGCTTTAAGCTTCCGAGCACTGCACTCTTTGCAGGAATGGATAAAGAAATAAAAGGACAAGGGAGCCTTTACTCTATTCTTCTCCCACTGGTACCTACAGGGACATTGGCAGATGGGGCTCTGTGGTGCCAGAGAACTTGTCCCCCTCTCTGAGCTGAGGTTTTCAAATGAAACCAATAGGAGGCCGGTTTATGACAGACATTATGTCTTACTCTTTTAGACACCCTGCTATATCCTGTCAGTATCTGGCTGTCATTTTCCTCACCTCCCACCCTAAAGCTCGCTAGCTAGTCCTCTTCTATGTCCCCTCCCCTGCATCCATAGCTTTCCACCACTACCCAACACGTACACACACACAGAGTACACACACCTGTTTCCTAGAGATCTAGTTTGTGAAGCAGGGTGTTGTCTGATGGACTAATTTCCCTGATAGATTAACAAATGGCTCTACCACCTTCTGTAATTCTATCACATTGTCCCCACAGTCTTTCTTGCTTCTGGAAAAGTTTGACAGCAGTAGGAAGGGACTGGGGAGCAAAAGGTCCACTGAATGAAACCAAATTAAAAGTCTTGGACACCTGTGGTGTCAGTGTTGGACAGCCATCTGTCCCTCATTTGAAAGCGCCATTACTGTCTGCCATACCTAATGTTGCTTGCCCCAGACAAATGTGAGGATGCTGCATAGACTAGGTTGATGTACAGGGCCTGTCCTTTATTTTAAAGACAGAGGGAAAGATATTCCACAGGTTTGTCTTCCAGTGCATTACTGAGATCAGAAGAGTTACACTTTACATTAACTCCTTTTGCTGTCTAGAACTGTTACCACAGTATAAACTTTCTTCTTTAACTCACACCATTCTCTATCTGCACACTGCCTAAAGTACACAAACATACAGGCCAGATATGACAGTATTCCCTCTTCACACATACATGTCCTCTCCACAAATATGTATATATATATATATGCATATAAAAAGACTTAAAATATGCTAGAATGATACATATGCATACCCTCACATCTTTACACATACATCCTTCACACGCATAAGTGATGAAATTTTTCGTGAGACCAATGTGCTGGGAGCAAAAAAGAACAAGAAAAAGCTTGTTTGATGCTTGTCCTGGGTCTGGCGGGGATAGGGTTAATTCTCCCCAGGACCTAGCAGGGACACAGGTATTCCATCCCATGTGAGCCATGCTCAGGGGGTAACAGGAGCTAGCCGGGGAAGGGGAGGGGCAGGAAGTCATCCCCCAGGGGAGCGGAGCGGTCGGGGGCGTCCCGGGTGCGATCGGCAAGCGGTGGTATCGTACTCGTGGCTGTGTATTCCTCTGTCGGTGTTATTATTGTTGTTGTTTCTTGCTCTCCTTGCTGTTCTGTTAAATTGCCTTTGTCTCAACCCACGAGTTTTTGCCTTTTTCTTCCGATTCTCCCCTCCCGGCCGCGCTGGGGGGGAGGGCCCCATCTGAGCGAGCGGCTGCCACGTGGTCCTTTGTTGCCGTCTGAGGCTAAACCACGACAGTCCTTTTTGGCGCCCAACGTGGGGCAACTCGGAGGGTTGAGATAAAAAACAGATCTGACCAGAGTGTGCTAAAAGGAATTTGTTATCGGTATTTATTGTATTATTTACTGGGGACAATGTTGCTTCGTTTGTTTTCATGGCTGTGTTATGTAAACTCTTACATGCTCTATGTACTCCCCGTGATGATGTTTATCACTTCTGGGAGAGGGATCAGGATTATAATTTTGCTGTCCTGTGCGATATCAACTTATGATATGATAGCATCACTGTTCAGATGGTTATGTTGGGTTGTTTATTTGGCACTGCTTTCCTGCCCATATCTCGGGGAATTTATTAATAAACACACTGAGTCTATAGGGGAAGCAGGGGGGGATGCTTTTCCCAGCTCTTTCACCTCCCTTTTCTCTTTCGTGCTGGATATGCCAGTTTTTGAGAATTTTGAATACTCTTGGGACATGCAGACCAGCTTGGTCCTATTGCTCGGTCTCCTGAATGTTTTTCAGTTTTTGTTTAGGGTTAAGCAACTATTTAAGACTACCACCCCGAGATCTGCCCCAAGGCTGGAGAGTCATGGATGGCATGGCATGTGGGAGAACATGGGCAGGTATCTAGAGAGTTTTTCACCTCCAATGGTCTGGGATTTCACCACCGAACAATTACAGAACCCCGATAAAGTGATAGAATATTTGAAAGGAAAATGCTGTGGCTATTCCAGAGAGGCACAACTCACTGCATTGTGCTGGGCCCTGGCCAGTATCTACCAAGCATTGCTCAATGTTGCGCAGCATCCTCAGGAGGAAGAGATGGAAACCAGGCTGACAGGCAGTGTGGCTGCTCCGGCCCCTGCGGCAGGCGCGGTGGCTGCCCCAGCCCCTGTGGCAGGCACGGTGTCTGCTCCGGCCCCTGTGGCAGGCACGGTGGCTGCTCCGGCCCCTGTGGCAGGCACGGTGGCTGCTCCGGCCCCTGCGGCAGGCACGGTGTCTGCTCCGGCCCCTGCAGCAGGCACGGTGGTTGCTCCAGCCCCTGCGGCAGGCACGGTGTCTGCTCCAGCCCCTGCGGCAGGCGCGGTGGTTGCTCCGGCCCCTGTGGCAGGCACGGTGGTTGCTCCGGCCCCTGCGGCAGGCACGGTGTCTGCTCCGGCCCCTGCAGCAGGCGCGGTGGCTGCTCCGGCCCCAGTGGCAGGCACTGCAACTGAACCAGAAAACCAACCTGTGCCCATATCAGTTGCCCCTATCCAGAAGAAGAAATACACCAAGAAATCAGTTCGCTCAGCGAAGGATGACGATGATCCAGGGTTGTCACGAGAACAAGAGGAAGAGGCAGAACCAGAGATAATCACTCGATCCCTGTCCCTGAGTGAGCTGCGGGACATGCGAAAAGATTTCAGCCGACCTCCAGGTGAGCACATTGTCACCTGGCTGCTCCGGTGCTGGGACAACGGAGCTGGTAGCTTGGAATTGGAGAGTAGGGAAGCCAGGCAGCTGGGATCTCTGTCTAGAGAGGGGGGCATTGACAAGGCAATTGGGAAAAGGACACAAGCTCTCAGCCTCTGGAGGCGACTCCTGTCAGGCGTGAGGGAAAGGTATCCCTTCAGTGAAGATGTTGTATGTCATCCGAGCAAGTGGACCACCATGGAAAGAGGTATTCAGTACCTGAGAGAATTAGCCGTGCGGGAGATGATTTATTATGACCTGGACAATGCCCAGTTTCCCACAGATCCTGATGAGATCCAATGCACAAGGTCCATGTGGCGGAAGTTTGTACGGAGCGCACCATCATCATATGCCGACTCATTAGCAGTGATGGAATGGAAAGGCGAAGAGGGACCAACAGTGGATGAGGTGGCTGCCCGACTTCGGCAATATGAAGAAAATCTGTCTTCTCCCCTCGTCTCAGCTGTGGAGAAACTGTCCCGGAAGGTCCAGCAACTTGAAGAGAATATGTCCTCCCCGCCTGTACGAGCCAGTATCTCAGCTGTTAGGAACAGACGTTTTTCCACTCAAGATAGAGAATACAGGGAGTACACCCCACGAAGCACCCTGTGGTTCTGCTTGCGTGACCACGGAGAGGACATGAGGAAGTGGGATGGACAACCTACTTCAATCCTACGGGCACGGGTACAGGAATTGCAAGGAAGAACAACCACAAAAGCAGATCTCCCCAGGAAAAGTGCTGCCCCGGTTTCCAATGTGCAGTTCCCCAAACAGAATAGAAGGCCTGAGCCTACTTCTGATCCCCTTGAAGGAACCTCCAGAGCATTTCTGCACGAGGTGAGTGACGGATACTATGACCAGTATTAGGGGGGCCCTGCCTCCAGCCAGGTGGGGGAAAGGGACAACCGAGTTTATTGGACAGTGTGGATTCGATGGCCTGGCACATCAGAGCCACAGGAGTATAGAGCTTTAGTAGACACAGGTGCACAGTGTACCCTAATACCATCAAGCTATAGAGGGACAGAACCCATTTGTATTTCTGGAGTGACAGGGGGATCCCAAGAATTGACTGTACTGGAGGCTGAAGTGAGCCTAACAGGGAATGAGTGGCAAAAGCATCCCATTGTGACTGGTCCAGATGCTCCATGCATCCTTGGTATAGATTATCTCAGGAGAGGGTATTTTAAGGACCCAAAAGGGTACCGGTGGGCTTTTGGCATAGCTGCCTTGGAGGCGGAAGAAGTTAAACAGTTGTCTACCTTGCCTGGTCTCTCAGAGGACCCTTCTGTTGTGGGGTTGTTGAGGGTCGAAGAACAACAGGTGCCAATTGCTACCACAACAGTTCATCGGCGGCAGTATCGAACTAACCGAGATTCTCTGATCCCCATCCACAAGCTGATTCGTCAACTAGAGATTCAAGGAGTGATCAGCAAGACTCGCTCGCCCTTTAACAGTCCCATATGGCCAGTGCAGAAATCTAATGGAGAGTGGAGGCTAACTGTGGACTATCGTGGCCTTAATGAAGTTACTCCACCGCTGAGTGCTGCCGTGCCGGACATGTTAGAACTCCAATACGAACTGGAGTCCAAGGCGGCCAAATGGTATGCTACAATTGATATCGCTAATGCATTTTTCTCAATCCCTCTGGCAGCAGAGTGCAGATCACAGTTCGCTTTCACTTGGAGAGGTGTCCAGTACACCTGGAACCGACTGCCCCAGGGGTGGAAACATAGCCCCACCATTTGCCATGGACTGATCCAGACTGCACTGGAACAGGGTGAAGCTCCGGAACATCTGCAGTACATTGACGACATCATTGTATGGGGCAACACAGCAGAAGAAGTTTTTGAGAAGGGGAATAAAATAATTCAAATCCTTCTTAAAGCCGGTTTTGCCATAAGACGAAGTAAGGTCAAGGGACCTGCACAGGAGATCCAGTTTTTAGGAGTAAAATGGCAAGATGGACGCCGTCAGATCCCAATGGATGTGATCAATAAAATCGCAGCTATGTCTCCACCAACTAGTAAAAAGGAAGCACAAGCTTTCCTGGGCATTGTGGGTTTTTGGAGGATGCATATCCCAGATTACAGTCTGATTGTGAGCCCTCTGTATCAAGTAACCCGGAAGAAGAACGATTTTAAATGGGGTCCTGAGCAGCGACAAGCTTTTGAACAAATTAAACAGGAAATAGTCCACGCAGTAGCTCTGGGGCCAGTCCGGGCAGGACAAGATGTTAAAAACGTGCTCTACACCGCAGCTGGGGAGAACGGCCCTACCTGGAGCCTCTGGCAGAAAGCACCAGGGGAGACACGCGGTCGACCCCTAGGGTTTTGGAGTCGGGCATACAGAGGATCTGAAGCCCGTTATACTCCAACAGAAAAGGAGATACTGGCAGCATACGAAGGGGTTCGAGCTGCTTCAGAAGTGGTTGGTACGGAAGCACAGCTCCTCTTGGCACCTCGGCTGCCGGTGCTGGGTTGGATGTTCAAAGAAAGGGTCCCTGCTACACATCATGCAACGGATGCTACATGGAGTAAGTGGATTGCATTGATCACGCAGCGAACTCGAATGGGAAACCCCAGTCGCCCAGGAATTCTAGAGGTGATTATGGACTGGCCAGAAGGCAAGGATTTTGGAATGTCACCGGAGGAGGAGGTGATGCGTGCAGAAGAGGCTCCACCGTATAATGAACTACCAGAAAATGAGAAGAGATATGCCCTGTTCACTGATGGGTCCTGCCGGATTGTGGGAAAGCATAGAAAGTGGAAGGCTGCCGTGTGGAGTCCTACAAGACGAGTTGCAGAAGCCACTGAAGGGCAAGGTGAATCAAGCCAGTTTGCAGAGGTGAAAGCAATTCAGCTGGCTCTGGACATTGCTGAGCGGGAAAAATGGCCAGTACTTTATCTCTACACCGATTCATGGATGGTGGCAAATGCCTTGTGGGGGTGGTTACGGCAGTGGAAGCAGAGCAATTGGCAGCGCAGAGGCAAACCCATCTGGGCTGCTGAATTGTGGCAAGATATCGCTGCCCGGGTAGAGAATCTGGTTGTGAAAGTACGTCATGTAGATGCCCATGTACCCAAGAGCCGGGCCACTGAGGAACATCAGAACAACCAGCAAGTGGATCAGGCTGCTAAGATTGAAGTGGCCGAGGTGGATCTGGACTGGCAACATAAGGGTGAATTATTCATAGCTCGATGGGCCCATGACTCCTCAGGCCATCAAGGAAGAGACGCTACATATAGATGGGCTCGTGACCGAGGGGTGGATTTGACCATGGACACTATTGCACAGGTCATCCACGAATGTGAGACATGTGCTGCAATCAAGCAAGCCAAGCGATTAAAGCCTCTTTGGTATGGAGGACGATGGCTGAAATACAAATATGGGTAGGCCTGGCAGATCGATTATATTACACTCCCACAAACCCGTCAAGGCAAGCGCTATGTGCTCACAATGGTGGAAGCAACCACTGGATGGCTGGAAACATATCCTGTGCCCCATGCCACCGCCCGGAACACCATCCTGGGCCTTGAAAAACAAATCCTGTGGCGACATGGCACCCCAGAGAGAATTGAGTCGGACAACGGGACTCATTTCCGAAACAGCCTCATTGACACCTGGGCCAAAGAGCATGGTATTGAATGGGTCTATCACATCCCTTATCATGCACCAGCCTCTGGGAAGATAGAACGGTACAATGGACTGTTAAAAACTGCACTGAGAGCAATGGGTGGTGGAACTTTAAAAAATTGGGATACACACTTAGCAAAGGCTACCTGGCTAGTTAACACCAGGGGGTCTACCAACCGAGCTGGCCCTGCCCAATCAAAACCTCCACGTACTGTGGAGGGAGATAAAGTCCCCGTAGTGCACATGAAGAATATGTTAGGGAAGACAGTCTGGGTTAGTCCTGCCTCAGGCAAAGGCAAACCTGTCCGTGGGATTGCCTTTGCTCAAGGACCCGGGTGCACTTGGTGGGTGATGCGGAAGGATGGGGAAGTTCGATGTGTACCACACGGGGACCTGATTTTGGGCGAGAATAGCCAGTGAATGAAACTGTATGATGTTAATTGCTAAATAACCCTGCCACTGTACATCTCATTTCTGTAACTGCTATTGGTTGTACTATAATAAGAATCACCCAAACTAATGACAAATGGACTCTGATGAAAAACCAAGTAAAGTGCAGCAGCGAAGGGACCAGAACTGACCTCAGCAGCTGGCGTCCAGCAACTTCACTGAGATCGACATCTTCAACCCATGGACCATGGACATGAGCCGCACCGGATACATCAGCCACAAGCCCCAAGAATACAGCATGCGACAGTCCAGCTCCACACACGCTATCTTGCATGCCCTGAGGGACTGTTCTAACAGATGGAGCTCGAAGTCATGGACTATATGAACTCAACGGACATTTTAGAGTGATGGCGCACAGACTAAGGACATTACGCCTGTATGGAGATATACATATGTATATATATATATATGTATGTCAGGGGAAACTGATAGTATTTAATTGGAAACTGTAAGATCTGGGCATGGCATGAAATGGTATGGAATAAGGGGTGGATGATGTCCTGGGTCTGGCGGGGATAGGGTTAATTCTCCCCAGGACCTAGCAGGGACACAGGTATTCCATCCCATGTGAGCCATGCTCAGGGGGTAACAGGAGCTAGCCGGGGAAGGGGAGGGGCAGGAAGTCATCCCCCAGGGGAGCGGAGCGGTCGGGGGCGTCCCGGGTGCGATCGGCAAGCGGTGGTATCGTACTCGTGGCTGTGTATTCCTCTGTCGGTGTTATTATTGTTGTTGTTTCTTGCTCTCCTTGCTGTTCTGTTAAATTGCCTTTGTCTCAACCCACGAGTTTTTGCCTTTTTCTTCCGATTCTCCCCTCCCGGCCGCGCTGGGGGGGAGGGCCCCATCTGAGCGAGCGGCTGCCACGTGGTCCTTTGTTGCCGTCTGAGGCTAAACCACGACAATGCTAAATTATTAAGCATACTATCCATCCAAGAGTAGAAGAAACAGGTCTTTAAGGATCTGATAGGTCTGAAAATTTCCTCTGCTAGCAATGAAATATCAGCTTAGCAAGTTAAAATTTTCAAGGGCTAGTAAAGGAAGCACAAAGGGTTTAAAAAGCATTTAGGTTCTCTAATACCTTCCTTATTTTAAAAAAAACAAACCTGATTATCCATCTCCACCCAGACTTATTTTTCTGTATGACAGTTTTGAGTTGAATTGGCAGAACCACAGTTTTTGTGTAGGAGACAGCAGATTCTCTTTGCTGGTGTGCTTGAGAACTGTCTTCTGCTGCTCAAACTGATAATGTTTCTTGGTCTATGATGATATTGAAACCAAAACATATCAAAAGCTAGGAGAAACAGTTGTAACCAATCTATCTGGAAATAGTGTAGGGCCCTTACTAGAAGCTATAAAATTCATTGTGTGAGCCAATGCAGGCAGGATGCAGGAACAACCACAAACCCATGGATAAAAGGCAAAGAACAAATTTAATCTCAATACCTCAAGGATCAGGGAACCTCTGAAGCAGCACTTGGGCAGAGGCAGGCAAGCAGGGGACGCAGGCACTGCAGAGCGAGAGTCATTATTAGCAAGAGAGTCCTTGTTAGCAAGGGAGTGAGAGAGCAAGAGCTCCCACTTGCTGTTTGGGCCTGTATTTCAAGGATTCAGGCAGGCAGAGTTCTTCGCTGTGCTTTGATCTTCTTCAGCAGCAGGGCAGGAATCTCGGGCATATTTGATAAGGTGCCCCTGAGTCCATCCCAGGCCTATGTTATCTAAGTGCAGATGTTCTACTTGTTGAGCGCATAAGAATAAGCAACAATTAGTGTGATATATGTGTTTTCCAGCACCCCGCGTGCGAGTCATTTGAGCGTGTTTACAGTCCTCCTCGCCAATCTTCCGTTACTTTCCCACATTCATTGAGTCAAACCACATTCTTTCTTGGTAAATAAATGCCCACATCATATAATCATCAACATATTCAGCCTTCAGCAGTGAGTCTTGTTTACTTATAAAGACAATGGCTAAGACTGAATGTTCAGAGAAGCTGTTATATCTTTACATCCTTGGAGATTAATGGTCAGTTATTCCAGAAAAAGTAGAAACATGAAGGACTCATTGGTCAGTAGAAGACCACAGATGCTGTCAGTCTAACACCTTTCTCTACTGAAGTCATGAAAATAGAGTTGATTTGAGTGGTTAATATTTCATTTTATATCAGCATGTGGTTTTAAACTTCATTTTTTAAAATTATTTTACAGCAGCTCAGGAATGGTTATCAGTAAAACCAGAGATAAGGTGCTTCTTGCTGCTACCACTGCTCTCTCAGGGACCTCTTGGGGAGGAAGCAGCAGTGGTGACATGGCTGAGCAAAGTGGGGAGTGACAATGTTTAGAGGAGATTTTCTCGGGAAAGGGTGTTTGGTTTTCTGTTGGTATAGACAGGAAGCTTAAGATTTATCTGCAGGCTACATTGTGTGCCATTTTAAACACAGTGCTCTGTCGCGACAGAGGGAAGACAGAGTCACTCAATATGAGTGATCAGCAAGCTTCGTTTATTGAATAGTACAGCTGTCTTTTATGCTTCATTATAATTAGCTAATACATATTCTGCAATACATCTTTCTGATTGGCCTGTCCTCCAAACTTCAACCCCGCCCTTAGTTCCTTCTTTACAGTTACTTTCATCCTCTTTTCCCATGCCTGAGCAGCTGCAATCTCCCTGTTATCATACAACAGTTACAGTCAAGGACAGGGTGTCCTTGCCAGCTCAGCAGTTACAGGAGCTCAGTCCGATGTTTCTCAAGTTCTTGCTCAGCCAGCTGGATCATGTCTACGCGACCCTTCTCAGCTAGCCAGTCTCCCACAGTGCTCTTAATAAATACCAACAAATCAGAGCAAGAACAGATGCAAGTTGTTTCAGGCGACTTCTGTCAAGTGAACAGTAATGCACCAGGATTATAGAATCATAGAATGGTTAGAGTTGGAAGGGACCTTAAAGATCATCGAGTTCCAACCCCCCTGCCATGGGCAGGGACACCTCCCGCTAGACCAGGTTGCTCAAAGCCCCATCCAGCCTGGCCTTAAACACTTCCAGGGATGGGGCATCCACAACTTCCCTGGGCAACCTGTTCCAGTGCTTCACTACCCTTACAGTAAAGAATTTACTCCTAATATCTAATCTAAATCTCCCCTCTTCCAATTTAAAACCATTACCCCTTGTCCTGTCACTACATCTCCTGACAAAGAGTCCCTCTCTGGCTCTCCTGTAGGCTCCCTTCAGATATTGGAAGGCTGCTATGAGGTCTCCCTGAGGCCTTCTCTTCTCCAGGCTGAACAACCCCAGCTCTCTCAGCCTGTCTTCATAGGAGAGGTGCTCCAGCCCTCTGAGCATCTTCATGGCCCTCCGCTGGACCCGTTCCAACAGGTCCATGTCCTTCCTGTGCTGAGGACTCCAAAGCTGGACACAGTATTCCAGGTGGGGTCTCACGAGCGCAGAGTAGAGCGGTAGAATCACCTCCCGCGACTGCTGGCCACACTTCTCTTGATGCAGCCCAGGATGCGGTTGGCTTTCTGGGCTGCCAGTGCGCACTGCCGGCTCATGTTGAGCTTCTCATCCACCAAAACCCCCAAGTCCTCCTCAGGGCTGCTCTCCAGCCATTCTCCGCCTAACCTGTATTTGTGCCTGGGATTGCCACGTCCCAGGTGCAGGACCCTGCACTTGGCCTGGTTGAACTTCATGAGGTTTGCACGAGCCCATCTCTCAAACCTGTCCAGGTCCCTCTGGATGGCATCCCTTCCCTCCAGCGTGTCGACCGCGCCACACAGCTTGGTGTTGTCGGCAAACTTGCTGAGGGTGCACTCTATTCCACTGTCCATGTCTCCGACAAAGATGTTGAACAGCACTGGTCCCAGTACCGACCCCTGAGGAACTCCACTCGTCACTGGCCGCCAATTGGACATTGAACCATTGTCCACAACCCTTTGAGTGCGGCCATTCAGCCAGTTCCTTATCCACTGAGTGGTCCATCCATCGAACCCATGACTTTCCAATTTTGAGACAAGGATTTTGTGCGGGACAGTGTCAAACGCTTTGCATAAGTCCAGGGAGATGACGTCTGTTGCTCTGCCCTTGTCCACCAAGTCTGTGGCAGTATTGTAAAAGGCTACCAAATTTGTCAGGCACGATTTGCCCTTGGTGAAGCCATGCTGGCTGTCTCCAATCACCTCCTTATTTTCCATGTGCCTTAGCAGAGATTCCAGGAGGATCTGCTCCATGATCTTGCCAGGCACAGAGGTGAGGCTGACTGGCCTATAGTTCCCTGGGTCTTCCTTTTTTCCTTTTTTGAATATTGGGGTTATGTTCCCCTTTTTCCAGTCAGCGGGAACTTCACCAGATTGCCACGATTTCTCAAATATGATGGAAAGCGGCTTAGCAACTTCGTCCGCCAGCTCCCTCAGGACCCGTGGGTGGATTTCATCAGGTCCCATGGACTTATGCACCTTCAGGTTCCTTAAGAGGTCTCGAACCTGATCTTCTCCTACTGTGAGCAGTTCTTCCTTCGCAGAGCCCTTGTTTTTGCCTTCCGTGACTTGGGCAGTGTGGTTAGAGCCCTTGCCGGTGAATACTGAGGCAAAAAAGTTGTTCAGTAGCTCAGCCTTATCCATATCCTGGGAGGCCAGGTCTCCCATTTCCTTCTGGAGAGGGCCCACAACTTCCCTAGTCTTGCCTTTGTCCCTGACATATCTGTAGAAGTTTTTCTTATTGTTTTTGATGTCCCTGGCTAGATTTAGTTCTGCCTGGGCTTTCGCTTGCCTGATCTGGTTCCTGGCCACTCGGACAGTTTCTTTATATTCTGCCCATTCTACCCGTCCCTGCTTCCACCCTCTATAGGCCTCCTTTTTGGTCTTGAGCTTGTCCAGCAGTTCCTTGTTCATCCACGCAGGCCTGCTGGCTATTTTGCCTGACTTCTTCTTTTTTGGGATGCACCTCTCCTGATCTTGGAGGAGGCGATCCTTGAATGCCAACCAGCTTTCTTGGCCCCCTCTCCCCTCCAGTTCTTTCTCCCACGCTACCATACCAATCAGATCTCTCAGGAGACCAAAGTCTGCTCTTCTGAAGTTCAGGGTAGCGAGCTTGCTGCACACCCTCCTCGCTTTCCTATGAATCTTGAATTCTACCATTTTGTGGTCACTGCAGCCGAGGCTACCCTTGAACTTGACATCCCCCACCAGTCCCTCCTTGTTGGTAAGGACAAGGTCCCACACGGCTCCTCTCCTCGTTGGCTCCTCGATCATTTGAAGAAGAAAATTATCATTAACGCATTCCAAGAACTTCCTGGATTTCACGTGCCCTGCTGTGTTGTCCTTCCAACAGATATCGGGGTGACAATCCTCTCTATATCGCAGAGAGCAAGTCGCCTGCAGATGAAGTGCTCCAGGCATTGCAGTGGGTTTATCAAGGGGTCCTTGATATTCTGGAGCAGACGTGCAGGCTGCAACATTATCAGTGGCTTTTCAATTCAGCCATCTCCTGCCGAAAATTGGGTAGCAGTAGTGGTGGGAGTGTGGGCAGTTGATTTTAATTCCAGCAGCATCCTAAGGAACCCACACCCTAGTGGTTCCCAGACTGCTCCCTTCACCCCTGTGATATTGCTAATGCAACTGGACTTGCTTTTAATAACCAAAATGTTAATAGCACAGTATTGGCAGGGCAACAGTTTGAGCCAGTGAACCATTAACTTCCTTTCCATTGGGTGCAAAGTCATTCAATGAGGCTCAAAAAGGCAATGGCAATTATCCCCAGTGTCAACATTCTCCCTTATACCGGGTGTTCCTTGAAAATGCCAGCTGAGAGGAGAACCCTTTCCAGTATCATTTTGTTAAATTAGTGCTAACATCTTAAGGTACATTATTCTCCTCTTCATCCTGAGAAAGGGAATAGTGTGTTACTGGGTGTGGGCTAGCTTTTTATATATAAAGAAGACACCTTTTGCATATTCCCAAATAAGGATCTCTTTGGACTGACAGTGCTGAAGTGCTACCAGGCCCATTGTCGTGGTTTCGGCCGAATTTACCAAAACCAGACTGACAGATGGCCCTTCCCTCCCCCTTCTCCCCCCCAAAAAGAGGAGAGAGGAAGAGAAAGAGATAAGGAGATTCAGAAGTTTAGAATGAACTAAACTACTTTAATGAAGAATTAATATTAAAATAAAAATAAAGAAGAAAATAATGAAATAGATACAATATATACAAAACCGTATCAAGCTCCCAGGATGACAGTCACGTCACCGGCAGGCACTGGGGAAGTCCCAGACTGGACTCAGCGACGGATGGGAACTGGATTCCAGCTCTGGAGTCAGGAACACACGGATCGGGATCAAAGGCAGATGAACAGACAGAGTCCTCTCTGGACGTCGGCCATCACAGGAAGGGGGCTGACCCTTTGATCCCTCAGCCTTTATACTGAGCATGGGGCAGATGGGATGGAATACCCCTGTTGGTCAGGTTTGGGTCACCTGTCCTGTCCACTCCTCCCCACCGATGTGACCCCTCTACGTTTTTTCCGTTTCCGACCCTCTAAGGGGGCAAATAACGAAATGGGCTGACCTTGGTTGTTATAGCAATAAGTATAAGCAAGGGCCTCCCTGCATACCATTCCTTGGCATGGAGCACAAACATTGGGCTTATCATTCTGAGAACGAGCAGTTTTCTCC
This sequence comes from Numenius arquata, assembly GCF_964106895.1. Lineage (NCBI taxonomy): Eukaryota > Metazoa > Chordata > Aves > Charadriiformes > Scolopacidae > Numenius > Numenius arquata. The sequence goes on along the minus strand of NC_133615.1, from coordinate 28,965,808 downwards.
ACAATATGCCATTAATTTCAGAGAGTTAGAGGAGGCCTAGCTAGGATGTAAAGTTACAGAACAGAAAATTGGTTCAGTTTTACTTCAAACCGGGACACCCATTCTTCCTTTACCTTTCAGCAACTTTAAGCCATTTCACTAGCTTAAAAAAAAAAGCTAAAATTAACAAAAACTATTGAGCTACCAAGTTCAGGGAACCCTCATAACAGAGCCAGCTGTGCTTTTTTTCTAATAGCACCATCAAGGTTGGTTGCCAGAAGAACCTATCTGGTCACTGGCATCTGGTTTGAATTACTTCACACATTAGCACTGGGAGCTGACTCAGTCCCTGGGCACCTTAAAGGTTTCTTTCAGCCACAGATTGGATTGCTTGCTAGATCCTTGTCTATAGCTGAGCATCTAAATTTGAATTTCCAGTTCAATTTAAAGGAAACATCCTGAGAAAAGTCTGTGCCTGTAAGACCTGTAGACTGGAAAATACTGAAAAGCCAGGAAATTAAGTTAAAAGCAGCATCTCACCTTCCATGGAAGACATTCCTAAAAAACTGTCACCACTTCTGGGATATAGCTGTGCAGCACTTCATGCTAAGAGTTTTAAAAGAGGTAATTGCAAAATACATATTATGGTCTCTTTGAAGCTGCATGGTGAGGTCTTGCTCTGATAACTCTCACTGTGGAGCTCCCACCTTGTCCCACCTCCATCTAGAGCTCAGGTAACATAAGTAAGGGGAAGCCAGTGTGGAAGTCCTTCCTAAGTCAACTTCCAGTACAGCAAGAGGGTTCATATGGACTTGTAAGTTTTCCCCCGCTCATTCTGAATTTATGCCTTTCAGGAAGTTTTCTTGCTTTTTTTTTTTTTTTTTTTTTACCCTTTTTTGGCCTCTTAAAAGCCTTCCAGAAAAAATGCTGCATTACATATGATTCTGAAACAGTCTGTATTCTCCATCCAGTTTTTATGCAGTATATAAAATAACTTAATCAGATGCATACCGAAAGAGGCATACACACACAGAATAAGAGACAGCAGACACCTGAGACTGAAGTGCATCCTGTTCATAAAGGGAGATACAGTGCTGATGGCATTTCCCACTGAGGTATCCAGGGACCATCACATGGCTTGATGAGACCAACGAAGCTCAATAGAATTTCCAAACCTAATTAGTACTTAATGATCTGGAGAGATACAGATGTCCATCACCTCTGCTTCAGCCCCTCTGTTCTTCCTCAAATTCTTAATTAACCTCTAAGGAGATGATGTGCTGATGAGTTTCCTAGCATATTTCACTGATTTTTTTTCACACACGCACACATACACGCTTGTGCACACGTTCATCCACACCACGCACTCCAGCACACATATTAAAGAAGCTCTGGTACAAGCTGTACATGGGGGAGATCAGAGTGGAGTCAGGAAGCACTTGATTGCAGCTCCTGTTCTGTTTTGCTAACAAATACACTTTAATCAGGTAGCACCAGTGGTGGTCAGTGTGGCACTAGCTGTTCCGTGCACAGTAGGATGTACTCAGCTCTCTGGGAGACATTCACATACTAGTTTGAGTAGCTCACTTGTCGCTAGCAGGTGCTGGTTGGGAAACAGGTCTTATTCCACACATTTTAGTTAGCTTTTCTAGAACACTGTCATGCACATAAAACATTCACTCTTTCCTTCCTATTCCTTGGCATCTTCCTCCAGTGACTAAACTTCTTCATGTCTATTAGCAAACAGCCTCAGCATCCCATTGTGCTACTTGAATGACACTGCCAAAAAAAAAAAAAAAGTCTGTCTCTTTAGGCAACTTTTCTCCGTCCTTCTGCCTTGACATGTAATGTGTTGATTTCATTCCTTCCTCCTGCTGTTTCCATGCCTGCTTCCCCCTTTCTCCCTCCTTCCTTCCCTCTCCACTCATCCCTACAGGTATAAATAACCAAAAAACCATGTAGCTAGCCATGCTGTGTCATTCCCTGTGGTGCCAATTTCCCATCTGATGCCTCCTTGCCCCATGCTGCAGGTTGAACACATGCTTCTGTCATGATGAGTTGAATAGATTGTATATCTGTGTTTGAAATTAGGCATGTGCTGAAGCTCTCTGCTGAATCTGGGACCTAGGTTGTAACATTGATGGTGTACAGACAATTGCCCCTTTACAAGTGGGGACCATAATCCATTTCACAATGCAAATGCTGAGTATTAATGAGACTGACAGACATAGGTGTGAAAGTCATTGAAATAGCAATGTCGAGAGCTGGCTGGTGACAATGTAGAAAGGGGTCTCTGCTTGATCTTCCTGCGACCAAGCTAAAGGCTGCTGGCTTGTATGAGCCTAAAATGCACGTTGATTCAGTTCCCCATCTTTATCCTGGGGCTCCTTTGGAAATGGAGCATTTGCTGAAATGGAATAAAGCAGTCATTACAAATGCTAGTCATTAATGGCATGAAACTTCATATTCACCTGCCAAGACATTGGTAGTGACTCAACTATGTCATTCCCTGAGCACCGACTGTTGGGTTTTAATGACGTTGTAATGGAGCTGTTCAAATCAACCATTTAAGAGCCGTCTGACTGCTGTAGTAAAAAAAAAAAACATAAATAATTTGACCTTGACATCATCTTCCATCTCTTTGTCCTAGTCCTCTTTGGAGGCAATTATTTATACAGTATATATTCTGTATATAGTCTGTCACTCTTCCTCCTGCAGTTCTTGTGGGGTCAATGTAACTTTCCTGGGTGTGCAAACTCCTTTATGCTGCACTACCAACTTTACTCAGCATCTAAATACTGCTCTTGTTATGGATGCTTTATAAATGCTTACATGATGGTGTGGCTCTACACCTGTGGGCATTGGGCCATCATGTGTGTTACCTCCTTCATGCTTTATTACTTTGACTATGTATGTCTAGCATGTGACTAATAACACTTAAAATCTGTCTGCTCACCCATCTACTTGCTTGTAATCCAGTCTTCTAGTTGTCAAATGTAAACACCTTCAGAAATGTCAGGATTAGTCCAACAGGATTGTGTAGCTCCCCTACTATTAGAATAGGCCTGCATTTCCCCTTTCCATCCCTAAGTTGGGGCTAATGAAAGGCAGATGGACAGAGTTTTAAGAAGTCAAAAGACAAGTTTGTGCTGGTCTCTTATGGCAGACCTCCCTGAGAATTTACCATCTTCATCTTGATTGATCTTCATGGGGTTAACTGTAGGGTGCAGTGTATCTGTTGCTGAGCTCTTAACGGGTTTTGGAGGTCCATAACAAGTGGTGTTCCCCAGGGGTCAGTACTGGGTCCAATCCTCTTCAATATATTCATCAATGACCTGGATGAAGGGATGGAATGTACCCTCAGCAAGTTTGCTGATGACACAAAACTGGGAGGGGTGGCTGACACACCAGAAGGCTGTGACGCCATACAGCGAGACCTGGACAGGCTGGAGAGTTGGGCAGAGAGGAATCTGATGAAGTTCAAAAAAGGCAATTGTAGGGTGCTGCACCTGGGGATAAATAACCCCTTGCACCAGTACAGGTTGGGGGCTGACCTGCTGGAGAGCAGCTCTGAGGAAAAAGACCTGGGAGTCCTGGTGGACAATATGATGACCATGAGCCAGCAATGTGCCCTTGTGGCGAAGAAGGCCAATGGCATCCTGGGGGGCATCAGGAAGAGTGTGGCCAGCAGGTCAAGGGAGGTTATCCTGCCCCTCTACTCTGCCCTGGTGAGGCCCCATCTGGAGTACTGTGTCCAGTTCTGGGCTCCCCAGTTCAAGAAGGACAGGCAACTGCTGGAGAGGGTACAGCAGAGGACCACAAAGATGATTAGGGGCCTGGAGCATCTCTCATATGAGGAGAGGCTGAGGGACTTGGGTCTTTTTAGTCTGGAGAAGAGAAGACTGAGGGGGGATCTGATCAACACCTATAAATACTTAAAGGGTGGGTGTCAGGAGGATGGGGCCGGTCTTTTTTCGGTGGTGCCCAGGGACAGGACAAGAGGAAATGGGCACAAACTTGAATATAAGAAGTTCCACCTGAACATGAGGAGGAACAACTTTACTTTGAGGGTGGCAGAGCACTGGAATAGGCTGCCCAGGGAGGTGGTGGAGTCTCCTTCTCTGGAGACATTCAAAACCCGCCTGGACAAGTTCCTGTGCAACCTGTTCTAGGTGGACCTGCTTTGGCAGGGGGGTTGGACTAGATAATCTCCAGAGGTCCCTTCCAACCCCATATGATTCTGTGATTCTGTGATTCATCTTGACAGTTAATGATAGTGTTAAAGTTTTGAAAAAGAAATGAAGATTTGAGTGGACTTATCCTCAAGCCCCAAAAGATGGTTTTATAACTAGGGGCCAATTCTGTCATCAGTCTTCCAATCTACTGCAACTGTAAATTACGTTCAAGTAAAGAAACGGCTTATTCCGACATTATCTCTTAACAAGGGTTTAAATACCACATCAGTAGTGACACAAATAAAGATAAGTTAGCTCTGTAGTAAAAATGTAAACAATTTAATTTATGCTCTGTTTCCTCATAAAAAAAAAAAAGTTGACAATAACAACTATATGAGGTCCTAAAAATTGTCCATGGAATATTTTGATTCCGTGGACAAAAAATTAAGTGAATGCATAAATAAATATTTATCTTTGAAAAGGCCACCATGCTGTGAATAGGTAACTCATGCTTACATCTTCTTCCATAAACTATAATCCTAAGACTATATGGGTATGGTACATATAAGAGTCTTAGTGGAAAAAGATAGTTCATCATGGGAACTTTTGCCTACAAAGCATCCTGAGAGGTTTGGTACTTCTGGGGAAGCCATCTCACAGCAGAGAATGATGGCAGCATAGGAAATGAAAACACATTTCCTCTGGCAACATCTCTAGACTGAAATCTTTAGGGTGTTCAGAATTTGAAAAAAAAAAAAAAAAAGATTCTCCATAGACACCACATTTGTTTAATGAAAAAAACATAAACATCAAACCCTAAATTTCTCTGGAAATACTGCCTGATTTTACACTAAATGGTGATTAAGATCCAAGAGGGCAGGCTTCCTCCAGAGTGCAGCCACCCACCGCTCCCCTAGATTTCTTTAGCCAAGGAAGTGTTATAAGGAATAAGATTGTCCCAACCTTGTGGAGGAGTCTCGGTGAGATCCTTGGGATCTTTCTGTTCATCTCCAAGTCATATCCAGGAGCAATATCTTCCAGTTTCTTCCCCAGCCATACTCCCAAGGACTGTCAGGGAAACCACAGGGAAAATGAGCATTTTGTACAACTTATGCTGATGTCCAACATTCACATGTGGCATCTCATTGTCACAAGAAAGGCAATCTATGTTTTTCCATCATTACCAACTTGAATTTAATTCTGGGCAGTGCCCTTGAGGGGAGGAAAAAATACCCCACCAACAAAACCCCCTATGCCTCTCTCATCACTATCCCTTTAGTTCCCTACTACAGCAAGAGACCTGCCACTAGCAAATTCCCCAAACGCTCATTTATTTCCAGGGCTGTGCTATGAAGCCTCATTGCTCAAACATAACAAATCCAGCAACTTCATGAGTTGAGCTATTGTGGATTTTTCCCTTTGATTGCAAATGGGAATGCTCTGTACAAATGAAAGCCCAGATCTCTGCTATTGCAAGTAAAAGAGTCTGGGTGAAATATCTACCGATGAATATATTTTATGTGTTTAACTGTCCATCCAAAAAGTGCTGAATGATAGTCAGGTGTTGTTAGGAGGCACTGATAACGGCCTTACATTTATAAAGTACCATCTGTCCAGATGGACCCCCAAAATACTTTATAAACTTTACTAACTGGTTATTCCAGCTCCACACATCACCTTATATCTATCCATCTGTTTACAGCTATAGCCATATAGAGATCATTCCTCTCACCACTAAAGGGTGGCTATTTTGGATTTGGGTTGTAACAGATGTTTAAGAGCTCACATCAGTGTGGGGTAACAACTTCATGGCTTAGCTCTGCTTCTCTTCCATAGCTCTGTTGACTTTGGCATTAATTAAAACTAAGGAGCATCAAACGAAACTGCTAAGGAACCAGGTCAAAAAAAGGCAAGGAGGTGATTTTTATGTAGCAAAGCAGAGTTAGGCATCTCATTGCCACCAGCTCCTGTAGACATTAAAAGTTTACATAGATATGTGGGGAAGTTCACAAGTTGATGGAAAATCTTGGTTCTACATCCAGCTCTGCCATGGAGATTTGCAATGGCTCTGGGGAGATTACTTTTGGCAGACCTAGTCCCCCTTACGTCACAGCTGGATTTTGGGTATCTGTGGAAGTTTTCCTATTGCAATGTCCACACAGAGGACCCAGCAGAAGGGCTTCTTGGTTGGGCAGTGGCATGCAACTGGGCATCAGGGGATGTTGGCTCTGTAATCTCTCCCTGTCTTATTACAAAGCTAATTTGCCCAGTTTTTAATCTCTCTTTACTACCTGTACTGCTGTAAAGTCCTGAGTTGAAGCTACCATTGCACTGGTACAGGATCAGGAGACGGTAGTTGGGCCAACCAGTTTGCAGCTAAAATACCTAACCAGGGACTAGTGAAGATAAAGACATGCTGAAGGGAGAAGGAGGTGGCAAGGGGCATGCTGTGAGCCCCAGAAGATGGATGTACTGCTCCTCTCCCCAGGTGAAATGGAAAAGGTTTACTCAGTGCTTCCTCCTTCCAGAAATTTTTTAAACAAGAAGCACATGTGTGACTTTAAATAGTCATTTGACAGTTCAGTTCACATTTGTTTTGGGTTTAGATCAAAATTAGATTCTGTTAAGTTCCAGTTTGTATTTTGCTATAGGAGGCATTTAGACAGCCCCTGCTCTCCTGAAATATACCCAATTATGTCAGAAAGATGTGACATAATTGTACGTGGTCAGACTATGATTTTTTATTTTTTTTTGTCCAGAGGATATGTCCAGACAACAATCTATATTTGTGTGAAATTAGGATTCATTCAGCACCCTGTAAAAAATCTAAATGAAAAGATTAATTGTTAGCCATGATTACCATATTATTTATTATTATTGTGTGATGTTGAGACTATGTTTGGAACACATGGGAATCCAATTAGCTTAGTTCTGCCTTTATCCATTGGATGAGGCATTAATTTCAGGGCCACTCTCCACCTTGTCTGAATAGCTACAAGAAAAGAAATATATGCTCATGGAACTTTGTGGTTTTGAGACAATTTGTCACTTCTTTTTTTTTTTCCTCATGAAAGGGTACTACTGGCTGCTAAGCAACAGAGTAGGTGTGTTTACATGTACATTCATCTCTATATATACATACATACACAGACACACAGAGTATTTGTTCAAGGACAAGAGTCCTCATCAGACTGGCTTTCAACTGAGAGCAATTCTACTAATTAGAGCTGCAGTTACTGTCCCCCTTCATCTTTCCCCACCTTACCCCTCCTCGTCTTTCTTTTGTTGCAACTATTACTATTTTTAATTAATGTGCCAAAATTTCACTGAATTTCACTGAATTTTTTAGAGTTGGAAGGGACCGTAGAGATCATCTAGTCCAACTCCCCTGCTGAAGCAGGATTGCCTAGAGCATGTCAAAGCATGTTACTCAGGACTGCATCCAGGCGGGTCTTGAAAATCTCCAAAGAAGGGGACTCCACAACCTCCCTGGGCAGCCTGTTCCAGGGCTCTGTCACCCTCACCGTGAAGAAGTTTTTTCTCATATTTGAGTGGAACTTCCTATGTTCCAGCTTGTGCCCGTTGCCCCTCGTCCTCTCACTGGCAACCACTGAAAAGAGTCTGGCTCCCTCCTCCTTCAACCCACCCTTTAGATACTTATAAGCCTTGATAAGGTCTCCCCTCAGCCTTCTCTTCTCCAGGCTAAAGAGTCCCAGCTCTCTCAGCCTTTCTTCATAAGGGAGATGCTCCAATCCTTGAATCATCCTCGTTGCCCTTTGCTGGACTCTTTCCAGTAGTTCCCTGTCCCTCTTGAATTGGGGAGCCCAGAACTGGATGCAGTATTCCAGTTGTGGCCTCACCAGTGTGGAGTAGAGGGGGAGAATGACTTCCCTCGACCTACTAGCCACACTCTTCCCTATGCAGCCCAGGATTCCATTGGCCTTCCTGGCCACAAGAGCACACTGCTTGCTCATTGTCATTTTGCTGTCTACCAGGACCCCCAGATCTTTCTCTTCAGAACTTGATTCCAGCAGGTCCACGCCTAACCTGTATTGGTGCCTGACATTCTTCTTCCCCAGGTGCAGGACCCTACACTTTTCCCTGTTGAACCTCATGAGGTTCTTCCTTGCCCAGCTCTCCAGCCTGTCCAGGTCTCGCTGGATGGCAGCACGGCCCTCCGGGGTGTCAGCCACCCCTCCCAGTTTGGTATCATCAGCAAACTTGCTGAGGATACACTCGGTCCCCTCGTCCAGGTTGCTGATGAATATGTTGAACAGGACTGGACCAAGTATTGACCCCTGGGGGACACCACTGGTTACAGGCCTCCAGCTTGAACCTGTTCCATTAATCATTACCCTTTGGGTCCTGTCACACAGCCAGTTCTCAATCCACCTCACTGTCCCCTCATCCAGCCCACACTTCCTCAGTTTCCCAATGAGGATGTTATGGGAGACGGTGTCAAAAGCCTTGCTGAAGTCAAGGCAGATGACATCTGCTGCCCTCCCCTCATCCAGCCAACCAGTTATGGCATCATAGAAAGCTATCAGATTGGTCAAGCATGATTTACCCTTGGTAAATCCATGTTGACCACTCCCAATAACTTCCTGTTCTTCAACATGTTTGGAGATGACATCCAGAACAAGTCGCTCCATTACCTTCCCAGGGATGGAGGTGAGACTAACTGGTCTGTAGTTCCCAGGGTCTTCCTTCTTGCCCTTTTTGAAGACTGGAGCGATGTTGGCCTTCCTCCAGTCTTCAGGCACCTCTCCTGTTCTCCATGACCTTTCAAAGATGATAGAGAGTGGCCCAGCGATAACATCTGCCAGTTCTCTCAGCACTCGCGGGTACATCCCATCAGGGCCCATGGACTTATGAATGTCTAGTATGACGAAGTGGCCCCGAACCTGGTCCTCCTCTACTGGAGGAAAAACTTCCTCTCTCCATACCCTCCCCCTTGCCTCCAAGGCCAGAGATTCATGAGGGGCAGCCTTAGCAGTGAAGACTGAAGAAAAGAAGGCATTCAGCAACTCTGCTTTCTCCGTGTCTTCCACCACTAGGGTGCCCATCTCGTTCATCAGTGGGCCCACATTATCCCTAATCTTCCTTTTACTGTTTACATACCGAAAAAAACCCTTTTTGTTATTCTTAACTGTAGTGGCCAAGATGAGCTCAGCTTGAGCCTTGGCCCTTCTAATTTTCCCCCTGCATATCTTCACCGCTTCCTGGTATTTCTCCTTGCCTGCCAGGCCCCTTTTCCAAAGATCATAAACCTTCTTTTTGTTCCTGAGCTCCAGCCAAAGCTCTCTATTTAGCCAGGCTGGTCTTCTTCCCTTCCTGCTTGTTTTTTGGGACTTGGGTATGGCTCTTTCCTGCGCTTTTAAGAGTGCCTCCTTGAAGTACGACCAGCCTTCCTGGGCACCTTTGCCCTTCAGGACTGTCTCCCAAGGGACACTTTCAACCATGCTCCTGAAGAGGCCAAAGTCTGCCCTTCGGAAGTCCAACGTGGCAGTTTTGCTGGCCCCCCGCCTTGCTTCAGCAAGAATTGAAAATTTTATCATTTCGTGATCACTCTGTCCAAGACAACCTCCAACGTTTACATCCCCCACAAGACCTTCTGAATTAACTATCAGCAGGTCCAGTAGGGCACTTTCCGTAGTCGGTTCCCTCACCAGCTGTGTTAGGAAGTTGTCTTCCATGCACTCCAAGAATCTCCAGGACTGTTGCCTCTCTGCTGTGTTATATTTCCAGCAGATATCTGGGAAGTTGAAGTCCCCCATGAGTACAAGGGGGAGTGATCGTGAGGCCTCTGCCAGCTGCTTATAGAATATTTCATCTGGCTTTATATCCTGGTTTGGGGGTCTATAACAAACTCCCACCACAAGGTCTGCCTTATTGGTCTTCCCCTTGATTCTTATCCATAGACACTCAACACTGTCATCATGTGTATTGCTAAGTTCGAGGCATACAATACTGCTCTTAACATAAAGGGCTACCCCACCACCCCTCTTTCCTTGCCTGTCTCTTCTGAAAAGTCGGTAGCCATCAATCACAGCACTCCAGTTATGTGAGTCCTCCCACCACATTTCTGTGATGGCAACTAGATCATAGTTTTCTTGCTGTACGATGGCCTCCAGCTCCTCCTGTTTGTTGCCCATGCTGCGTGCATTCATGTAGATGCACTTCAGCTGGGCTAATCGTCCCACTATTTTGCTGGGAGGGCAAGCACTAATTCCCACCTGTCCATGTGCAGACATTTCTGCAGTTACCATCTTATCACTACTCCTCATGTCTTCACTGCCACATACGTCTTTCTCTCCCACATCAACTGCTGCAACAGGTTGCAAGGCCTTACTGGCACCTTTACCTACTAGCACTGGCACACTACTCCCGGGCACCACTTTAGTAACCCTGGTTCCAACCCCGTCCCCCTTCAAATCTAGTTTAAAGCTCTCTCAATGAGCCCTGCTAATTCTTGTCCCAATATCCTTTTTTCCCATTGGGCTAGGCTTCCCCCACCTGCTGCCAGCATGCCTGGTGACCTGTAGATCAGCCCGTGATCAAATAATCCGAAGTCCTGCCGTTTACACCAGTCTTTTAGCCATGAGTTGATCTGTTGATTCTTCCTATTTATCCCTTCATCCATCCCTGTGACTGGCGGGATAGAAGAGAACACCACTTGTGCTCCTGATCCCTTGACCAGTCATCCCAGCACTCTGAAGTCCCTTTTCATTGCCTTTAGGCTTCTGGTGGCTACCTCATCATTGCCCACTTGAAATATCAGTAGTGGGTAATAATCTGAGGGCTGAACCAGGGAGTGAATTTTCCTCTGTATATCCTTAATCCTGGCCCCAGGGAGACAGGTGACTTCCCTGTGGGACGGGTCTGGTCTACAGATTGGGCCCTCTGTTCCACTCAGAAGGGAATCACCTATTACAATCACCTTTCTTTTTTTCTTAGTTGATGAGGTCCTGAGGCAAGGGGGTGGGTGACTATTCCTGGGTGCCTCACTGGGTAGATCGTCCTCTCCATTCTCATTTACCTCATCCCCAAAATCCAAAACTCCGAACCTATTATGCAAATGCAGCTGGGAAGGTGAGGGAGGCTGTTGTGGGTTCCGCTTGCCTCTCCAAGGAAGGACCAGCCTCCATTCCCCCCTTTCTATTAAGTCCCCTCTCTCTGCCTGGTGACAGGGCGGGAGGGGATCATCTACTTTTATTAGAGCCTCTCCTTGCTGCCTTTCCCTCAGGGTACGGCTCCACCAGTCTATTTCACTTTCGCATTCTCTAATGCTTCTTAACCTTTCCACCTCTTCTCTCAGTTCCACCACCTGCCTGAGCAGGTCGTTTATCTGCTCACATCACATACAATGGGTGTCTCTGGGTCCCTGTGGTACCACAGCCAGGCTCAGGCATTCGGTGCAGCCAGGGCCCTGCACGGCCGCGTCTTTGCATGGGAGCTCGGTCTGAGTTCCCACATTCTTCTTCACAGGGGCTTTGGGGCGTTTCGTTGCCATTTCCTCTCTTGAGCCTGAACGGACCATTCACCCTCAGACTCTCCCTCTTTGTCCTGCGCACGAGCTAACTATAACACTATTCACTCCTAACTATAACAAGAGAAAGACAAAAGGGCAGAAGTGAGGAGAGGAGCTCTGGCGAGAAAGATAATTTGTTTGGTTAACTCTTTTAGAAAAAGGCAGGCTTGTCAATGATTTATCTTCAGGATGTTGTCCCATAACCAGGGGAGGGAGCTGAAATGCTTTTTAATGGGGCTTTTCTCCCAGCCAGGAATAATCATGCCTACAGAGATGTCTTAGAGCAGTCTTCTGCTTGGAGGCAGTTCTATTGCACATCTCAGCAGTATTAGGTTATGAAATGATTAGTTGAATATTTGTGAAGGGGGAAGGTGATTAAGATGTTCGTTGTAGGGAAACTGAAGTATAAAAGACAAGAGTGGGGCTGAGATATAAACACAGGAGCAGCACTGGCAAAAGTGTTGATTGAAATTGTGCATGTATGGATATGCAAACTGGCTTTTCAGCCAAAATAAATGCTATGAAATGCATGCCTTTGTTGTTGCTGTTTTATTTAAGTTGAAGTTGTCTGGGTGTTGATGAAATACCAGGGGAGGGGAGTTCAGGAAAGAAAATCAGCTTTCAACTAAAAGAATAATGGCTTTGCATTTTCAAATGTTATCATTCTTTATGGATAATAATAATCTAAATGTTTGCCAGAAACTGGAAAAAAATAATTTGCACGTTTTAGTTTTTTGTTGAACCCTTCTCCTCCTCAGCCTCCTCCCTGTCCCTTCCCAAAATATGTGCATCAGAAACATGAGCCCCGTCCTTTCTGGCTCTGAGAAGATATGAGTTTTAAAAGCCTCCAGCTGGCATCTGCCAGCTTTTAAAGACAAACTGTGGAGCTGGAGCCCATTGCTCCAGAGGTCCCTGATTCAAACTCACTGGCTTTGTCAAGAGGGTGGTGACTACTTTTGCACACACACAAATTGACAATTTTCTGAACCACTCCGCAGATATCCTTGACTCCCATTCACATGCGTCAGGCAGTGTCTCTCATTTCAAATGACATTGGCTTATTTGACTTTCAAATGAGAAAACTAAGTATCGTGAACAGATGAAGAGATAATCAAAACATCTTTGTCCAGGTTTTTGGAAACTGGTTTTGAAAACTGAAACTCTTGAGCCGTTCTGCCAGTTCTCACAATATTTTTATTATTAAAAAACAACAATGACATTTGCTAATCTGTTTCCTGAATCTCCTGCCTTTGGAGGCATGTGAATTGGTGCTGATTCACCTTAATAAATATAACTTAAGTTTCTATCTACCAGTGTGTGTAGAAAAGCTTGAACAACATTTACTTTAAAATGAAGAAAATTTCAAAATCTGAGCATTTTCTAAGCCAAGCCTCAGAGCTAATAACAGTATTGCAGGAGGCACCCTTACTTTGATAGCTCTGGTGTAAAATCAAAAGTAAAATAAAAAGGGGAAAACACGTGACAGTGAAAGACATTCCTGGATCAGCAAGTTTGATCCCTTGCCACTGCATGAATTCGTCAAGGTCCATCTTGAACTTGTTCTTGTACCTTGCTCCCCACTTTTCTTGCTGGGCTACGGGTCTAGGACTTCACACTGTTGATAGGAGATAATCCTTTTCCTAATTTCTAGGCTAAATATATTCATAGCTGGTCAGTGTAGTTCCTCATCCCAAAGAATTTGTATTAATGACTGGCTAATTGTTAATTCACCCTTTGTAATTATTCTTAACTACAAATTGCATTTTTGCTCCCTTTTTGCATATTTGGATTGTTATCCATGCATATTCACTCTTCAGGCTGTGTTGGTGAGTTGTGATTAATCACCAAAATCATATGGCATTGTTTCATATTCCTGATTGAATAAGCAGACACATATCTGTGTGAAAACGGAACATTCAGCTTCATTTAATATTTGTATGTATATCTTGGAAATATGGGGTTTTTTTGAATATTCATTGCTATACAACACAAATGTTTGAATGTTCATTGGAAGTGCACAAAACAGGCAAAGAAAAAATTATAAGCAAATTGCTCCCATCCTTTGAAGAGTGAATTTGCCTTCTCCCATCACTTTTAATGTCTTGCACAGTTGAGTGGTGAATGGTTAAATGGTGTCTGGTTTACCTCCTGGAAATAGCTGCATTTCAGCAACATCATGCAGGAATTGCTGAATTAATTCAGTGTACTGTAAAGCACCACAGGACTCTTTGGGACGTGGCTGCGGGTGCACTTTGGTTGTGTCTAGACTGGTATTTTTTAAACAGACACCAGAGAAAAGAAAATCCCCAAGATAATGGCATTTCATAAAGATGAGCAGATGCTGTCAAGATGAGAAAGTCTAGCAGCATTTTTTAGGGGATTTCAGGGACTTTACCAGGCAATTCCAGAACTTCAGGCCTTGTTTGCTTATGTTTTTGGTTTAATTATCTGGAGTGAAAGGACATCTTTGCTTTGTATTTGAACAGCAAATCATTACCTGCCCTCTCTAACCTCAGCTAACAGCATTATCTCCTCAGGTCAAGAGAGAAAAGCCAGTGCTCTTATTCCTGTAGGTGACAGGTTCAAACCCAGATAATCAACCATGACAGCACTTGTTATACTTCTTTTTTATGAGACTTTTTCAACCTCTCCCTTTCAGCTCCTTTATACAGCAGGTCTTTGGTTTTCACTCTTCACCACTTGTAGTTTTTACATCACTTCCCTCGTTCTCCATCAGCAGTTTTACATTTCAATTTGTTTGTCTGCCTTGAACAGTTTTCCCTAAGTATTTAACTCATGTCAAACTTTCAAATCCATGGTGTTAATCTGGATTTGAAGTAAAGACAGAAGAACGTTACAGTCAAGTGCAAGCACACACAGATCTCTCCTGATTTGCCTCTTATTCTCCAGCCTGAGAGCTGGAGAAACACAAACACAAATACCCACCCCCCAGGGCACAGCCATATCCTGTTCCTTCAGTCGAATATGTATCTATCTCCAGCACTATCAAAATTAACCAGAAGCCACCTTAATCTTGGTCCCTCATCACAAAGCCCTCTTCTTTCCTGTGGATTGGCAGCTACTGGCCTCTTAACGTAGAGGGGAAGTAAATCACAGAATTGTCATGGTTGGAAAGGACCTCTGAGATCACCAAGTCCAACCATACACACACAAAAGACCCCCACAATCTCGGCCACTAGGGCATGCCACTAGAGCATGCCCTGAAGTGCCACATCTACACGCTTCTTAAATACCTCCAGGGATGGTGACTCCACCACCTCCCTGGGCAGACCGTTCCAGTGCCTGACCACCCTCTCAGTAAAGTAATTCTTCCTAATATCTAATCTAAACCTCCCCTGCCACAACTTCAGACCATTTCCTCTGGTCCTGTCATTATTCCCTTGGGAGAAGAGGCCAACACCCACCTCTCTACAACCTCCTTTCAGGTAGTTGTAGAGGGCAATGAGGTCTCCCCTCAGCCTCCTCTTCTCCAAACTAAACATGCCCAGTTCCCTCAGCCTCTCCTCATATGACTTGTTCTCTAGACCCCTCACCAGCTTGGTGGCTCTCCTCTGGACACGCTCCAGCGCTTCAATGTCCTTCCTGTAGTGAGGTGCCCAGAACTGAACACAGTACTCAAGGTGAGGCCTCACCAGTGCCGAGTACAGAGGCATGATCACTTCCCTGGTCCTGCTGGCCATGCTATTCCTGATACAGGCCAGGATGCTGTTGGCCTTCTTGGCCACCTGGGCACACTGCTGGCTCATGTTAAGCCGGCTGTCCACCAACACCCCCAGGTCCTTTTCTGCCGGGCAGCTTTCCAGCCACTCTTCCCCAAGCCTGTAGTGTTGCCTGGGGTTGTTGTGACCGAAATGCAGGACCCGGCACTTGGCCTTATTAAACCTCATCCCATTGGCCTTGGCCCATTGATCCAACCTGTCCAGGTCCCTCTGTAGAGCCTTCCGACCCTCAAGCAGATCAACACTCCCACCTAGCTTGGTGTCATCTGCAAACTTACTGAGGGTGCACTCAATCCCCTCATCCAGATCATCAATAAAGATATTAAACAAGACTGGCCCCAAAACTGAGCCCTGAGGGACACCACTGGTGACCGGCTGCCAACAAGATTTCACCCCATTAATCACAACTCTCTGGGCACGGCCGTGCAGCCAGTTTTTTACCCAGTGAAGAGTACACTTGTCTATGCCATGATTCGCGAGCTTCTCCAGGAGAACGCTGTGGGGGACAGTGTCAAAGGCCTTACCAAAGTCCAGGTAGACAACGTCCACAGCCTTCACCGCATCGAGAAGGTGGGTCACATGGTCATAGAAAGAGATCAAGTTGGTTAAGCAAGACCTCCCTTTCATAAACCCATGCTGGCTGGCCCTGATCCCTTGGCTGCCCTGCACTTGCCGTGAGAGCTCCCTCAAGATGATCCTGTCCATGATCTTTCCCGGTACCGAGGTCAAGCTGACAGGCCTGTAGTTCCCTGGATCCTCCTTCCGACCCTTCTTGTAGATGGGCGTCACGTTAGCCACCCTCCAGTCATCTGGTACCTCTCCTGTTGACCAGGATTGTTGATAGATGATGGAGAGATCCTGATGGAGAGATGATGGAGAGATCCTGATGGGATGTACCCACGAGTGCTGAGAGAACTGGCAGATGTTATCGCTGGGCCACTCTCTATCATCTTTGAAAGGTCATGGAGAACAGGAGAGGTGCCTGAAGACTGGAGGAAGGCCAACATCGCTCCAGTCTTCAAAAAGGGCAAGAAGGAAGACCCTGGGAACTACAGACCAGTTAGTCTCACCTCCATCCCTGGGAAGGTAATGGAGCGACTTGTTCTGGATGTCATCTCCAAACACGTTGAAGAGCGGGGGGTTATTGGGAGTGGTCAACATGGGTTTACCAAGGGTAAATCATGTCTGACCAATCTGATAGCTTTCTACGATGCTATAACTGGTTGGCTGGATGAGGGGAGGGCAGCAGATGTCATCTACCTTGACTTCAGCAAGGCTTTTGACACCGTCTCCCATAACATCCTCATTGGGAAACTAAGGAAGTGTGGGCTGGATGAGGGGACAGTGAGGTGGATTGAGAACTGGCTGTGTGACAGGACCCAAAGGGTAATGGTTAATGGAACAGGTTCAAGCTGGAGGCCTGTAACCAGTGGTGTCCCCCAGGGGTCAATACTTGGTCCAGTCCTGTTCAACATATTCATCAGCAACCTGGACGAGGGGACAGAGTATATCCTCAGCAAGTTTGCTGATGATACCAAACTGGGAGGGGTGGCTGACACCCCGGAGGGCCGTGCTGCCATCCAGCGAGACCTGGACAGGCTGGAGAGCTGGGCAAGGAAGAACCTCATGAGGTTCAACAGGGAAAAGTGTAGGGTCCTGCACCTGGGGAAGAAGAATGTCAGGCACCAATACAGGTTAGGCGTGGACCTGCTGGAATCAAGTTCTGAAGAGAAAGATTTGGGGGTCCTGGTAGACAGCAAAATGACAATGAGCAAGCAGTGTGCTCTTGTGGCCAGGAAGGCCAATGGAATCCTGGGCTGCATAGGGAAGAGTGTGGCTAGTAGGTCGAGGGAGGTCATTCTCCCCCCTTTACTCTGCACTGGTGAGGCCACAACTGGAATACTGCATCCAGTTCTGGGCTCCCCAATTCAAGAGGGACAGGGAACTACTGGAAAGAGTCCAGCAAAGGGCAACGAGGATGATTCAAGGATTGGAGCATCTCCCTTATGAAGAAAGGCTGAGAGAGCTGGGACTCTTTAGCCTGGAGAAGAGAAGGCTGAGGGGAGACCTTATCAAGGCTTATAAGTATCTAAAGGGTGGGTTGAAGGAGGAGGGAGCCAGACTCTTTTCAGTGGTTGCCAGTGAGAGGACGAGGGGCAACGGGCACAAGCTGGAACATAGGAGGTTCCACTCAAATATGAGAAGAAACTTCTTTACGGTGAGGGTGACGGAGCCCTGGAACAGGCTGCCCAGGGAGGTTGTGGAGTCCCCTTCTTTGGAGATTTTCAAGACCCGCCTGGATGCAGTCCTGAGTATCATGCTCTGACATGCTCTGGGCAATCCTGCTTCGGCATGGGAGTTGGACTAGATGATCTTTGTGGTCCCTTCCAACTCTAAAAATTCATTGAAATTCAGAGAGAGGCTTGGTGAGCTCTCCCGCCAGCTCCCTGAGTACTCTTGGGTGAATCCCATCTGGCCCCATAGACTTATGCGTGTCCAGGTGCATAAGCAGACCATTAACTACTTCCTCCTTGATTATGGGGGGGTTGTTCTGCTCTCCATCCTTATCTTCCAGCCCAGGAGGCTGAACACCCTGGGGGTAGCTGGTCTGACTATTAAAGACGGAGGCAAAGAAGACATTAAGTATCTCAGCCTTCTCCTGGTCTTTGGTTGCAATGTTCCCCCCAGCATCCAGTAAGAGAGATTATCCCTGACTCTCTTTTTGTTGATGTATTTATAAAAACTCTTTTTGTTGTCCCTTATGTTAATGGTCAGGTTGAGCTCCAGCTGGGCTTTTGCCTTCCTAATTTTTTCTCTGTATAACCTAACAAGATCTCTGTACTCTTCCTGAGTTCCCTGTCCCTTCATCCAAAGGTGGTAAACCCTCCTTTTTTCCCTAAGTCCCATCAAAAGCTCTTTGTTCATCCAGGTTGGCCATTTTCCCCACCCTTTAATCTTGCGCCTCATGGGGACAGCCTGCTCCTGGGCCTTTAGGATTTCCTTCTTGAAGGGCGTCCAGCCTTCCTGGACCCCTTTGCCCCCCAGGATTATCTCCCAAGGGACTCTCTCAACCAGTGTTCTGAACAGGCCAAAGTCCGCCCTCTGGAAGTCCAAGGTGGAGGTTTTGCTAACCCCCCTCCTTACCTCACTAAGAATTGAAAACTTGACCATTTCATGATCGCTAAGACCAAGATGGCCTCCGACCACCACATCTCCCACTAGTCCTTCTTTGTTTGTGAAAAGTAGGTCTAGCGAGGCACCTCCCCTGGTAGGCTCTCCTAACAGTTGTGTCAGGAAGTTATCTTCCATGCACTCAAGGAACCTCCTAGCCTGCCTGCTCTCTGCTGTGTTATATTTCCAGCAGATATCCGGTAGGTTGAAGCCCCCAACCAGAACAAGGGCTGGCGATTGCGAGACTTCAGCCAGCTGCTTATAGAATACTTCATCTGCCTCCTCATCTTGGTTGGGTGGTCTATAGCAGACTCCCAGCACAAAATCTCCCTTATTTGCCTTCCCCTTCATCCCTTACCTATAAACACTCAACTTCATCGTCACTGGAATCTAGCTCTATACAATCAAAACACTCCCTAATGTGCAGAGCCACACCCCCACCTCTCCTTCCTTGCCTATCCCTCCTGAAGAGCTTATAGCCACTCAACACAGCATTCCAGTCGTGACCATCATCCCACCACGTTTCCGTGATGGCAACTACGTCATAGCTGTCCTGCTGCAGAATGGTTTCCAGGTCATCCTGTTTATTGCTCATGCTACGTGCATTTGTGTAGATGCACTTGAGCTGGGCTATCGATTTCACCCCCATCCTTGGCCCTTTACCCCTAGGCTCATTACTGGTGGGCCTGGTTTTATCCCCTTCCCCCTTCGATTCTAGTTTAAAGCCCCATCCATGAGCCTTGCTAACTCTTGGCCTAGTACCCTTTTCCTCCTTCATGATAGGGTTTTCCCATCCTTTGTGAGCAGGCCCAGTGTCCTGTAAATCAAACTGTGATCAGAGAACCTAAAGCCCTGCTGGTAGCACCAGTTTTGGAGCCAGACATTGATCTGTCTGGCCTTCTTATTCACACATTCATCAGTCCCCAAAACTGGAGGGACAGAGGAGAACATGATTTGTGCTCCCGAGCCCCTGAAATCTTTCTTCATTGTCCTCAGACTTCTTCTCTCTAACTCATCACTGTCTGCCTGTAAGATCAAAAGAGGGTAACAATCTGAGGGCCGTATCAGGCCAGGAAGCTTCCTGGTTATATCCCTAACACGGGCCCCAGGGAGGCAGCAGACCTCCCTGTGGAAAGGGTCTGGCCTGCATATGGGACCCTCGTTTCCCCTCAGAATGGAACCACCTATAACTGTCGCCCTTCTCTTGCTCTTCACAGAAGCAGTCTTAATACATGGAGCTGGCTGCTTTGGCAACTCCCTGGATAGGGTTTTATCAGCATCCTCAATTCCCTCATTGTCTGTCTTCAGAGGCCTGTATCTGTTCTGAACAGGCACCTGGGAAGTCAGGGGAGATCTGGAGGGGACTCTCCTGTTGCCCCAAGCAGGTACCTGTTTCCATTCCCCCTCATCCTCTCCTAGTTCCCCTCCTTTTTCCTAGTGACAAGAGGGCAGGGGATCCTCAACCTCTCGTGGAGCCTCTACCTGCTGCTTTTTCCCTAAGGATGGAAGGGTGTGGCTCCACCAATCTATTTCCCTTTCACATTCCCAAATGGTCCTCAACCTTTCTACTTCTTCCTTAAGCTCAGCCTCCAGGCTGAGCAGATCATTTACCTGGTCACAGCATGCACAGGCCCTGTCTTTGCTGTCCTCCTGTAAGAGAAACAGGCTCAGACATTCCATGCAGCCCATCACCTGGATGGCTGCATTTTTCTGTGATAGGTCAGTTTGGGTTGCTTTATTCCTTTCGACTGTGGCTACAGACCTAGTGGAGACCATCTCTGGATTTTTCCTTTCCTTTCCTTTCCTTTCCTTTCCTTTCCTTTCCTTTCCTTTCCTTTCCTTTCCTTTCCTTTCCTTTCCTTTCCTTTCCTTTCCTTTCCTTTCCTTTCCTTTCCTTTCCTTTCCTTTTTCCCTATGCTCACCCATCACACACCACCCTCTGCAATAGCCCAGCCCAGTATCTACTCTTACCGCACTTAAATCTCCGCGCGGCTCCTGGCCATGCCCCCTCCGTGTCTGATTGGTTGCCGCGGACTTCCTTGTTCCCGCTGGGGCTCAGGCTGTGAGTGGGGCGTCCCTGAGCTTGGAAACTCCTCTGTACAGCACGATCCACCCCTCACCTCGGGCTCACCTCAGTCCTCGCCGCCAGTGCTGCCACTGCTGCCGCCTCGCCGACCTGAAAAGAAAGGAAAAGGAAAAAAAGACACCTTTCCCCTCTTGCATAAGCTGCACACCAACCTTCTTGTTACCCCACCTGGAGCACTGTGTCCAGCTCTGGAGTCCTCAACATAGAAAGGACATGGACCTGTTGGAACGGGTCCAGCAGTGGGCCACAAAGATGATCAGAGGGATGGAGCACCTCTCCTATGAAGACAGGCTGAGAGAGCTGGGGTTGTTCAGCCTGGAGAAGAGAAGGCTCCAGGGAGACCTCATAGCAGCCTTCCAATAGCTGAAGGGAGCCTACAGGAGAGCCAGAGAGGGACTCTTTGTCAGGAGATGTAGTGACAGGACAAGGGGTAATGGTTTTAAATTGGAAGAGGGGAGATTTAGATTAGATATTAGGAGTAAATTCTTTACTGTAAGGGTAGTGAAGCACTGGAACAGGTTGCCCAGGGAAGTTGTGGATGCCCCATCCCTGGAAGTGTTTAAGGCCAGGCTGGATGGGGCTTTGAGCAACCTGGTCTAGTGGAGGTGTCCCTGCCCATGGCAGGGGGGTTGGAACTCGATGATCTTTAAGGTCCCTTCCAACTCTAACCATTCTATGATTCTATGATTCTACTGATATGTGGCTTAAAGTGTTGTCTGGCAATGAAAAAGTCACAGTGATAATAAGATAACCTCTTGCTATGGAATTTCCTGGCAAATTACTATGCATCTCTGGCTGGACACAGCTTCTCTCACTTTCTGCTTAGACTGCCTGGAGAGGTACCCTGGGGTAATCCCTTGCCCTCACTAGTAGTGTTTTATGAATGAATACTCCCTGGGCAGCCTGTTCCAGGGCTCTGTCACCCTCACTGTAAAGAAGTTTTTTCTCATGTTTGAATGGAACTTCCTATGTTCCAGCTTGTGCCCGTTGCCCCTCATCTTGTCACTGGGAACCACTGAAAAGAATCTGGCTCCATCCTCCTTCAACCCACCCTTTAGATACTTGTAAGCATTGATAAGGTCTCCTCTCAGCCTTCTCCTCTCCAGACTAAAGAGTCCCAGCTCTCTCAGCCTTTCTTCATAAGGAAGATGCTCCAGTCCCTCAATCATCTTTGTTGCCCTACGCTGGACTCTTTCCAGTAGTTCCCTGTCTCTCTTGAACTGGGGAGCCCAGAACTGGATGCAGTATTCCAGTTGTGGTCTCACCAGTGTGGAGTAGAGGGGGAGAATAACCTCCCCCGACCTACTGGTCACACTCTTCCCTATGCATCCCAGGATCCCATTGGCCCTCTTGGCGACAAGGGCACATTGCTGGCTCATGGATAATTTACTATCTACCAGGACCCCCAGATCCTTCTCCTCAGAAGTGCTTTCTAGCAGGTCCACCCCTAACCTATATCGGTGCCTGGCATTCTTCTTCCCCAGGTGCAGGTCCCTACATTTTCCCTTGTGGAACCTCATTAGGTTCTTCTCTGCCCAGCTCTCCAGCCTGTCCAGGTCACGCTGGATGGCAGTACAGCCCTCTGGAGTGTCAGCCAGCCCTCCCAGTTTGGAAGCATCAGCGAACTTGCCTTGCTGAAGCCTTGCTGAAGTCAAGGCAGATGACATCTGCTGCTCTTCCCTCATCCAGCCAACCAGTTATAACATGATAGAAGGCTATCAGATTGACTCTGAGCATCTGGAATCTGGAAAGATTGTGGGGGTTTGTTTTGTTTTTTAAGCCTTCCATGCTTTTCCCAATTCAGGAAATGTTTGGGAAGCTAAGGATTTTGTTTTCTTTTTGAAGGCTATACTAATATTTGCAAGGTTCCTGCTTGTGCTCATTCATTTGCTGTTAGGAACAGAGGTCTAACTTGGGTAGCTGAATGGGCTTAAAATACCCTCTTAATATGCATTTCCTAGCTATGAAAGAGGACTGAGGCAAAAATTAATGCTCTAAATCCTTTCACATAAGATTTTCTTTAAAGGGGCACTGTCAAGATTAAGATAATCTTATTCTTTCCCTGAGTCTTTCCTTGTTTGTTTTGTTGGGGTTTTTTTAAAGTTATTTTTTGTTATTTTCCCTTTGCCAGCTCCTTCAGGAACTGCAGCTCTGATCCAGTGCACAGCTAAGGGGTTTATCTTTAGGCAAGGTTTACACACATCTAATTTGAGGTGTGACTTCAAATCAGTTTAGACAAACCAGTGGAGAAGGTGGCATGGCTGCTGGGTTGGTTTTTTTCTTCTTGTATAGGGCTTATTTCAGGTTGTCTTAAAATAATTAGACTATATTTGTTCATTAATAGAACTGAAAGCAGAGTGCAGCCATACCACCTGTATCATGATAGGGATATGCCTTGAGAAGGAACGCTTCAGAAACGCCACAGTGTCCTACTTGGAATAGGTTTAGGTCTGGTCCTCCTGGGGTGCAGGACTGAAGTCATGGACTGCTATCTGTTATCCTGTGGCAAGCTTACCCCACAGATGACCTTACCCCTTGGGAGAAGGGAAATTAAAGTGGGAGGAAGAGAGTGAACATGTGCCACCCTTGAAAGCAGGATCAGTGTTGAAGGAAAATCACTTTCTGGCTCAGAGTAGAGCTAATCCAGTACCAAGGAAAACCCTGCTTGCAACTTTAACCCTGCAATAGCCTCTTCCAGTTTCTGGGGAGGCTATGCTTCAATTCAGGCCCTGAGGCTACCTGCACATTTATATCACTGAGAGCACCTTTATTTCATGATTCTGGCAGTGGATGAAAGCAGATATTCGTTAGCCATGCTGGGTAATTTAAGGCTATCTTGGTTGTATCTATATGGACAACCTTCCTATGTGTGGATTATGCTGTTGCTCTGCCCTAAAAGAGTTTGGGTCAAGTGCACAAGCCGGGCAAGATCCATGAGTGCAAATAAATACCCATCTGGACCACCAGTAGCTAAGTACCTAAGCACCAGTACCTAAGGGCATGGTTTGTGTGTGGTGGCACAGTCTAGCAGGTGAAAGTAGACCCATTTGCGACAGAGACCGGCTCCAGGGCAGGTAAGACTGCGTTGGGGGAGGGATCTGTAGCTGAAAAGGCCGACGAAAAGCTCTCTTGAGGGCTTTTTGGACGCAGGGCAAAGCCTCCTCCTCGTGGTCGAGGCTGACAGGCGTGGGCGGGCTGCTGACTGGCCTGGGCAGAGCCAGCACCTCCCGCGGCTCGTCACACCCGATAAGAAGCCCCGGGGAGGGCCGAGGCTAGCCTCGGCCCACTGACCAGTAAGCAGTGCTCGGGGGCGTGTCCTGGTCAGTGCCTCTCGTGGCTGGGACTCGGACAACAGCGTCCTGAACCTCTGCCTTTGTACAAGGTAAGTTCAGTTTCTTTCAGTAGTCACACGACTGGTACTGAGCCTCCCGCTGTCTCTTGATAACAGACCAGAAGGTATGGTTAGAACTAGGTCACAGGCCGTTGTTAAGAAAGCCGTGGGCACTCAGACAGAGGCCCCGCATAAACATGTGGGTGTCCAGGCCTCTGGCTGCAGGGAGTGTCGGGGCCTGGCCCTTGCCATGGAGGGTAGTGGAGACAACACCTGTGTGAGATGCGAACAGGTGAATGATCTCCTCAGCCTGGTGATTGAGCTGAAGGAGGAAGTGGGAAGGTTGAGGACCATCAGGGAGTGTGAGAAGGAGATAGACTGGTGGGCCCACTCCCTGAGTGTAAGGGAACATGTTGGGGCCCCACATACACCAGAGGACCCCCTCCCCGCTTCTCACACGGCGGTAGAAGGGGATCTCGGAGAGGAGGGGGAATGGAAGCAGGTCCCCGCTGGGCGAAGCAGGCAAATCTCCCTGCCCCTCCCACCTCCCCAGCTACCCCTCCAGAACCGATACGGAATCTTGGAGGAGGAGCTGGCTGATGGAGAGGAGGATGGAACATCTCGGCTGGAAACACCAGAAAAACCAAGGGTCCTGCCTCAGAGTCGGAAGCGGAACCCTCGACGGCCTCCCCCACACTCCCAGATACGCTTGTTTGGTGATCTGGATTTTGGGGATGAGGCGGATGATACTGGAGATGATGAACTCCCCAGTGAGGCTCCCTGGATGAGTCACCCACCCCCGTGCCTCAAGACTTCAATGACTAAGAAAAAAAGAAGGGTCATTGTAATCGGTGACTCCCTTTTGCATGGTACAGAGGGCCCAATCTGTAGGCTGGACCCGTCCCGCAGGGAAGTAACTTGCCTCCCTGGGGCCAGGACTAGGGATATACTAAATAAAACTCGCACCCTGGTTCAGCCCTCGGACTATTACCCACTTCTGATATTTCAGGTGGGCCATGATGAGATAAATACTAGAAGCCTCAAGGCAATGAGGAAGGATTTCAGAAGTCTGGGGCAACTAGTCAAGGGATCAGGAGCACAGGTTGTGTTCTCTTCTATCCCACTAGTCACAGGGCAGGATGAAAGGATAAATTGGAAAAAACAACGGTTCAACTTATGGCTGAAAGGCTGGAGTAAAAGCCAGGACTTTGGATTCTTTGAGCATAGGCAGACTTATAGGTCACCAGGCGTGGTTGCGGCAGGTGGGGAAAGCCTAAGCCAAAGGGGAATAAGGATATTGGGACAGGAGTTAGCATGGCTCATTAAGAGGGCTTTAAACTAGATTTGAAGGGGGACGGGGTTGGAACCAGGGTCACTGAAGTGGTACCCGGGAGTAAACTAGAATCAAAAGGGGAAGGGGAGGATACCAGGCCCATTGGTAACGAGCCTGAGGGGAAAGAACCATGGATGGGGGTGAAATCGGGTGCCCGGCTTAAGTGCATCTACACTAATGCACGTAGCATGGGCAACAAACAGGATGAGCTGGAAGCCATTGTGCAGCAGGACATCTATGATGTAATCGCCATCACAGAAACATGGTGGGATGATGGTCATAGCTGGAATGCTGTGATGGATGGCTATAAGCTCTTCAGGAGGGATAGGCAAGGAAGGAGAGGTGGGGG
Organism: Numenius arquata; assembly: GCF_964106895.1. Lineage (NCBI taxonomy): Eukaryota > Metazoa > Chordata > Aves > Charadriiformes > Scolopacidae > Numenius > Numenius arquata. The sequence goes on along the minus strand of NC_133615.1, from coordinate 28,940,113 downwards.
TGTGGCTCTGTACGTTAGGGAGTGTTTTGATTGTATGGAAATTGATTGCAGCAATGATAGAGTTGAGTGTTTATGGGTAAAGATGAAGGGCAAGGCTAGCAAGGGAGATTTTGTGCTGGGAGTCTGCTATAGACCACCCAACCAGGATGAGGAGGTAGACGAGGCATTCTATAAGCAGCTGGCTGAAGTGTCTCGATCGCCAGCCCTTGTTCTGGTTGGGGACTTCAACCTACCGGACATCTGCTGGGAATACAACACAGCAGAGAGCAGGCAGGCTAGGAGGTTCCTTGAGTGTATGGAAGATAACTTCCTGACACAACTGGTAGGTGAGCCAACCAGGGGAGGTGCCTCTCTAGACCTGCTGCTCACAAATAGAGAGGGACTAGTGGGAGATGTGGTGGTCGGAGGCCGTCTTGGGCTTAGTGACCATGAAATGGTCAAGTTTTCAATTATTAGAGAGGTAAGAAAGGGGGCTAGCAAAACCTCAACCTTGGACTTCCGGCGGGCGGACTTCAGCCTTTTCAGATCACTGGTTGGAAAAGTCCCATGGGGGGAATCCCTGAAGGGCAAAGGTGTTCAGGAAGGCTGGGTGTTTTTCAAGGAGGAAGTCTTAAAAGCCCAGGCGCGGGCCATCCCTACGCGCTGTAAAGCGAGCCGTCGGGGGAAAAGGCCGGCCTGGCTGAGCAAAGAGATAGGGTCACAGCTTAGAGAAAAAAGGAGAATTTATGACCTTTGGAAAAAGGGGCAGGCCACGCAGGAAGATTACAAAGGTATAGCAAAGTTATGTAGGGAAAAGATTAGGAAGGCCAAAGCCCAACTAGAACTCAACCTGGCTTTGGATGTTAAAAACAATAAAAAGAATTTCTATAAATATATCAATAGCAAGAAGAGATCTCGGGAGAACCTCCATCCTCTACTGGATAAGGGAGGTAACATAGTAACCAAAGATGAGGAGAAGGCTGAAGTCCTAAATGCCTTCTTTGCCTCTGTCTTTAGTAGTAGGATAGGGGGTTCCCTAAATATCCAGACCCCTGAACTAGCAGGCAGGGGCGGGGAGCAGAGTGAAGCCCCTGCAATTCAAAGGGAGGTGGTGAGGGACCTGCTCCAACACCTAGATGCAAACAAGTCTATGGGACCAGATGAGATCCACCCGAGGGTACTGAGGGAACTGGCAGAAGTGCTTGCGGAGCCACTCTCCATCATTTACCAGCAGTCCTGGCAAACTGGGGAGGTCCCGGCCGACTGGCGTCTGGCAAATGTGATGCCCATCCACAAGAAGGGCCGGAAGGATGATCCAGAGAACTACAGGCCTGTCAGTCTGACCTCGGTGCCTGGGAAGATCATGGAGCAGATCATCCTGGGAGCCATCATGCAACGCATGAGGGACACCCATGCGATCTGGCCCAGCCAGCACGGGTTCACGAGGGGCAGGTCCTGCTTGACAAACCTGATCTCCTTCTATGACAAAGTGACCCGCTTGCTGGATGAAGGAAAGGCAGTGGACGTTGTTTATCTGGACTTCAGCAAAGCCTTTGATACAGTCTCCCACAGTATCCTGCTGGAGAAACTGGCTGCCCATGGCTTGGATGGGAATACCCTCTGCTGGGTTAAAAACTGGCTGGAGGGCCGGACCCAGAGAGTGGTGGTGAATGGAGTTAAATCCAGCTGGCGTCCAGTCACGAGTGGTGTCCCGCAGGGCTCGGTACTGGGGCCAATTCTCTTCAACATCTTTATCAATGATCTGGACGAGGGGATCGAGTGCACCCTCAGTAAGTTCGCAGACGACACCAAGCTGGGTGGCAGTGTTGATCTGCTGGAGGGTAGAGAGGCTCTGCAGAGAGATCTCAACAGGCTGGATCGATGGGCCGAGACCAACGGGATGAGGTTTAACAAGGCCAAGTGCCAGGTCCTGCACTTGGGTCACAACAACCCCAGGCAGCGCTATAGGCTTGGGGCAGAGTGGCTGGAGAGCTGCCTGGCAGAAAAGGACCTGGGGGTGTTGGTCGACTGTCGGCTGAACATGAGCCGGCAGTGTGCCCAGGTGGCTAAGAAGGCCAACAGCATCCTGGCCTGTATCAAGAACAGTGTGGCAAGTAGGGACCGAGAGGTGATCGTCCCCCTGTACTCGGCACTGGTGAGACCCCACCTCGAGTACTGTGTCCAGTTTTGGGCCCCCTACCACAAGAGGGACATTGAGGTGCTGGAGCGGGTCCAGAGAAGGGCAACGAAGCTGGTGAGGGGTCTGGAGCACAAGTCTTATGAGGAGAGGCTGAGGGAGCTGGGGTTGTTCAGTCTGGGGAAGAGGAGACTGAGGGGAGACCTTATTGTTCTGTACAAGTACCTGAAAGGAGGCTGTAGAGAGGTGGGGGTCGGTCTCTTCTCCCAAGTCACAGATGATAGGACAAGGGGTAATGGCTTCAAGTTGCGCCAGGGGAAGTTCAGGTTGGATATTAGGAAATATTTCTTTACTGAAAGGGTTATCAGGCATTGGAATGGGCTGCCCAGGGAGGTGGTGGAGTCACCATCCCTGGAGGTATTTAAGAAACGTGTAGACATGGTTCTTCAGGGCATGCTCTAGTGTCCAAGATTACTGGTTTGTGGTGGGGTGCTGTGTGGGTGGGTGATGGTTCTTGGTTTGGTTGTTGTTGTTGTGTGTTCAGGTGGTGGGTGGTGGTTTTGTTGTTTTTTTTTTTTTTTTTTTTTTTTTTTTTTTTACTGTTGGTTGGACTCGATGATCTCTGAGGTCCCTTCCAACCACTACGATTCTGATTCTGATTCTATCGAACATCATTTTTACTGTGTGACTGCCAAAAGCTTTAAGGGGATCACATGCCGTCTCCTTCACATGCACATTTGCATATGAAACAGTACTTATAAGATATAAATACTCAAAAAAACCTCAGTGCTGTCTCTCATTTTGAAAAAAAAGGCTTTATTGTTCCAAGCTCAATTGTTTTGTTCCTCTTACTGTCCTCAAACCTGATGAGGACTGGGTTTCCCCTTTACCCCTTCCCACTTCATTTAAAACCAGAGGCACCGTGAGGTTGAGCACTACGTGCTTAGCTTCCCTAAGTACAAACAGAAAGATTTGTTGGCTTGGAAAGGGTTTATTTTGCTATTAACAAGATCAGCAGTTTCTTCAACTCAAGCCCAAACTGTTTAGCAGGGAGAAAGTTTTGGATTCAAACCATAGGCTTCTGCACATGAACCTGAACTGTACTTAAGCCCCGTCTAGGTTCATCTATATACACGAGATATTTGGAAAGATGAATCGATAGCTAGATGGATGGATTATAATGTGTTTTATATGATATATAGAAAATACTCTCAGAGTGCAGGGATGGCTAGTAGCAATCGTTCTCAGAGGTAGGCACCAGAGCATTGACTGATTTGTAAAGGTCAGACCTTTCAAGATTTTTTTTTCATATCTCATACATTCCCATTTCAGGTCTTCTCATCTATTTGTGTCCATGTCTATGACACATCTCGTCAGGCAGGGAAGAGGGTGGTAGGGAGGAATTAGGAGTCCACTACCCAGATAAGGTTTGGGACAGAGTCATTTCAGATGCAATACATTACTAGTGAGTGCTTGCCACAAGGCAAGCCAACGTGATCTTTTCTCACCAAACTTTCTAAAACATTTCCTCTCCCTACTTTTTCATTAATTCAGCATTGTATCAATTCACACTGCCCACACAAAAGTAATGTGTATTCACATGGCCATTCATGTAACCACAGAAGGTTAGAAGCATCAGAGACAGTGAAAGTGAAATAGATTGGTGGAGCTGTACCCTGAGGCATAGGCATCGGGCAGAGGCTCTACAGGAAGTGGATGATCTCCCTTCCCCCTGTCACCAGGCAGAAGAGAGGGACTTAAGGGACAATGGAGAATGGAGGCAGGTTCCTCCTCGGAGGAGCAAGCAAAACCCCTCCCAGCCCCCCTCACCTTCCCAGTTGCACTTGCAAAATAGGTACGGGGCTTTGGAAATTGAGGGCCAGGCATATGAGGATGGAGACGAGGATCTATGCAGTGAGCTGCCCAGAGCCTGCCACCCACCCCCACGCCTTAGGGCTTGGCAACAAAAAAAAAAAGGAAGGTAATTGTGGTGGGTGACTCCCTTCTGCGAGGAACAGAAGGCCCCATTTGCAGACCGGATGCATCCCACAGAGAAGTCAGCTGCCTCCCTGGGGCCAGGATTAAGGATATACAGAAAAATCTCCCTACCCTGGTCCGGCCCTTGGATTACTATCTGTTACTAGTATTTCAAGTAGGCGGCGATGAGGCAGTTACCAGAAGTCCAAGGGCACTGAAGAGAGACTTCAGGGCCCTGGGACGGCTGGTTAAGGGATCAGGAGCACAAGTTGTGTTCTCCTCTATCCCACCCCTTGCAGGGATTGATGAGAGGATAAACAGGAAGAGCCAGCAGATTAACTCCTGGCTCCGAGGCTGGTGCAACCGGCAGGACTTTGGTTTCCTTGATCATGGGATGATCTACAGGACACCAGGGCTGCTGGCAACAGGTGGGGCAAGCCTTACCCAAAGGGGAAGAAGAATACTGGGGCAAGAATTAGCAGGGCTCATTGAAAGGGCTTTAAACTAGGTTTGAAGGGGGATGGGGATGAAACCAGGATTACTAAAGAGGAGACTGGGAGCAGCATGCCAGTGCTGGTGGGTAAAGGCACTAAGCAAGGTCTTGTGGCCTGTTGTCTCAGTAGAGGTGGGGGATGGTAACCCATGTGGTGATGACATCAGGGATAGTGATAGGCTGGCAACCACAGAAGGGTCTGGGCATGGTCAGGGGGGTGTTGGGGCTCGGCCCCCCATAAAAGTGGCAGGAAAATTAGCCCAGCTAAAGTGAATCTACACAAATGCACGCAGTTTGGGCAAAAACCAGGAGGAGCTGGAGGCCATTGTACAGCAGGAAAACTATGATATAGTTGCCATCACAGAAATGTGGTGGGAAGACTTACACAACTGGAGTACTGCAATCGATGGCTACCAACCCTTCAGAAGGGATAGGCAAGGAAGGAGAGGTGGTGGGGTGGCCCTCTATGTTAGAGACAGATTTGAATGCCTAGAACTTAATAATGGGAATGACAGTGTAGAGTGTTTATGGGTAAGAATCAAGGGGAAGGCCAACAAGGCAGACATCATGGTGGGAGTTTATTACAGACCCCCAAACCAGGACGTAGAAATCAATGAAATATTCTATCAGCAACTGGCAGAGCTCTCGCAATCACCCGCCCTTGTTCTCGTGGGGGACTTCAACTTCCCAGATATCTCCTGGGAATACAACACGGCAGAGAGGGAACAGTCCCGGAGATTCCTAGAGTGTGTGGAGGATAACTTCCTCACGCAGCTGGTAAATGGGCCGACCAGGGGAAGTGCCCTCCCGGACCTGCTCCTTGTGAACAGGGAAGAACGTGTGGGGGAAGTAAAGGTTGGAGGCTGTCTAGGGCACAGTGATCATGAGATGATTGAGTTCTCGATCCTTGGAGAAACAAGGAGAGGGGTTACTAAAACTGCCACCTTAGACTTCCGGAGGGCAAACTTTGACCTGTTCAGAAGACTGCTAGACAAAGTCCCTTGGGAGGATGCCCTGAAGGATATAGGAGTCCAGGAAGGATGGACATACTTCAAGAAAGAAGTCTTAAAGGCACAGGAACAGGCTGTCCCCGTGTGCCGAAAAACAAGTAGGCAAGGAAGGAGACCAGCCTGGCTAAATAGGGACCTTTTGCTGGATCTCAGAAACAAAAGGAGAGTCTACAACCTTTGGAAGAGGGGGCAGGCCTCTCACAAAAACTATAAAGAGGTAGTGACTCTATGCAGGGAGAAAATTAGGAGAGCCAAAGGGCAGCTAGAGCTCAACCTAGCTACAGCTGTTAAGGATAATAAAAAATGTTTCTATAAATTCATTAACAACAAAAGGACGATTAGGGAAAATCTCCCTCCTTTATTGGATACAGAGGGAAACATAGTCACAAAGGACGAGGAAAAGGCTGAGGTGCTCAACGCCTACTTTGCCTCAGTCTTTAGCAGTGGAACTAGCTGTTCCCTGGACACCCAGCCTCATGAGCTAGGAGACAGGGAGGGGAAGCAGAACGAGGGCATCACGATTAAAGAGGAAGAGATCAGTGACCTGCTATGCCGCTTGGATGCACACAAGTCTATGGGACCAGATGGGCTACACCCAAGAGTGCTGAAAGAGTTGGCAGGCGTGCTCGCCAAACCGCTTTCCATCATTTACAGGAAGTCATGGCTAACTGGGGAGGTCCCAATGGACTGGAGGGTGGCAAATGTAACACCCATCTACAAGAAAGGCAAAAAGGAGGATCCAGGAAACTATAGACCTGTCAGCCTGACCTCGATACCAGGGAAGGTCATGGAGCAGGTCATCTTGAGTGCCATCACAACCCATATAATGGGCAACCAGGGGATCAGGCCTAGTCAGCATGGGTTTATGAAAGGCAGGTCCTGCCAGACAAACCTGATCTCCTTCTATGAAAAGATGACCCGATTATTGGATGAGGGAAAGGCTGTGGATATTATCTACCTGGACTTTCAAAAAGCATTCGACACTGTTTCCCATAGAATTCTAGTGGAAAAACTAGCTGCACATGGCCTGGGCGAGCATACAATCTGCTGGATCAAGCACTGGCTGTCTGGACGGTCCCAAAGAGTGGTGCTCAATGGAGTTAAATCCAGCTGGCGGCCGGTCACAAGTGGTGTTCCCCAGGGCTCACTGTTGGGACCATTTCTGTTTAACATCTTCATTGATGATCTTGATAAGGACATAGAGTGCATCATCTGCAAGTTCGCAGATGACACCAAGTTAAGCGGGAGTGTTGATCTGCATGAGGACAGGGAGGCTCTACAGAGAGACTTAGATAGGTTGGATCGATGGGCCAACATTAATGGTATGAGCTTCAACAAGACCAAGTGCCAGGTCCTGCACTTGGGCCTCAACAACCCCATGTATTGCTACAGGCTTGGGGAAGTGTGGCTGGAAAGCTGCCTGGCGGAAAAGGACCTGGGGGTTCTAATTGACAAGCGGCTGAATATGAACCGGCAGTGTGCCCAGGTGGCCAAGAAAGCCAATGGCATCCTGGCTTGTATTAGGAATAGTGTGACCAGCAGAAGTAGGGAGGTGATTGTGCCCCTGTACTCAGCACTGGTGAGGCCACACCTCGAGTATTGTGTCCAGTTTTGGGCACCTCAATACAAGAGAGATATCAAGGTGCTGGAGTGGGTACAGAGGAGGGCAACGAAGCTGGTGAAGGGCCTGGAGAATAAATCGTACGAAGAACGATTGAGGGAGCTGGGACTGTTTAGTTTGAGGAAGAGGAGACTGAGGGGTGACCTCATCACTCTCTACAACTACTTGAAAGGACATTGTAGAGAGGTTGGTGCTGGTCTCTTCTCACAAGCAAATAGCGATAGAACAAGAGGGGATGGCTTCAAGCTGCAACAGGGTAGGTTTAGACTGGACATTAGGAAGAAATTCTTCACAGTAAGAGTGATCAGACACTGGAACAGGCTGCCCAGGGAGGTGGTTGAGTCACCATCCTTGGATAAGAGTCGCTTAGATGTGTTGTTGGGGGATATGGTGTCAGGAAGAACTTTGTAGAGTAGGATAGATGGTTGGACTCGATGATCCCAAGGGTCTTTTCCAACCTAGATGATTCTATGATTCTATGAAAGGACCATTGCAATGGACAGTGTAGCACATCCTAGAGGAGAGGCTAACAGAGTTCATCCAGTCCATCTGTCAGTTCAAATGCTGGATCAGCCTACCTAGGTCTTTTCTCATGTTGCCAAATCTCTTTTGAAGACTTCTGGTTATAGGGATCAACAAAACCTCACAGCCACATCTGTAGTTCCTATGATCCCATGTGGATACTCATGGTATTAATCAGATTTGCTGACTGGCAAATCTTCTTTCTTCTATCACATTCTCAGGGTCCACCAAAATAGGACAGATATTAAATCAATCCATACCAATATTCCCCTAACCACTATTCAGAAGACCGCAGTGTATATAAACTTTGGTTTCTTTGCATTAAACCCTTGACAATTCCCAGCTGAAGAATAAGTGAAGAGCTTGAACCTCTGAATTCCCTTCTCCCCAAGAAAGCATTTCCCCAGACTGGGGAAGGTACATCTTTCTGCCATTTTATTTCCCCACTTATCCCTTTTCTGCTCTCCTTGCCATCACCTTGCTTTCAGAGTGTCTGTATAAAGAAAAAAAAAGTTCCATAGAAGGAGAGAGGAAACTGAGGAAACTTAATTATTTTCCTCTCAGTGTTTCTCCCTATAATTGGTGTCTTTCATGTCAAGATGATCTCAGTTTGTATTATGGGCTTCATGCAGGCAGCACTTTCTCTTTGGTCTATAAAGAAATTGTCAAGTGTATAAATCATAGTGTACATTAAATTACACTAGCCTTTTACTTAATAATTTCCTCAGTTTTTTCTCTCTCTGTTGGATCCTCATTCCCTCCCTCTTTTTTTCTCGGGGATTGTATTGTTTGTCTCATGCCTCAAGATAAAAAAAAACCAACACCAAAACCCAAACAAATATTAGTTTCCTCTCATTTTTGCTGAAGGGTCTGATGATCTCCTCTGCCTTTTGCAAACTGACCACATCCAACTCAACAAGTAGGAAGAGCTCTGTCTTTTTTTTATAAAGGCTAGATCCAAAGCTTACTTGAGTTCAGTGGGATTTTCATGGCCTTTAGCAGGCTTCAGATCAGCACCTACATTGGCTGGTGTTCTGCATTGCAAGGCTGTGTCCATTTTGGACTCCAGACATTGCCTTTCAGGGCTGTATGCAGCACACCTCCTATAAATTCCTGGCTACTGTGACTATTTCTCGTACTGACTGCTTGGGATGCAGGTTCTGGCTATCTTGAAGTGAGCACCAGAGACCTCTGACCACCCTCCTCTGACCATTGGATTTAGATTAGCCATTGTCCACATTAGGAACCCATAATATATAGAGTGCAGCTGTCAAAAGTTAACAGCTCTCAAGTCAGACCTTGGTACATGGATGGTGTCAACACCAACCTGCTATAAATGCAAACTAGTTGCAGTGGTTGAGTAGCTGGGGGAAGTTAAAGCACAGTAACTGAGAAGTTTGGCTTCATTATCCTGTGCATGAGAACCAAGATGGGGTTCATCTCACCTAACTCTAACTGCATAGACTACCTTTATGATCAGTGGAGAGGAACAAGCACTGCAGAAGACCATTCATCCTTTTCAGCTCAGACACCAATCTTAAGAGTGGCTTAAAATTACACTTTTTAGACATTTGGAGTTACATGACCTAAATTACCCTCCTCATCTGTGTGATGTCAGATCTTTAAATGTCTGTAACAGCTAGCTGCTCACATGTGGTTACAGGAGCCCTATGCAGGATGTCCATCCTGCTGCTGCTAAATACATCACCTGAGTTTGTTGGATGATACAGGCATACCGGAGAGCAGAAATTGCTCAGTAACGTCTGGAGCCATAGATCCTTCTCTTCCCAAGTGTGAGTCTAACTGTAGTCAGTTTATGGCAAAGTACATTTTCCTCTTGAGACAACAATGCAGCAGGATCTGCTAGGCTCTCCATCATCTTAACCTACTTGTCAGCCAGCTTGATAACTTTTTATTACTAAATATGTGTGCAGAGCAATTAGAATAAACCTAAATGATTATGAACTACTTTTTTAAAAAAAGGGAAATTAGGAAAAAAGAAAAAAGAAAACTAACAGCCTTGCTGCCCAACTGTGAATAGCCACAAATAAGGGAGGGACAATATCACCTAAGGCACCCTGTGACGCTGATCAGACAATTTGTGGTCTGACTTTACTGGGAAGCACTGTGTTGGGAGATTCCCATTGCCTTCTGACTTCCTGTTCTTTGTGATACCTGTTTAAACTTGCGCTTTCTTTGGTTGCCAAATATAAAGGATAATTTCATTCCACTCGGGGGTGGTCACACACAGAAAGATATTTTGAATAGTGTATGGATTACTTTAAATGACATGGAGGAAAAGGCAGGGAAGGGCTTTCAGATGAAAATCTCAGCTGGTTCTGATCCAATCTGCATCTCCAGCTATTAACAAGAGGGGTATATCCTCACCCCTGTCCATCATACACCCACATCATGTTAGGTACTACCAGTGAAGACGATTGTAGACATCTGTTGCCCTCTGTCCTGGGAATTAACAGCTCTGGGGATGATGATGGTCCCCAATGCTTTTGCTGAGAGAGAGGAGGATAAGCTGGAGAACAGAAATCCTATTCACAGTACGATGGCAAGGTTTTTATACTTGCTTTTGTTCTGATATGAGAAAGGAAAAAGATGCCTGAAAAAGCAACAGTGAGACATTTTGACTCATCCTACCCTCTCCCCCACCAAAAAATCTCAATAGCCAGCACTCCTGCAACATGTGAACAAACCAGATCCAAATCCCATTCCTCAAGTACAAAATGGAGTCCGTTATGTTACAGGTGACTATCCTACTGAGCTAACAGTGGAGGTGGAATTCACTTTTCCATTTTATTTTCATCATGCCCATCTCAAGAAATCTTTGCAATTAAAGTTTCACTGAACCTGATGTTCTGACAAAGCTTTTCTGCTCTGACATTGTAGTGTTTCCAGAGGAAACTATTAGAAATTTTAAAAGTTATGTTTAAAATTTCATGACCTGTGTGAAATGAGTCAGATCCCTCTCCCAGTGCGATTCAACAGAGCTTCTGTCAGGTAAATGGGGTGACACTGATTTACCTCGGACCAAGAAGCAGCCTGTACTCTGTTGTTACTTCTTTGCTTACTACTTGCTTTTTCCCCCCTCATGGAGTAAATTCTGGTGTTAACTATGATGCATGGTAAAAAAACAAAGCAAGCCTCTGTATATGAATGTTTGATTCCACCATTAATTATGTTCTCTCTTTACTCTTTCTTACAGATGAACAGACCAATCCAGGTGAAACCAGCAGACAGTGAAAGCCGAGGAGGTAGTTGACTGCATTGCTTTCAGCCACAGTGCTAAGTATAATTCTTGTCTCTGGCTTCTCTCAGGCAATGTGCTGATCAATTAGTAACGTAATCACTGCCAAAGAAATTCCCCCTGCATCGAAGATTCTCTTTATTAAATCTCCTTTACTTTGTCTTGCTTTCCTCATATTCAATTATTATTTGATTCTAAAAGGCAGGCAGGTGCCAACAATTACCTGGGAAACAAATAACTGCCTTGTTAAGAAGTGAAGCATCAGGTACTGACTTAAAGTTTAACAGCAGTGATGGCAATGTAGATTTTTCAGACCTATGTTGGGCTGAGCTGCAGAGGTGTTTAATTTGGTTAGGATAAAGCAGATACTTTATGGTTTCGCTGACCATTGCCGTGCGGAAAGCAGACTCCACAACCTGTGAGGTGCAAAGTAGGTATGTTTATTCAGCGCCGGGCAGCACGGGGGGTCGCCCCACCCAAATCGTGCGCACCCACCGTGGCAGTTAGCTTAGGATTTATACAATCAGATCTTACATATTCAAGGGGCGCCTATACATATCCATAACCTTTCCCCAAAAAGGCGGTCTTTATTACAATGAGTTACGAGAAATCATTTCCATAGTCTCCGCCTTTAACTCCTTCCAGCTGCACATGCGCAGTGTCTCCTGGTGGTCGTGGGCCAGGGTCTCGGGGATGAAGGCCATATGTCTTCCTCGCTGTGTACCTCTTGCTTTTAATGTTAATGTGTTGCTCCAGGCCACGGGGTTGGGAAACCAGATGATTGCTCTGTCAGGACAACTGAGAATACCAATTGTTCCCTTATCTCCCAGCGAGGCTGATGTGACCACTTTATGGTTTCAACACATCCTTTCTTTGCCTAAACACCTTGGCAATGGCTTTAGGCTATAGGTACACAGTTTAAGCCAAGCAATGGTCCTGCTATTAACCCTTGCGTGTTATTTCCCCTTATCACCATGTTGTTTCTGCTTGAAATGAAGCAACTCTGGTTTTGGAAAAAGCAAATCCTGAGGTAGCAGAGTTTTCTGCACCTTTATCAGCTTATATGGATAAACCTGTTGTGGAAACTGAAGACTTCTTTCAGTCTCAGGGAGTAATTCAGGATTTGCACAGGTGTAGCTGAAAAGAGAAACTGGTCTTTTGCTTTTTCATCCTGCACAGTGGATTTGGAAGGCTTGGCTAAGTGACTGTTCAATAGATCACCAGCGATAAGGTGTTTCCCATAAAAGGTTTTCTACCAGAACTGATGTGGTGATACTTCATACTACTCTTCTAATAGGGGTCTGTTTGTCAGATTAAACACAGAGCTCACTGATAAAGTGTGAGATGGCCTGTTATGCTGAATAAATTACCATTCTGCTTTTTTTTCTTATATCTGTACATTTATATATATGCTCACATACATATAATGACATGGTGCTTTCTTTCTCTCTATCCCCGTCTCTTTGTGGAAAAAAAGGAGAGGCCCATATATGCATTAAAAACACCAGTGGTTATGTATCATATAAATGTGGGAGTAGATTTTGTCATTTAGTAATGATGTGGCTCTTAGATGTGTGCAAACTCTTTAATTTCCACCATAGACGTAAACACTTCCTCATTTATGGGAAGACTATCTTTGTGCTGGCATCCCCAGCAACAGCTACTATAAAGGAGTAAAATGCCTCACAGACAAAAGGCACTGAAATTGTGTTCTTTTTTCAGCTGAAAGCTTTGGATTCCAGAGGCTTTGACTGCATCAGTGTGAGGCTAAAACTCTCCAGTGACTCATGTCATTGGAAGACTTTGTACGTAGCTTGTAGTTAAACGACTGGTGTTATGGAGTGGTGAAACCCGCAGGTCAACAAAGGCTCTGTAAGGAAGGGCTGTGGTGCGGTGCAATTGCAGAGCAGGAGAAGAGCTGAGTGCTGGAAAAACGCCACAAAGCCCAGGGATAAATATTGCACTTTTAGAGTCCCCGTAAAGTAAATACAGGGGAATTTGGCCAACATCGGGCAGAAAGTATTTGATGGGCTCTGCGATGGCAAGTTCTGCTATCAAGGGCCATGGCACATTTCTAGCCTGCAACAAAGGCATGTCACGTCATACAGCATCATCCTGTTGTTTTTAACAGAACTGGATCAATTTACCCCCTTTCCCTTCCTGTCTGACGATCTGGCTCCGCGTCTGAGTAGGAGTGGGTAAGTCACGGGTAGCTGTCAATGCTGATCTCCTAGGGGAAAAGGGAAAGGCTAAGCTGCCTGGGCAAATGAGGGAACATAATGCACATTCCAGTGGAGCACGTGCCAACAGCAAGAGTGAAGGGAAGGCCTTTTGTCTATTTAATTAGACATACCATACTTTCGCCCTCAAATTACTACCCATTACTGATATTTCAAGTAGGAGGTGATGAGGTAGCTACCAGAAGTCTAAGGGCACTGAAGAGAGACTTCAGGGCCCTGGGACGGCTGGTTAAGGGATCAGGAGCACAAGTTGTGTTCTCCTCTATCCCACCCCTTGCAGGGATTGATGAGAGGATAAACAGGAAGAGCCAGCAGATTAACTCCTGGCTCCGAGGCTGGTGCAACCGGCAGGACTTTGGTTTCCTTGATCATGGGATGATCTACAGGACACCAGGGCTGCTGGCAACAGGTGGGGCAAGCCTTACCCAAAGGGGAAGAAGAATACTGGGGCAAGAATTAGCAGGGCTCATTGAAAGGGCTTTAAACTAGGTTTGAAGGGGGATGGGGATGAAACCAGGATTACTAAAGAGGAGACTGGGAGCAGCATGCCAGTGCTGGTGGGTAAAGGCACTAAGCAAGGTCTTGTGGCCTGTTGTCTCAGTAGAGGTGGGGGATGGTAACCCATGTGGTGATGACATCAGGGATAGTGATAGGCTGGCAACCACAGAAGGGTCTGGGCATGGTCAGGGGGGTGTTGGGGCTCGGCCCCCCATAAAAGTGGCAGGAAAATTAGCCCAGCTAAAGTGAATCTACACAAATGCACGCAGTTTGGGCAAAAACCAGGAGGAGCTGGAGGCCATTGTACAGCAGGAAAACTATGATATAGTTGCCATCACAGAAATGTGGTGGGAAGACTTACACAACTGGAGTACTGCAATCGATGGCTACCAACCCTTCAGAAGGGATAGGCAAGGAAGGAGAGGTGGTGGGGTGGCCCTCTATGTTAGAGACAGATTTGAATGCCTAGAACTTAATAATGGGAATGACAGTGTAGAGTGTTTATGGGTAAGAATCAAGGGGAAGGCCAACAAGGCAGACATCATGGTGGGAGTTTATTACAGACCCCCAAACCAGGACGTAGAAATCAATGAAATATTCTATCAGCAACTGGCAGAGCTCTCGCAATCACCCGCCCTTGTTCTCGTGGGGGACTTCAACTTCCCAGATATCTCCTGGGAATACAACACGGCAGAGAGGGAACAGTCCCGGAGATTCCTAGAGTGTGTGGAGGATAACTTCCTCACGCAGCTGGTAAATGGGCCGACCAGGGGAAGTGCCCTCCCGGACCTGCTCCTTGTGAACAGGGAAGAACGTGTGGGGGAAGTAAAGGTTGGAGGCTGTCTAGGGCACAGTGATCATGAGATGACTGAGTTCTCGATCCTTGGAGAAACAAGGAGAGGGGTTACTAAAACTGCCACCTTAGACTACTGAACCTGCTGCTTGTTAACAGAGAAGGTCTTGTGGGGGATGTAAAGGTTGAAGGTCACCTTGGGCAGAGTGATCATGAAATCATAGACTTTTCAATTCTTGCAGAAGCAAGACAGGGAGTCAGCAGAACTGCCACCTTGGACTTCCAAAGGGCAGACTTTGGCCTGTTTAGGAGCATGGTTGAGAGTGTCCCTTGGGAGACAGTCCTGGAGACAAGGGGGAAGGTCTGGAGAGAGGAAGACTTTCCCTCTCTTGGGAAGGACTGGGTTAGAGACCACTTCGCCAAACTAGACATCCATAAATCTATGGGCCCTGACGGCATGCACCCGCAAGTGCTGAGAGAACTGGCAGATATTATTGCTGGGCCACTCTCTATCATCTTTGAAAGGTCATGGAGAACAGGAGAGGTGCCTGAAGACTGGAGGAAGGCCAACATCGCTCCAGTCTTCAAAAAGGGCAAGAAGGAGGACCCAGGGAACTACAGACCAGTTAGTCTCACCTCCGTCCCTGGGAAGGTAATGGAGCAACTTGTTCTGGATGTCATCTCCAAACACGTTGAAGAACAGGAAGTTATTGGGAGTGGTCAACATGGATTTACCAAGGGGAAATCATGCTTGACCAATCTGATAGCCTTCTATGATGTTATAACTGGATGGCTGGATGAGGGGAGAGCAGCAGATGTCATCTGCCTTGACTTCAGCAAGGCTTTTGACACTGTCTCCCATAACATCCTCATTAGGAAACTGAGGAAGTGAGGGCTAGATGAGGGGACAGTGAGGTGGATTGAGAGCTGGCTGTGTGACAGAACTCAGAGGGTTGTGATTAACGGAGCAGGTTCAAGTTGGAGGCCTGTAACCAGTGGTGTCCCCCCAGGGGTCGGTGTCGGCCCAGTCCTGTTCAACATATTCATCAGCAACCTGGACGAGGGGACAGAGTGTATCCTCAGCAAGTTCGCTGATGATACCAAATTGGGAGGGCTGGCTGACACTCCAGAGGGCCGTGCTGCCATCCAGCGTGACCTGGACAGGCTGGAGAGCTGGGCAGAGAAGAACCTAATGAGGTTTCACAAGGGCAAGTGTAGGGACCTGCACCTGGGGAAGAAGAATGCCAGGCACCGATATAGGTTAGGGGTGGACCTGCTAGAAAGCACTTCTGAGGAGAAGGATCTGGGGGTCCTGGTAGATAGTAAATTATCCATGAGCCAGCAATGTGCCCTTGTCACCAATGGGGCCAATGGGATCCTGGGATGCATAGGGAAGAGTATGGCCAGTAGGTCGGGGGAGGTTATTCTCCCCCTCTACTCCACACTGGTGAGGCCACAACTGGAATACTGCGTCCAGTTCTGGGCTCCCCAGTTCAAGAGAGACAGGGAACTACTGGAAAGAGTCCAGCGTAGGGCAACAAAGATGATTGAGGGACTGGAGCATCTTCCTTATGAGGAAAGGCTGAGAGAGCTGGGACTCTTCAGCCTGGAGAGGAGAAGGCTGAGGAGAGACCTTATCAATGCTTACAAGTATCTAAAGGGTGGGTTGAAGGAGGATGGAGCCAGATTCTTTTCAGTGGTTCCCAGTGACAAGACGAGGGGCAACGGGCACAATCTGGAACATAGGAAGTTCCATTCAAGTATGAGGAGAAACTTCTTTACGGTGAGGGTGACAGAGCCCTGGAACAGGCTGCCCAGGGAGGTCGTGGAGTCCCCTTCTCTGGAGATTTTCAAGACCCGCCTTGATGCAGTCCTGAGTAATGTGCTCTGGGTGTGAGAAACACCGGCTCACACTTAAAATTTTAAAGAGGACGAAGTCACTGGAGCAAAGGTTTATTGTACGAAGCAGCGCTGAATCGGGTGCATCTCAAAGTAGAGGCACACACATCTTTAGTTTTTTAGATATTTTATACCTTTCTTTCCCGGCCGCCTGAATACCTGTCTCTCTTCTCATTGGCTGAGAAGTTGGAGCTCACATTCTTCCCGACCGCCTAAAGACACAAACCTTTAATTAACAATACATTGTTTCACAGTTTCTGCTAATATCTACTGTCTAATGTTAGTAGTTCTGCTAATATCTACTGTCTAATGTTAGTAGCTACAAACATCCTGGTGGTCATCTTCTTGATCTAGTGTCCATATCCTTCTTTTCTTCAGTCACCCCCCAGGTGGCCTTTATCCACTTATCACCTTCCACCGTCCTTTGTTCACTTATCAGTCTACCATCAATTCGGTTCTCTTTACCTAAATGGCTTCTTGTAAACCAGAGTCTCTGGGCCATTCCAGGGTACTTGTAAGGATTAGTTAGATGCTATAACTGAGCACACAAATAGAAATATACCAAGTAGCTGAAGCAAAATTCAGCTCATTTCTCACATGGGCAATCCTGCTTTGGCAGGGGAGTTGGACTAGATGATCGCTAGAGGTCCCTTCCAACTCTGACAATTCCGTGATACCACAAAATAATAATTAGGCCGGCCAATTTGCTTAGTGCACCTACAGGGTATGTAGCTCCCAATCACTCCTTTTTTTAATAAAAAAAATGCAAATCTCTAATAGAGAACACATGCCTGGCTTTCTGGGAAGGGTTTTCAAACTCTTTTGATAAGAGCAGCTGCTTTCAGGAGGGGTGGTTTGAACTGCAAAGGGCTCCGGTGGTGGTTTGATTCCACATTATTCATCACACCAGGGGTTCTCTCTGCATTGTATTTTAGCTTATTATCTCTCCAACACACACAAACTTCATATTTTCTCACCCGCTCCACTCCTATCGGTCCTATCAGCGGTGATCATAATGCAGGGGCCAAGCAGGTGCACTCATTGGCGTGAAAGACACATTGTCTTAATTCCCCACTGACAAGCTGCTTCTGGGCTGGTGATGTTTCAGGACAGCATGACTCAAGGGCAACTATGGGAGAAAAGAACAATTGGCACCCAAGGGAGGCATTGTATGAAAACTTACATTCTTCATGAGCCCACCAGTTAAAGCAGGCACGGCAAACAGAATGCTAAAAAGGAGACCGTGTATTTTAGGAGCACATCAAAAGACTTCATTACGGCTGCAAGATAAAGGTCAACTTCAACAACAAAGAGACTTAAGTTGTAGCTTATTATACCCCATCCGTGTATTGGGGTGGGACATGAGGGAAGACAAGGACTTGGAAGATGAAGCAGCGATTCTGCACAGCACAAGTCTGCGGTCTGCTCAAAGCCCACACTCTGAATGCACCTTCTGGCTTATGGGGAGTTTTGGTGCCAGGACAAGGTATTAAAGAAAGAATGCAGTGCTGTTTCAAACTAGTTTGCAAGGAGGCTTTTACTGGAAATGGTGAGCAGTATTCTTGAGGAAGTGAGATTGTGTTTTATATAGGGACAAATACCTGCATTTTGTTAAAACACAAATCTTCAACTTTTCCAGTAAGTTCTCCCACAACCCAATGCTGATGGGAGTCCAAAATTTACTCTATCCCCCAACCAGATTCTTCTTAGCTTTTTTTCCTGTTGTTTTCAAGTCTGGATTTTGTTGGTCTTTAACCCTTCCTGTGTCTTGATTCTCAGTTGAACTGAAAATGGGTATGTTAGCATTTAGCGTGTGCAAGTGAGAATTTAGACTATCAGACCATCTAGGTTTTGGGAAGAATTCAAAATGTTGCTTGGCACAAATTACACTCAACCCAACAAAATGGAAATGCTGAGTGCCCCTTATTAGTTTTGCTGGTTTTATTATTTTGTTTGTTAATACCCATACTGGACTAGGAGCAAGACAGAGAGTGCAATCCTTTTTAGTAAAAACTGGCTTTATTTACATTTGCTAATCTCACAGGAACTAGAAATGAATGTATTCTCACTACATTTCTCTAGGGAAACAGTCTAAATTAATGGGAAAATTTTGCATTTTGCATTCCTGCCTGTTTGTGCATGTGTGTATAGTCAAGCTACAAAACACTATATAGAGGTATTCCTTCTACAAAATGCTTCATGGAGCTTCAAATACCTGATCAGAAGGTGAGAGTCCATTGACATTTTATAGAGACTTTAGCAGTGATGGAATTGATAAAATGCGATAAAAAGGCAACAATTCCATATTTTGTTCTGAAAAATCAGAGTGCAATTCTAGCTCTATTAAGGATATCTTAAAAACACTCATTGACCTTTGTATTGTCCAAATTTAGCTTGACTATAGAGAAACTACTTCACCATAGATTAGGTAGTCCAACATGATTTTAGAGATGTAAGCTATAACTCCATGTTAATATCTGAACATGACAAATCCCAATTAAACTGCTTAAATTTTCTATTATTTTCATCCTGTTGTTGATGATTTTTCCTTGTCTCATATTCAGCTCTAAAAATAGTCTGTAGATATCAGTGACTTAAAGTTTTGCAAACTTAGAGAAAGATTTCAAGTCTATTTTGTGGTTTGGGGCAAAAGTTTGGAGCCATTCCTTATTTTATCCACAATATCTCTAGCTCTCACTAGACAACTCTTGCTGCAGCTGACAGGGTTAACCTATGATAAACACAGCCTCCTGACGTGTGGAAAGCAGACTCCACAACCTGTGGGGTTGTAAAGTAGGTATGTTTATTTGGCACCGGGCAGCACGGGGGTCGCCCCACCAAAATCGTGCGCACCCACCACGGCAGTTAGCTTAAGATTTATACAATCACACTTTACATATTCAACGGACGCCTATACATATCCATGACTTTTCCCCGAAAAGGCGGTCTTTATTACAATGAATTACGAGAAATCATTTTCATAGCCTCAGCCTTTAACTTCTCCCCGTTGCACATGCGCAGTGCCTCCTGGTGGTCGTGGGCCAGGGTCTCGGGGATGAAGGCCATGTCTTCCTCGCTGTGTACCTCTCGCTCTTAATGTTAATGTGTTGCTCCAGGCCACGGGGTTGGGAAACCAGATGATCACTCTGTATACCAATTGTTCCCTTATCTCCCATCGAGGCCTACGTGACCACTTTATGGTTTCAACACATCCTTTCTTTTGCCTAAATACCTTATCAATGGCTTAAGGCAATGGATACACAGCTTAAGCCAAGCAATGGCCCTGCCATTAACCCTTGAGTGTTATCTCCCTTATCAATCCCCCCTTTTCTAAGAGATTAGTAAATTCTTTTACTTATTCCTACAGCATATTTTCTTTCTCTAAGCGTTTCTTAAAATATTTTCCTGACTCGACTTTTTGTCGAAGCTGATGCTTCTTCCAAAGCTCATAATCACTTGTGGTTACTTTTGCACAGCACATAAAGCATCTAAGTAAAGCGCAAATTGCAATCCCTAAGACTATCATTGTAATTAATAATACAAACAGCTGTTTCAACCAAGCAAAGTCAGGCAGCCACGAGGTCAATTTTTTCCAAAGATCAGAAAAACCATCATCTTGAGATACTTGGTGTAGTACTCTTGACTGTTGCCAAATTCGAGTAATGTCCGTTTCGACTCTTTTCTCTTGATTTATATATGAGCAGCAGCTCTGGTTTATTATTAAGCAAACTCCTCCCTCCTTTGTCGTAATCAAATCTAGGGCCATACGATTTTGCAAAACCACTTTACCAAGGGAAGATACTTCAGTTTGTAGTCCCTGGATAGCATCCACAGTAAGATTCTCAATTTTCTCCATGGTGGCTGAGATGTTCACTATAGCCTTTTCTAATTCACTTACTCCTAACTGGGGAAAAAGCCATCTCACAAAACTATGGAAAGCTGATGGCCTCTCTGCGAGGGGATTATTCGGGATCCCACGTACTTTCCGCCAGTGTGTCCGCATAATCCCTGGAGGAGGGTGCGAGTGATTATATACTTTATTTTGGGGAACCACGTACCCCAGTGTGCAGACCCCATCCCAGTAGTTAGGTAAGGATTTCCTAGCACGCCCATCTCCACATAGCCACCAGAGTCCGTCGGGAATACAGCTATAGGAATAATTGAGCCATAATCCCATTGTTATTGCTTGAGGACATCCGCCACGGCTGTCATTAATAGCCTTCCCTCTTTCACATATAGTCCCATTAAGATCTGCTGTTAAATTGAGATTAAAAACTCCAACCTTTGGGGCAGTATTATTATGTCTCTTTATGAATATTGGCTTCTCCAATATCTGCAGATCGAATTTGAGTGGGTGGACACTATTATTCCCACATGTGTATTTTGGGACTTCGTGGCCTTTAGGGGGTATTGGAGTCTGGGAGCCCCAGCAAAGAGTCTCACCAGTAGGGAGACGGGATTGGTATTGACCTGGGGCACAGCCGCCTTCTATATTCCATAGGAGGTTTTTCCCTGTAGGTAAAGTGGAATTATTTAGATTGTCATAAGGCCAGCTCCAATTTGCATAAGAGACTGGTATTCCAAGGAGGGGGAGTTCTAAATTTCCCTTGGGAAGGGCTGTGCATACCCAGCAATTGGAGAGGTTCAGACTATCTGCTACAGATTTGGTCATTTGTATATATGAGTTCTGATCCCACATTTCTACAGTTCCCCACAACATAATGACTATGTCCGTGAGAAAAATAGTTTTCCTGGTTGGGCTTGCGTGACCTTCCATGGAGATTTATGTGCCTTTTTCACTCTGGTGTGGTGGATCCAGGCGCTCTGCTCCTTGATCTTGATTGCTGTGAAGGAGGTGAGTAGTACCTGGAATGGTCCTTCCCACTGCGGCTCCAAAGTTTTTTCTGTAAGAGACTTTACATATACATAGTCTCCAGGTTGTATGTTATGTACAGGCCCATCCAAACCCCTACTTCGAGTCCCAACCATGTGTTTCTCAATTTTGCTGAGTTGTCTGCTTAATGCCACCATGTAGGAAGTCATGATTTCATCCCCAGCTTGTGTGGACATTCCTTTCTGTATTCCATAGGGTCGCCCATACAAGATTTCAAAAGGGCTCAGTCCTTCCTTCGCTCTTGGTCTAGTTCGTATGCGCAGGAGAGCCAAGGGAAGGGACTGAGGCCAGGCCAAGTTTGTTTCCTGCCCCAATTTCACAATCTGCTGTTTGATTAGGTGGTTCATTTTTTCTACTTGGCCACTCGACTGAGGGCGGTATGGGGTATGAAGCTGCCAATCTATACCCAAATGGCGGCTAATTTTTTGTACTATTTTTGAGATGAAATGTGATCCTCTATCAGAGGATATGGTTGCTGGAACCCCAAAGCGTGGTAGTATTTCCTGTATTAATGTTCTGGCTACCTCCTGAGCCTTGGCTGTCCTGGTAGGGAATGCCTCTGGCCAACCTGAAAAGGTATCAGTTAATACTAATAAATATCGATACCCCCCTTTTCTTGGGAGTTCTGAAAAATCAATCTGCCATTGCTGCCCAGGCCCGTTGCCCTTCCCAATTTGGCCCATTTCTGGTTTGGGGGTATTTTTGGGATTAGTCTGGAGGCAAAGATCGCACTGCTGAGTCACTTGTCTCACAGTGGTGTATAAATTTCTAGCTACAATTTCCCTAATTAGTTGTTTATATAGTGCCTCTGCCCCCCAATGCCTCTTTCTATGTTCTTCCCTTATCAGAGACCATACTAGATAAGAGGGAACGATTAGTTTCCTTTGTGGGGTGAGAGCCCATCCCTCCTCGTTATATGATCCTCCTAGATCTGTGATAAGCTTCTGATCTTCCTTGGTATATTCTGGCTTACCTTCTAGGGAAATTTGCCTGTCAGGGATCAAAGCCCCTTCTGTTTTTACCTTTGCTTTGGCTACCTGTTTTGCCTCTCTGTCCGCCAGCTCATTTCCTCTTTCCAACTCCGAGTTTACTTTCTGGTGTGCCTTAATGTGCATGATCGCCACTTTCTCAGGAAGTTGGACTGCCTCCAGCAGCTTCAGGATCTCCTCTGCATGCTTGATGTTTTTGCCCTGCGAGTTCAATAATCCTCTCTCCTTCCAGATTGCTCCATGAGCATGTACGACTCCAAAGGCGTATTTCGAGTCTGTATAGATATTCACAGCTTTGCCTTGGGCCAATTCCAAGGCGCGGGTCAGAGCAATTATTTCTGCCTTCTGTGCCAAGGTATTCATTGGCAGAGGCCCTGACTCTGTTACTTCCTGACTGGTGGTAATGGCATATCTGGCATGCCTTTTACCGCTTAGGACATAGCTGTTTCCATCCGTGAACCAGTTTTCCGTGTTTTCCATAGGACTGTCTCTCAGGTCCGAACGGCTCAAATATGTTGCTTCGATGGCCTCCAGACAGTCGTGATGCACTGGTTCTCCTGTGTTTCCACTGAGGAAAGAGGCTGGATTGACAATGTTAGTGACTACAATCTCCACATCATCTTGTTCTACCATTATAGCCTGATATCTCAAGGATCTTTGTGGGGAGAGCCAGTGTCCGCCTTTCACTTCTAATACTGCAGATACTGTATGGGACACCAACACAGTCATTTTCTGGCCCAGGGTGAATTTTCGGGCTTCCTGGATGTTTAGTACTACGGCCGCGACCGCTCGCAAGCATCCAGGCCAACCCTTTGCAGTTGCGTCCAATTGTTTAGAAAAGTAGGCAACTGCTCATCGATACGGGCCCAGATCTTGTGCTAGTATTCCCAGGGCAATCCCCTGCTTTTCGTGGGAAAAAAGGAAAAATGGTTTACTCACATCTGGGAGTCCTAAGGCTGGGGCCGACATCAGGGACTTTTTTAGCAAGTCAAAGGCCTGTATGGTCTCTTTGTTCCAATCAAGGTGCTGCTGTTCAGTGGTTGTTAGTGCGTACAAGGGTTTAACAAGCAGTCCATAGTTATAGATCCATAATCGGCACCACCCAGTCATTCCCAGGAAAGTTCGTAACTCTTTCACTGTTTCCGGTCTTGGGGTTTGGCATATTGTCTCTTTTCAGGCCTGTCCCAAAGTCCTTTGTCCAGCACTGGTTTCATAGCCCAGATAAATTACCTTATGCTGCATTACTTGGGCCTTCTTCTTGGATACCTGGTATCCCTGGAGCCCCAAAAAGTTTAGCAGACTCACTGTCCAGGCCATACAAGCATCCTTTGTCTTGGTGGCAATCGGGATATCGTCCACATACTGTAACAGTTTCCCTTCCTCAGGTGGGGCTTCCCAGGACTCAAGATCTTTTGCGAGTTGGTTACCAAATATAGTAGGGCTGTTTTTGAACCCTTGTGGTAACACCGTCCAAGTAAGCTGAGTTTTACGTCCGCTTCTGGGATTTTCCCATTCAAATTGAAATATTTTCTGGCTGGCTTTATGGAGAGGGAGGCAAAAGAAGGCATCCTTCAGGTCTAAAACAGTAAACCAGGTTAGTTCAGGTGTCAATACAGTCAGCAAGGTGTATGGATTTGCCACTACCGGATAGAGGTCCTCAGTTATTTTATTTATAGCCCGGAGGTCCTGGACCACCCGATATGACCCGTTGGGTTTGCGGACAGGTAAAAATTTTTCTATTACTGGCTGAATTCCCTCCCTGTCCTCCTTCTTCAGAGGATACTGATTCTTACTGGCTGTCGTCCTTCCTTGAGTCTGACCTCAACAGGTGGAGCATTTTTGCTTTCCCAGGCACATCGGTGGCCCATACCCCAGGGTATAGCTGGTTCGTGATTTCTTCGCTGATTTTTCCTTCTGTGGGAACACTAGCTAGGGATAAACTCATTATTTGGATATACTGCTGGTCATTTACCTCCAGAGTAATCTCTCCCTTTTTAAATTTAATTATTGCACCCAATTGTTCCAACAAATCTCTCCCCAAAAGTGCTTTCGGGGAGTTGGGCATGTACAGGAATCTGTGGACGCCCCATTGTTTTCCCAATTTATATCTCAGAGGTTCACAAAAATATGCCTTTTCACTTTGGCCAGTTGCCCCTTTTACCATGATATAGTCATTTCCCAGGGGCATCAGAGCTTGGTTTAAAACCGAATACGTTGTCCCTGTATCAACCAGAAACTCTACCTTCTTTTGCTCATTCCCTAGCTTTATTATAACCAGTGGATCCGCTAGGGTGGATTCCCCAGGTCCCCGTCAATATTCCTTCAAATTGGCTACTATTCTTCCTTTCTGATTGTTTCGTCCCCTCTCCTTATTTTTCCACTTTTCCGGACACTCATCTTTTCAATGACCAAATCTTCTGCATAACACACATTGATCCCTGCCTAGTCGAGGCGGTCCTCGTCTAGGTTTTCTTTCTTCCTCCTCCCTGACGACCGCCACCACCCTTCTTTGTCCCCGCCTGTAATCTTCCTCTCTATTACTGAACACTCTCCATGCTTCATCCAGCAATACTTCTAGGTTCCTTCCTTCTATAGAACGTAGCTTTTGGAGCTTGCGCCTAATATCTCCTGTAGACTGACCTAAAAATAAGGAAACTAGTTGTTGTATTCCTACCTCTGACCCAGGATCCAGCGGTGTGTTACGGCGCATTACGTCCCTTAGTCGATCCAAGAATTCGGATGGTGACTCGGAAGGACCTTGCCTAATTGCATATAATGCTGACCAATTTATGGTTTTGGGAATGGCCCTCTCCATCCCTTTTGAGATCCACCCTTGGTATGCCTGCAATTTTTCCATATCCGCAGACCTGTTTGCATCCCATTTTGGATCTTGAAGGGGGAGGTATTCTTAACATCTCCTCCTGTAGTTTTATAATGATCCTCAGCCAAATCCCCTCAGTTTTTAGAATTGTTTTTCCGTCTCAGTCATATATTCTAATAATAACTGTATATCATTCCAGTCGGGGTTGTGTTGTTTTACAATAAATTGAAAATGTTTGGTTACACTTACCGGATCATTCCTGTAATCCTTGGCAACCCCTTTCCATGCCTCTAAATCGGTGGTGGAAAAAGGTACCTTGATTAGCATCGTCCCACCGTCTGGCCCTACCGCCTCTCGGAGAGGTGCCTGTAAGACTGTTGGGGTAGACTTTTTTCTAGTACGGGAGGATACAGGGCTGTCCGGGGGAGTGGAGGTTCCGTCCGAGTCCACATCCTGTTCCTGTGATCGAGGGGGAGGCTTAAGCAAATCAGTTAGATCTTGTTCTGAGGCCCGGTGGATTGTATTTACTCTAGTGCACCTTTGTCCAATACTACATGCCGAGCAACACTGCCTCAGTTTACCTTTAATTTCTTTGTTATTTTCCTTCTCGAGGGCGAGTACCATAGGGTCCTGTGGCGGCACCATTCCACAGTCCCTTTGCCACTCCGGGTGATTTCAGAGGGTGAAAAACATATCTGCATATGACACTTCATCCCATTTTCCTTCCCTCCTTAAAAACGACATTAATTGCAGGATGGTGTTATAATCGATTGACCCATAAAGTGGCCACTTAGCTCCATCTTCCAGCTTATAAATCGGCCACCATTGATTGCAATATTTAATGAGAGTCTCTGTACCCCCGGTTCCAACAATGTTCCTCCAGTGTGTCAATATACAACCAAGGGGGCTTTTCTTTAAAATACCCTTATTCTGAGTGTTACCCATCTCTCTAGATTGTTTCTTGTTAGCTATTGTGCTTCGTTTTAATTTCCACATGAACCTTTCCTCACAGGTCCTTACAGTCTTCTCTCAATCTACTTCCCAAACGTCCCAATCTTCTGGGATTAAAGTTTTCTTCCCACATACAAACTTTACTGTTTTGGACTCTTGATGGGCCCTTTCCCAATCATAAAACCGTGGGATTAGAGGAGAGCATTTGGGACACTCAGCTCTCCGCCTCCTAGATAAACAATACCAAATTTTCTCACAAGATTTACATTTCAACAGGACCCAAGCCGAATGCCAATTTTCAGGTAATTTGTTAGTAAGCCCACACACAAAACAAGGAATCACCCCCACGTGTCTGTCAATATGGGGGTTTAGAAAGGTATCTGGGACAGGTTGTTCCCAGTCTAGGGCCACTGTCTGTCCGGCAGGCGTTAAATACACTCCTCCTAAATAAATTCGTCCCTCTCCCCTCCTTATCCAGTCCCCTCCTTCATTTAAATATTCCCAAGGTTCGAGCCCAAACCACCGAAGGAGTGACTCTCCCTGTCCGGCCACTTTGATGATCAGCCAGACCCCCGATACTTAGGAGATGGACTAAACACCACAGCAGCCCAACTTACATATATCAAGACATTTACAAATTTTTACAGACGTTTCAGGCGCTTTGTCCATCTCTGGCCATGTTCCTCACGGAGTCACGGAACCGCAAATCGTGACTCCCACTCGCTTCACAGCGGCGCTGTGTCTCAAACACACGCATCCACACACAAATGCTCTTAACATAAAATACCCGGGCATTTACAAATAAAACATACAATCATTACTCCAGTTGGTATCCCTCCAGCAGCTGCAGATATTATTCAAGTACTTGTATCACAACTTTGAGAAGCCCGCTTACCCTTCTCCTGCTTCTTATACAGTCATTAGCAGGTCCTTCCTGGCTCCCGATACTGGGATGCAGCGGTGACCTCGGATTTGCTCGATCTACCCCCAAGATCGCTAGCGGCCGCTCTATCAGTCAGCAAATCCCCTACTTCCATACAGGGTACCCTCCTCCCATACGGGGACTATGCCGCACGCCAGACGTCTCTGCGCGATTTACTGGCGGCCCCGGCCAAGCGTGGGCGTCCCCTACGTCTTACTGGCCCCCTCTGTAAAACATACCGTTTATCCGCGGCTTCAGGAGGTTGTTGTCTACTCCCGCGGTGAGCGGCTGGGAGTGGAGGCTCCTCCAAGGAAAGTGCTCGGGGCACGCCTAGGGGCGTCCGCTCCGCAGTCGATCCCGCAGCCGAGCAGAGTGCCTCCTGGCTGGCTCGCCAAACTGACGTGCGGAAAGCAGACTCCACAACCTGTGGGGTTGTAAAGTAGGTATGTTTATTCGGCGCCAGGCAGCACGGGGGGTCGCCCCACCACAATCGTGCGCACCCACCGCGGCAGTTAGCTTAAGATTTATACAATCACACTTTACATATTCAATGGACGCCTATACATATCCATGACTTTTCCCCGAAAAGGTGGTCTTTATTACAATGAATTACGAGAAATCATTTCCATAGTCTCCGCCTTTAACTCCTCCCCATTGCACATGCGCAGTGCCTCCTGGTGGTAGTGGGCCGGGGTCTCGGGGATGAAGGCCATGTCTTCCTGGCTGTGTACCTCTCGCTCTTAATGTTAATGTGTTGCTCCAGGCCACGGGGTTGGGAAACCCGATGATCACTCTGTATACCAATTGTTCCCTTATCTCCCATCGAGGCCTACGTGACCACTTTATGGTTTCAACACATCCTTTCTTTTGCCTAAATACCTTATCAATGGCTTAAGGTGATGGATACACAGCTTAAGCCAAGCAATGGCCCTGCCATTAACCCTTGAGTGTTATCTCCCTTATCACTCGAGGTCCCACTAGGTTGTACAGGGAATAACATTTTTTAAAAGGAAATGACTGTCCTGCTACTCTAGTTGCGCACTATTAGTGATGCTTAGATGCTCCATTGCTCCCACATTCCTCTCGAAGGACAGAAGAAGGTCCGTAAAGGAAGGCATGTAAAGATGCATGCATTGTGTTACACAGGCCCGGTGTTGTCTCTACCAAGAAACACTTCATGGTGGTTTTGGGGTCCTCCTGCATTTTATGTAAGAGATACAGAAGGACAGGGAACTGCTGGAGAGGGTACAGCAGAGGGCTACCAAGATGATTAGGGGCCTGGAGCATCTCTTATATGAGGAGAGGCTGAGGGACTTGGGCCTTTTTAGTCTGGAGAAGAGAAGACTGAGGGGGGAATCTGATCAACACCTATAAATACTTAAAGGGTGGGTGTCAAGAGGATGGGGCCGGTCTTTTTTCAGTGGTGCCCAGGGACAGGACAAGAGGAAATGGGCACAAACTTGAATATAAGAAGTTCCACCCGAACATGAGGAGGAACAACTTTACTTTGAGGGTGGCAGAGCACTGGAATAGGCTGCCCAGGGAGGTGGCGGAGTCTCCTTCTCTGGAGACATTCAAAACCCGCCTGGACAAGTTCCTGTGCAACCTGTTCTAGGTGGACCTGCTTTGGCAGGGGGGTTGGACTAGATGATCTCCGGAGGGCCCTTCCAACCCCATATCGTTCTGTGATTCTGTAAAGCTCATTTGAAGGTTTGATTTTTTCCCCACCTTTTACGTAAATCTCTTTTACCTACACCACCCAAATGCCAGGAAATCTTAGAACAGTAAATAGCCCTGCAGCGCAAACAAAATCATGCTTCAGAGAAATTGTTCAGCTTCTCAAAGCTGTGGCTATGCCCTTTAAAATGAAGGGCGTGCTTCTGAAAAGCTCTCCTCCTCTTCCAGAATCTTGCTTTCAGCACAATTGCAGCTGTACCACCTTCATCAGTGATGGTATCAGCTTCTCGAGCTCAGCAAGGACACTTGACCCAGGGATGCATTAAAGTGACGTCTTCAAAATCCAGAAGGTGCTTTGCCATTGAGCTGTCATTAAAGCAACATCTTAAGAAGGCAATAGGAGGCTATTTGCTATAAGTTATCCCATCTATTGTCTGGGACCAATAAACCCCCTATTCCTTTCCAAAGGAAATCAGACTTGGACAATCAAGCTGTTTGTGTGTGCCTGGGCCTATCTATCAGTCAATCTGTCAAGGGATCTCCCTTTAAGCTTTGACCCCACTGGGTAATTTAACCTATCGTATGGGGTGGAAGAGGTCCCAAAGCTATTGTGTTCCTATACATTTCATGAAAATAGGCAGCCAGGCAGTGTAGAGAGTTCTCATTAATGCTCATAAGCCCATCTTTTGTTAGACATCAATGAACTCATGGGAGTTGGGACATTGGAAGAGGATTTACACATTCTGCTGCCCATGAAGCAACTTGTTTCAGTGTGTGCACTCTGATACCCTGTCAAGAGGCCTCCTGTAGTAACAGCTTCTTGGTTTTAACAGGATGTCAGACAGATTTCTTAGCTCCTTTCTGCTGATTTCCACAGCGTTTCACACAGCAGAAAAGTCAGCCTGCTTGTTGCATTTCCCTTCCCTCCCCAGCCAAAGCCACCAGGGAGAGTTCATGCGCATTGATTAGCAACTAGCACAGCATCAGAGGTGGCTGCTTTTCAGTGGGTGTTACCTGAAGGTAACAGGAAAAACAGCACAGACTTATGAAATGTTTCTGGTATATCGGCATAAAAAGTACTGTTCAAACATAAGCTGCTATCTGTTTTTCAATCACATCTTCAGGTTGTCTAGACAGATTTCAGGGTTAAGAAAGGTGTGTGAACAAATCTTATTTTCTTTTGACATGGTCCAGCCTGTATCAGTTTTATTCCAAACCCTTTTGCACTAGTGTTGAATTTTGTCTGTTTGTCATGTGAAATAAACAAACCTGAGCTGTTACTCAAAGCATCTCTCTTGATCACAAAGTGCAGGAAAGCACACTCTGAAGCAGATCTCCAAAGTCCCAGATGTGTGGCAGTATATCTAGCCACAGGATAGATGGTGCTTCAGCTTTAGTTCTGAAATCCCCGCGCTTTCCTGGATGGAAGTCAAATCTCTGGGCATTACCCAAGCATACCTCTGGACGCAGGTATGCGGATGGAGGTGTTCACAGTATATGGTGTAATGTACTACAGGCAACCTATAGGTGAAGCTCTCTAGCAAAGATTTTTGATGTAGAATTGATATACCTTGGCTACAAAGTGCAAGGAATCAATGGAATTGAAAAACATATGTGTGTGTGTGTGTGTATATATATATATAAAACTTTTATTGCAAGGACAGCATCAAACAAGAACTGGAATATAGCCCCATCTGGTACCAGTCATATAGCAACCTGTATTTCAAAGAAAGGCTACTTGAAATCAACGTCATGTCAGAGTTAGTTACTGCTTTTCATGAGCATCAGAAAATGCTCCCTCCCCTTATTTCTCTAGAGCAAGATTTTTTAAAGTGTATATTTATATTATTTGTTCTCATTGTAACATTCTGGGTAAAAGAAAAGTCAGTTTATTTCTTCCTTTCAAAGAAAATCACACTAATTTGAATATGTGGATTTGCATATAACTAGGTAGTATGTGGGCTGTGTGTGCACACTCATTGTTCAGGTCCTATGTCTTTTTAGATTTTTTTAAAAGTCAGTGGCAATTTTACAGAAAAAATATTGGGTTTGATTTTCAATTTGTCAAAGTATATTTTGTTTATAATTCATTCCTATATTCTTTTTACCAAAAGTAGGAATGTCTTATTTTCTTTTTTTCTTACCTTCTTTATTTCTTTTTTTATTTACTATGGGGTATATTGGAGCAATCTTTGGTATACATTATCCTTCCAGAGAAGTTGTTTATATGTATGGAAGACTAACAGGATGAAACCGCAAAAAGAGATGGTTTCTGTCCCTTCCCAATGAATGGGAACAAAAAATGGGAGAAGAGAGGGGACAGGGGGAGGGAGGGGGAGGAAATTCCACAAGGTGTAAGGAGAGTATTTCTGGTGGCAAGAAGTCTTCTCAGTGCTCTTGCACACCGTGGACCACCCTCTTTATAGCTGGATGTGTGCAAAGTCATGAACCAGACAAGAGCAGGCAGCTTGGCAGCAGGAGATATTGCCAATGTGGCCTTTTGCAGAAGCTGAAGTTTATTTGCTGAAGGTAAGCCACTTCCTGTGGCCATCATTCACCCCCACCCTTGCAATTAAATTATTTGGTACAGATAATTTAATTTTCTTCACTTGAAACATCAAGATAAGAATTAGGTGAGGAATGTCTGTCTCAAGTATCTCTAGTGCTTCCAGCCTGTGTGAAGAAACAAGTCAGGAGGAGGACAGAGGTTCACAGTTACTTCTAGTTACCTAAACCTTATGACTACCCCTTTTAGCTTAGCCTCACTGGAGGGAGAACAACCTCAGAGCAATATCCCAGCCAATCAGGATTGGATTATAACCTTTGCCATCTAGCAGCACAGCCAACATGAGGGAAAAGTCACCTTTGTACTCAGCTGATGTTAAAACAGTAATATTATTTGTCTTGTTCTTGATATGCTGCAAGGATAATGTCCACCAACCCCTGGGAGATGTTCTGTGGTAAAGGGGCAGAACCATAAAGCAGCAGACAAAATTTCTATGCCATCCAGTACCTGGCAGTGCTCTTTGAAATAACAGGGAAAAAATGGCTGGGGGCTTGTGAGAGTTTTGTAGAGCTTCTTTCCACATTTCATGCAAGTCCCTCTTCCCAGCTCCCAATCTTATAGTGAGCCTTTGAACACACTGCTGAGCTACAAAACCAAGGGGCAATACTCCAGTGACCAGATTCCCTCAGGCCATGCTTGGCTATACCTGTTCTGATGATGGATCAAACACATAATTTTTTAGTGGGAATACATATTTCCCAAGACTAATTGACCCTTAATGTAATTGAAACTAGATTTTTACAGGTCAGACTTTAATTCAAACTGTGCATGGTCTTAGTCTCCAAGAAATATTATTGAGATTGCTTGAATAACTCCCCACAGTTATTATTTTTCACTCCTGGCAGTAGCCCTGCAGAAGTAGTTTGTTCTTTAACTTGAGTGGTGGAAGTCCTGGCTTGCAGTCCCAGAGCCTCTGTATTCCTCCATGGTGACCTGTAACTGGCATCTTTGCACTTGAAGGTTATGCCCATCTCCAGGCCTCTTGCTTCATTAAGGATGAAATTCAGCTGAGACTTGGAAGCAATTCTTTCTCTCACTTGGCTTGTGTTGTGTTTACTCACCAGTAAGGTCTGGAACCAGTGAGCACTTGGAATCTGGGATGGGCAACAGTTCTTGATTTGGATGGCTCATTTGCTTTTTATCTTCTGGAGATGTAAGCCATCAGTTAAACAGACACAGAAATTTCTGTAGTGATCTATCCTAGTGATGATTTTTATTTCCTTATTTTTGAATGTAAAAAGCATAGTTCCCTCCTTCCCCCAAATTGTTCAATTTCTATACACTCAAAAAAGATTCCATCCATGGGCTGAGGATTTTTCCCACTTGCCAGAATCAGGCTTCAACATTTAATATTATTTTTTATTTTTTTTCATGAACGAGGATGAAAACAAACCTGAAGATCTCAATCAACACTCAGTACAGTTCATGTTAACACCACTGTGGATATCAATGAGCTCTGCATCAAGCCCAAGAAGTTTTACAAAATATCTGGGTGCACACATGCCTGTTGAAGTTGAAGGGATACTCCTGGGAAATTTTGATCTTACTATTGATAAAATGCAATAAATTCTTATTACTGAAGTGGAACCATCTCAACTGTCAGAGAAGTTGTTAATAAAGAGGTTGCTAAGGATTAATGTCCATGTGTGTGTATCATGGTGAATAATAACAACCATTTTAGTCAGGTGCTCTTTTCAGTCCTTTCCTTTATGTCAGCTGTTCTGTAGGTTTTAATATTTTGTTTCCCTTCAGGGGATATTTAAGTATGAGGCACTGTTAGCTAAAAAGAAGGAAAACAAATGCAAAAACAAATATAACTTGAAAACGGCATTCATTCCTAATGGGTTATGGTGCCTGGAATTTACCTAGCTTTTCTGTGTGTCTTCAATTATTATTTTGTAGAATTAAAACAGGGAAATTCACTCCAAGAAAAAATAATAACAAAGATGATCCTCTGACTCAGCTGTTCATAGGAAATATCTTAATCCTTGTTTCTTGCAAGGAGGAAATAAGGGTCTGAGAGCCACTGAGTTTGGATGATCTGGATCAACATATTGAATCCTTTCACTGAATTTCACTGGATTTCACTGAATTTTTAGAGTTGGAAGGGGCCATAAAGATCATCTAGTCCAACTCCCCTGCTGAAGCAGGATTGCCCAGAGCATGTTAGAGCATGTTACTCAGGACTGCATCCAGGCGGGTCTTGAAAATCTCCAAAGAAGGGGACTCCACAACCTCCCTGGGCAGCCTGTTCCAGGGCTCTGTCACCCTCACCGTGAAGAAGTTTCTTCTCATATTTGAGTGGAACCTCCTGTGGAGGAATGGCTGAGTGAAAAAGGGCATGACTTGATTACAATGAGCAACCCAGTCTTTGATAGGGATGAAAGCCTGGAGGAGGCTGTGAACTCTCCTTGAGAAACAGAAGTATGAAGAAGTAGCTACATGACAAGTAAGTGATAAGCGGTACTGCCTCCGGGAGATAGAGAAACATCTGCTGCGCGTGGACAAGAGGTCTGCACTAATTGTGTGAGCGCTCTAGGTGCGTGAACAGAGACTGTAAGCCAATCGTATAGCTGTCGCTAGCGCATGCTCTGCTTGTCTGTCTTTATATACTCTGTGAGAACTTGAATAAAGGGAGAACGACCATACTCATATTGAGACTCATTGTTACTCCGGGTCCGTCTCCCACTCCGACATCTGGTAGCAGAGGATGCACAGAGATCCATGGCTCAGCGGGACTGAGTTCTCCGAGTCTGCGGTAAGCAGCTAGAGGAGGGGAGTGGGAAACCACGGCTGGGAGAAGTGCTGCTCGGGCGCAAAGGCGGGAGCAGACAACGGTGCGAGGTGGCCTCTCGCCTCCCAGGCGCAGTGATGCAAGTAGAAGCTGCGGCCACGCTACTCACTGGAATCCTCTCTAAGAGAGGGAATGAAGTACCGGCGAAACTGTTGATAAAGTTAATTAAATTAGGACAGCGATGGGGTCATTTTTCTGACACACCTATGCTGTTTTCTGTTTCGGAATGGCGAGATTTTGGAGGGACGATGTGGCAAAAAACAATCGAGGGGGATGAAAAAGAGGAGAAAGAGATAAAAGCCGTCCGTGGGTTGTGGCATACTGTGCTAGAGACTTTAAAAGCGATGAAAGCGGAGCGGGAAGTAGCCTGTGCAGCTGCTCAAATGTTAGGTCCAGGAGCGGCCGCCTTAAAACCTGAAAGTAAGCCTGGACCTATTGCGCGGTTCTTTGGGCTGCCCGCGGTAAAGGGAATGACCGGGACTGTGTGTAAAACTGTTGCTGAAATTCGAGCTAATGAGGACTCTGACCCTCCTGAGAAAAGTAAAGACTTGCCGATAAACCCCTTGCAAAACTCGGGAAAAGCGGAAGTGAGTGATGCGAAACCAAAACAGAAAAGTAATGCAAATGCGGAAGCGCCTCCTCAGAAAACTCCAGCAGGGGAGGGGCCTGAAACGTCTACTGATCTCATCGATTTGGGAGGAGCAGCGTGTCGCCCTCCGCCCACAGAACCGCCTCCAGCAACTCCGCCTCCCTTGTATCCACCGTTACCCTCCTCCAGTGATTCGTCTGGTCCGCCAACTCCACCTGCCGACAACAGTCGTAAACTGTCCACAGACAAAATGTTACAGACAGTTTTGAGGCGCCTCGAGGAGTTAGATTTACGTGTGGCGAGGAAGGATGATAACATGCCTCCATGGCTAGTGAATCCCTCAACACCTCTGAGAACTGCACGCTGGAATGGCATTATTAGAGATGCTATATTAGAAGGACAGTGGGGAGCAACCGCTAGTCTGGGCGGAACTCCACCTCTCGCGTGTCCCGTTGTACATGTAAACAATACTGGCAAATGGGAACCACATGATTGGAAAATTTTACAACAAGCTTGCACCACCATCTCAACTTATGGAGTAAAATCTGAGGCTACCCGACAAATTGTCAGCTGGATTTTTTCTGCTGATCTGATGTGTCCATATGATTGTCGTAACCTAATGAGACTGTTGCTTACTCCAACACAATATTTGTTGTGGGAATCCTCCTGGCAACAACGAGCCATGAATGAAGCAGCTCGAAGACAAGGGGAGGGAGACCCCCTCTGTGGAGTCACGGCAGAGATGTTCACAGGGCACGGAAAATTTAGTGACTTGCAAGGACAATTGACGTTTCCAGCAAACCTATTACAGCGATCGGCGCAACTTGCCCTAGAGGCGTTTCTCGGCCTCCCAGGATCTACTATTCCGTCATTTGGTACCATGATGCAAGGAACTACAGAAAAATATAGTAACTTTGTTGACCGACTGTGGGAAGCAATCATGAATCACCCTGATCTAGATGACAGCGGTAAACAACAGATGTTCAAAGTACTGGCTTTTGACAATGCCAATAAGACCACCAAGCAAATTCTAGCCAGTCTACCAAAAGGAGCAGGCGTTGAAGAAATCTTATTGAGAGTAGAAAGGACTGAAGCTCAAAAACAAAGCACCATGGTCCATCATAGACTCCAAGATTCGACCGCAAAAAACCGAGCTCGCAACTCAATTGCGCACACTGACTGATGTCCAAACCCTGCTTGGAGACATTCAATGGGTGCGGAACTGTGTTGGCATCTCCAATACCGACATTGCACCCT
Organism: Numenius arquata; assembly: GCF_964106895.1. Classification (NCBI taxonomy): domain Eukaryota; kingdom Metazoa; phylum Chordata; class Aves; order Charadriiformes; family Scolopacidae; genus Numenius; species Numenius arquata. The sequence goes on along the minus strand of NC_133615.1, from coordinate 28,904,225 downwards.
TAACAGAATTATTGAGAAGCAATCATCCAGCCGATGGCGTTACTCTGACGGCGACGCAGCAAGCAGCGCTACAACAAATTGCACAAAAACTGCAATCGACGTGGTCATCTCGACGCATTTTAATGTTGCCAGTGTCTCTGATAATATGTAATGGGAAAGATTCACCATATGCAGTCATTTGTCAATGGCAAAACAAAAAGGGGGAACTTGCTACTCCCTTCTCCTTCTTTGGTGATGCCACTGACAAATGCGAAGGGAAGGTAACAAAAGAGAATGTGTTCAATGTCTTAGAATGGGTATTCTTAAGTGTACAACCAAAAACGAGCATTCAAACGCGAACTGAAGCAGTAGGTGAATTGATACGAAAAGGAAGATCACGAATCATAGAAATCAGTGGTAAAGAACCAGAGGATATTAGCATACCTGTTAACGCTGTAGATTTAGAATGGTGGCTGCGTAATGACGCTGCCATGCAAAAGGCCTTGTTAGGCTACAGTGGGAGAGTGCATTCACAACAGCCACAAGGGAAATTGTGGCAAGTTCTAAAAAGAAATCAGTGGCTAGAAAGACCCAAGGTATGGAGAGACCCATTGTCAGATGGTATCACTGTATACACAGATGCAGGCAAATGCTTGCGGCGTGCAGCCTGTGTTTGGCAGGAAAAAGGTCAATGGTGTCAGCATATCATAGAGGGACAACCTCGAGATTCCCTTCAAACATTGGAACTAACCGCAGTAGTTTGGGCCTTGAACAATTGGCTAAGCACTCCCTTGAATGTAGTAACAGACTCATTGTATGTGGCTGGAATAGTGCCACGCCTGGAAGACGCTCTACTTAGAGAGACAGCTAATCCTAGGCTGGGGAGTTTATTTATTCGGTTGCGATCTATACTTGACCAAAGAACAGCCGCCTGTTGTGTTATCCATATTCGTAGTCATCAGCTAGACCTTGGATTAGGCCAGGGCAATCAACTTGCTGACAGCCCGGTTAGTCCAGTGTGTCATGTGCCCCCTATGGATAAATTTCAACAAGCTAGGCAGAGTCATGAGAATTTTCACCAAAATGCAAAAGGGCTAAAAAGACAATTTAATTTAACAGAAAATGAGGCTCGAGGCATTATCCAAGCCTGCCCGAAATGTGGGAGCCATGGCCCAGGAATAGGGTTAGGAGTGAACCCAAAAGGATTAAAGGCGTTAGAGTTATGGCAGATGGATGTCACACATATCCCAGAGTTTGGTCGCTTGAAGTATGTACATGTGACCATTGACACCTTTTCAAAAATGATCTGGGCAACCGCATTGCCTGGAGAAAAGGCACATCATGTATGTAAACGCTTGCTTGCTTTGCTGTATTAGGAGTGCCTGAATGCATTAAAACTGATAATGGGCCTGCTTATGTTAGTCAAAAGGTTAGAAAGTTTTTGCTAAGATGGGGGGTCGATCACACGACAGGGATCCCACATTCGCCTACGGGACAAGGATTAGTGGAAGGCACTCATCAAGTATTGAAGGACTATCTAGGTAAACAAAAGGGAGTAGAGACAGATGCCCAGCAAAGGCTACATCGTGTGCTCTTTACGTTGAACTTTCTCTGTCTCATGGGTGATCGAGAGGAACCGCCAGTGATGATTCACCATCAAAACCTTAAGTTCAATAGTACAACAATACTCCCGCAACTCAAAGTGATGTATAGAGATCCAGTCTCTGGAATTTGGATGGGGCCTGTTCCTGTTATATTTAATGGTCGAGGTTATATGTGTGTCTCCACAGATTGCGGTCCAGTGTGGGTGCCCAGTCGAGCTGTAAAACCTGCTCTGACTCGACATGATCCGCCTGACAACCAAGATGTTCAAGATCCTGGCCCTGGGGATATTGATCCCGGCGGTAATGACCCTCCACAAGATTGAACCTAGGGAAAACATGTGGGTCACCTGGGCGAATAAGACAGGACAACAAGCCTTTTGTCTATCGCTTGCTTCTGCTACAGAGCCTTTTTGGACATGTTTGATAGGAGTACCTGGTTTTAAGGTAGAAGACTTTAGCAAGTATAGTAAGCAGAACTGCACTAATTCCCAGAGCGTTAGTAATTGTAGTGCCACGCTCCTTAATAGCTTGAATGTTACGCTGCCTTGGGACCCTCAAGAATTAGAACTGTTAGGATCAATGAGAATTGGAAATGTCTCCCAGAACTGGACTCAAACCTGCATATTTTTTGGAGGACCTGCCTTTACTGGCATAAATTATTATCGATCATTTAATTGGACGGGGTGGACAAACGTCACTCCGAAAGCAAACTACTATGACTATAGATATAAAGGCGCATTTTGTGGCACAAATGACACATCAAAGCAAGGATTGGGAGCCCTTGGGGTTGGAACGAAAGGGGAACAGCAAATTTGGAACAATGGCACCCCAAAAGCCTTGCCGCCAGACGTGTTTTTGATATGTGGTGACAGGGCATGGCAGGGAATTCCGAAAAATGCGATAGGTGGTCCATGTTATCTTGGCAAATTAACGTTGTTGGCCCCAAATCAAAACTGGTGGAAAAATGTGACCAAGGGAGAAAATGCCGCACGTACAAAACGGGCGGTCACGGGTCTCCCAGCAAATTGCAATGATGACGTTACCTTACTCAATCCCACTGAGAGAGTGTTTTTATCCTTGTTTGTACCTGGGGCAGCGGCAGGCAGAGCTTTGAAGGAGATAGGACGGTTAGCTTGCTGGGCTGAAAAACAAGCTAAAGTCACCACTGAGGTAATAGAAACTCTGTTAGGAGATCAAAATAGCTTACGCTACGCAATTTTGCAGAATAGAGCGGCAATTGACTTTTTGCTATTAGCTCAAGGTCATGGTTGCGAGGATTTTGAAGGCATGTGCTGTATGAATTTGTCCGATCACAGCGAATCAATTCATAAACAGTTGCAGTGGTTAAAAGAGTATGCAAACAAAATTCGTCAAAACCATGGGTTTTTAGATGGGTGGCTGACTAACTTGTTTGGGAATATGCCACAACGGTTAGTAGGCTTGCTTGTTGAAGGCTTGCGCATTATAATAACCCTTATGATCATAGGTCTGTGCTTATGTTTAGTGCTTAGTTGTATTAAGAGAGTTATGTTAAAAGTAGTAAACCAAGCCTGGATTGCTCAAAAACAAGAAGGGGGAATTGTGGAGGAATGGCTGAGTGAAAAAGGGCACGACTTGATTACAATGAGCAACCCAGTCTTTGATAGGGATGAAAGCCCGGAGGAGGCTGTGAACTCTCCTTGAGAAACAGAAGTATGAAGAAGTAGCTACATGATAAGCAAGAGATAAGCGGTACTGCCTCCGGGAGATAAACATCTGCTGCGCGTGGACAAGAGGTCTGCACTAATTGTGTGAGAGCTCTAGGCGCGTGAACAGAGACTGTAAGCCAATCGTATAATTGTTGCTAGCGCGTGCTCTGCTTGTCTGTCTTTATATACTCTGTGTGAACTTGAATAAAGGGAGAACGACTATACTCATATTGAGACTCATTGTTACTCCGGGTCCGTCTCCCACTCCGACAACCTCCTATGTTCCAGCTTGTGCCCGTTGCCCCTCGTCCTCTCACTGGCAACCACTGAAAAGAGTCTGGCTCCCTCCTCCTTCAACCCACCCTTTAGATACTTATAAGCATTGATAAGGTCTCCCCTCAGCCTTCTCTTCTCCAGGCTAAAGAGTCCCAGCTCTCTCAGCCTTTCTTCATAAGGGAGATGCTCCAGTCCCTCAATCATCTTAGTTGCCCTATGCTGGACTCTCTCCAGTAGTTCCCTGTCTCTCTTGAACTGGGAAGCCCAGAACTGGATGCAGTATTCCAGTTGTGGTCTCACCAGTGCAGAGTAGAGGGGGAGAATGACCTCCCTCGACCTATTAGCCACACTCTTCCCTATGCAGCCCAGGATTCCATTGGCCTTCCTGGCCACAAGAGCACACTGCTTGCTCATTGTCAGTTTACTATCCACCAGGACCCCCAGATCTTTCTCTTCAGAACTTGATTCCAGCAGGTCCACGCCTAACCTGTATTGGTGCCTAACATTCTTCATCCCCAGGTGCAGGACCCTACACTTTTCCCTGTTGAACCTCATGAGGTTCTTCCTTGCCCAGCTCTCCAGCCTGTCCAGGTCTCGCTGGATGGCAGCACGGCCCTCCAGGGTGTCAGCCACCCCTCCCAGTTTGGTATCATCAGCAAACTTGCTGAGGATACACTCGGTCCCCTCGTCCAGGTTGCTGATGAATATGTTGAACAGGACTGGACCAAGTATTGACCCCTGGGGGACACCACTGGTTACAGGCCTCCAACTTGACCCTGCTCCATTAATCATTACCCTTTGGGTCCTGTCACACAGCCAGTTCTCAATCCACCTCACTGTCCCCTCATCCAGCCCACACTTCCTTAGTTTCCCAATGAGGATGCTATGGGAGACTGTGTCAAAAGCCTTGCTGAAGTCAAGGCAGATGACATCTGCTGCCCTCCCCTCATCCAACCAACCAGTTATAGTATTGTAGAAAGCTATCAGATTGGTCAGACATGATTTACCCTTGGTAAACCCATGTTGCCCACTTCCAATAACCCCCTGCTCTTCAACTTGTTTGGAGATGACATCTAGAATGAGTCTCTCCATTACCTTCCCAGGGATGGAGGTGAGACTAACTGGTCTTTCTCCTTCCATTCTCCTCTTCTTTTCCTTCTTCCCTTCCCACGCACTAAACTACTGCAATCCATAAAAAAAACACATTTAAACTGTGACTCTGTCTGGGTTTTGAGCCACACTCAGCCCTGAACCCAGCTTAATCTTGCTGAGGGAAGTCTTGCTCTGCCGTCTTTCCCCCTCTGTACCCCCAAGACCGATTTCTTTTTGTTTTAAACAAAACAACTACAAGTGAACTGTTTTCCAACAATGTGAATTCCAGTTTTGTCTCTGGTTCACCAGAAGTTGCATCCCAGATCTGGAAGTGTTGACTGGACACAAAACATGGCACGGGCAAAATAGAGACTGCTGGTAAATATATGATTGCTGGCTAGAGGATTAACCCATGCCCAAGGGGTGTCTGATGAATGCTCTACAAGGGGAACATTTCAGTTTCACCTCTTCCCCAAATAAATTTTATCCTTTCATGTCTGGGAGCTAATCAGTCCAAGAGAGAGACATTAGTCAATGAAACAGCTTTCTGAAGGAATCTTCATTGTTTGAGTCATTTAAAAATTGGCTGGACAATGAACTGCACAAATATAGGGATTCATTTCGCTCAGTCCAAGGAGAAGAGCGAGCGTGTGGGAGAGATGAACTAATATGTCTTTTCTGTTGCTAATTGCTGTAATTCTGAATAAGAAAATGGGATGAGACCACTGCAGCAGGGGAGCTGGGAGACCCTCAGACTGGAGGGGTTAACACTTGTCATTCTTAATCATACACTTACAGTCTTGTGACAGGAGGATTGCACAGGGTTCAAATGCAGACAGCTCACCCAGCTCCATTTTCCCCACTGGCACAGTCTCTTTATGACTTATTGTGTTAATTAGCTCACCTGATCTGTTCATGGCAGAGCTAAATGCACAGTGATTGTCACTGGAGGAAGAGAGAGGGGGCTTTGTGCCCAGCTCCAGTGACTGCTGTTCTGCAGAACAGTGGCTTTCAAGGAGGCAGCTTTCTAGTCATCCCCAGGGAGGCAGAGTCTTCACGACTGGCAAACAGGAGGGTCCTCCCCTTCCCTCTGGTTTTCTGGGACTGTTCCTGAGGCTCGCTGGGCTCCACTGAAGTCTGGAGAGCTGCAGTCCAGTCTGGGAACTTGTCCCTGCAACCACCTGGGCTCTGGTGCCCCACAGATACTGTCATCAGCTTCAAACTGATGTGCTATAGGCCTGGAGGGTGGGGGTTGTTTCTTTGTTTATTTTAAAGTAATTTTATTTTTTTAAAGCTAATTTTATTAAAATCAGTGTTTCCTCATTAAAATAAAAAAAAAAAAATAATAATCTTCACACACACTTTTAAAAAAAAAATCATTTCAGACTCAACCAAAGTGAGTCCTGTCCTAAGGAGAGAGGATGTGTCAATCTGGTACAGGAATAAGTGTGGCTCAGGGGAAGGAGTGTCCCAGCCAGAGGACTGAGGTTTGTTATACAAATTAATGTGGTAATTACAGTATCATCTGGAGAAATCAACTGTGACTGTGTCCCTGTTCTGCTAGGTAGTGTATGCACTGTTATAAAAGCGAAGTCCTGGCATGGTTATAATCTCAGCAGACGATTCAGAAAAAAGGGTCCATTATTACTGTGTCATAGATAATTGCCCAAAGACATTTTAAAGGTGCAATAGTCACCATCATCCCGGTGCTGTTTGGACATACTATGTGCAAGAGTAAATTGAAGTTCTTGACAGAGGAATGGGACATTCACAAATGCTGTCAGTCAAAGCCAGAGAATTTTTTATAAATGCAAATTTCTTCAAAATTCCTTTTATTTTTTTTTTTTTAAATTTTCTAATAATCACTGAAAAGGAAAAGGGAAAAGAAAAGCTCTACCTTCTTCATTTATCCTCTGTTTTGTAGAGGAGGAGGGATTTGATCTTGAATTTCAGGAGGGTGAGAATGGATAGGAAGGATTCTTTCTAAAGATAAACACAAATCATAATGGAAAAATAATCAGGGCTAAGAAAAGACAAAAATACCATATTTTTTGGTTAATGAGCTATATGTGTTAGTTGGGTCCAAACATGTCCCTCCAAGATATCTGCCTAAAAGTAAAAGGCAGAAGGTCACATAAAGAGGCTTTGGCAGAGTAGCCGTCTTTAAGCTCTGTTTTAATAAAGGTAGTGTTAATAAGATATCAAATGAGCAACTGTAAAAAAGTATAAGCAGAGAGACAAAAAGTGAATGTATGTGAGAAAGGGAGGATCAAAAGCAAATTCTGTCCATGCCAAAACAACCCTATTATAAGCGAAAAGGACATTAGGCAGAGATTATTGAAAAATAATCCATTGTTCAGTAATGGAAAACATTTCACACCTCACATGGCAGAAGCAATAAATCCCATTGATTCCTCCAAGGCAATTTACAATTAAACACTGATTTGCAAATAAACGAATAAATAAATAAATAAAGGCAGAATTCATTGTGGTACCTTACACTACCAAAACAAAGCAATTGGAGTGGAATTGAGAATAACTGCCAGATGTGTTGCTTTGTGCTCAAAACGGCATCCATTATTTACAACTACAAATTATGTTCTTTATTTATTCCTCCTGCTGTTCTAATGACTATTGCCATTCAGCATTCTTTTATTTAATCATCAAAATCCAAAAAAAAGAAGTATCTTTTTTCTCTTTTTTATTTTTATTTTTAATTTTGGCAGCAACAGAGAGGGAGAAGTTTCCTAAACTCCAACAATAGAAAATTGCTCCAGGGGAATGCATCATTTTTTCAGCCTGGTCTGCAATGTAATTTGAGCACTGCCTTCCATTTATTGGCCTTTTACTGATGTGCAGTGCAAATGGATGATACTTTAATTCCTGAAGTAATGAATAATTGTTCTCTCCTTGCCTATTTCACGTCTTTTCTATGGAGGATATTTCTGGATGGAAATTGACTGGCAGTCATAAGCATTAAGAGAGTTTGAAGCTCCCCAGGGGAACCCAGCAGAGTCATAAAGTTGCAGTACATGTAGTCATGTACACACAGAAAGAAAAGTGTTAGCAAGTGAAGACACTCTGGGGATGAGGATGATTTTTTTCTTTATTCTTCTGTTTGTTTCAATCCCATTTGCAGGCAGGGTGCTCTTCAGGCTCATTCTAGGTAAGGACAAAGGGAAAATATTCCTTGAGGAATGAAAAGGTAAATATTAGCAAACAATTATATAATCTGGCCCTTCATATACTATGTCCTGAATTGGCTATTTCATGGGTCTCCCCACACTTTTTCTAGGATGTATTTACGTGGACATCTCTATTGATGTAGAGAAGGAATTCTGAAGGAATAAGTGAAGCTGTGCTGAATTGTCCCAACTGCAGGCTGTCCTATAAAATGTCCCTCTTCTATTGTCATTTCATCATTTCTAGAGATAAAACATTTTCGGACACCCCTTTTCCCCCCACAGTTTACTGATAAAACATTATTTCTTCTTATATACCTTTTCCTCTCTTTTAGGCTATTTAGAATGGATCCTAGTGATTATATGGGGGTTGGCACACTTGCTGACCCTTATACACATTTAGATCAAATCACATCTTAAATGATGATGAGCTTTTATCATTGTTAGTCATCTCTGGGGAGCTCCCCAGGAGAAGCAAGTCCAGGCAGGTCTGACTTGACAGAGAGAGTGAATGAATACATGCACAAGGGCACACGAGGAAAACCTTTTGTCCTTCATTTCAGATGGAATCTGGTAGGTTGTCCCCTCTCCATCTTCCCCTGGGTCTGTCACTGCACTTCCATTGTAAAGCAGGTATTACCACAATACACATGCAAAGGCTTTTACCTAGTACTGCAGTAAAAGCAGAGCACGATTTCTAGAGCACAAGTCTTATGAGGAACAGCTGAGGGAACTGGGGTTGTTCAGCCTAGAGAAAAGGAGGCTGAGAGGAGACCTTACCGCTCTCTACAACTACCTGAAAGGAGGTTGTAGCGAGCTGGGGGTTGGTCTCTTCTCCCAAGTCACAAGTGATAGGACAAGAGGAAACGGCCTCAAGTTGTGCCAGGGGAGGTTTAGATTGAATATTAGGAAAAATTTCTTCACTGAAAGGGTTATTAAGCATTGGAACAGGCTGTCCAGGGAAGTGGTTGAGGCACCATCCCTGGAGGTATTTAAAAGACATGTAGATGTGGTGCTGAGGGACATGGTTTAGTGGTGGGTTTTGTCAGTGTTAGGTTGATGGTTGGACTTGATGATCTGAAAGGTCCCTTCCAGTCTAGACAATTCTATGATTCTATGAAAAGGGTTAACCTCGTGCAGGGTAAACTAGGAAGCCAGACATTACTGGAGAAAGAAACCAGGTTGTAGATAATAATGGTACTTCTGCCACTTCCAGTTTTCTGCCAGGAAAGGTATTTTGTAGGTACTAGAGATTAGAAGGCATCACAGAAGGGCCATAGAGAAGCAGACACTTGAGCAGCACTGATACATCCCTGTTAGTGTCCAAATTCTGCATGATGGGCTCTCTGAAGATCTAAGGTGCAGACCATGAGATCTGTGCCCTTTGCTGGTCTATTGTATGTGTAAAAGGTGATGGAAGCAGGGCAGTTGCTGTGTAAGAAACATACAGCAAGTTTCAGCATACACACAAACACACAAATTCCTGAATGGCTCAAAATTTCCTGTCTGATGGGTACTCTCAGTGAACACCGACATCTTTGCTCCTTTTTCTATGCCTTTAATCTCCCGTTTTGCTCATTCTGCTCTTTAATCATCAGATGACTCATGACAGTAATTGTGGATGTCCCTGGGTAGCTCAGTAATAAATGTATCCTGAACAAACACGCCTGTCAGACTCTATTTAGCTTAAAACATCAAGTTTATGACTTCATGAAAGAGAATAATTCTTAAGTTCTCTAAACAACTCTCAAAGTTAATCTCTACTTGCTATAAACATTAACTATTTTTTGCTATTTTCCTCAAGAATTTGGGATAAGACCCTGAAAATTATGTAGGTGCCAAACTCTCTAGGTTTAAGTAGGACTTTGTAGCCCAGACAACACCTCTGAGTCCAGGTCTTAATGTCTGGACCATTGCATTCTACCTCTTCAAATCCACCTTTTGGGCAGAGCGATAGCAACAGAACAATATCTCAGGATATTGTTAATAAAAGCATATTTCTTCTCCAAAAGATTGCTGCAGTGGCATGGAGGACAAGCTCTATTTCTTTATTCAGCTTTGAGCATAGTACGTTTGCTATGAGAGTTTCCTGGAGTAAAGAAGTGGAGTAGGAGAGGGGTTTCTTTCATTGTTAATTATTTGTGCTTCTGGTTTAGTGACTCAAACTATATTTAGGTCCCAAAAAAAACCAAAACCTGAAAATTAAATGGACTTGAATGGAAAGGTGGTCTCTGTGTCACTCTCTGGATTCTGTTTCACAAGATGCAATCTTCCTCGATTTCCAGAACCAATTTTCTCCCATCATCTTATGAAAGTAGAGGTCATCCTGTGAAATGTGATATTTCACCAGTTTTTATAAAGGAATGTTCCCTTCCCCACAAAAGGAGGGTTCATTAAATCATGCAGCTGATCAGATTGCTGAAGCCTTGATTGGCCAACAGCCAGAGTGAAGAAATCCATGGGGAAGAGGCACACAGCACCATCAAAATAGGCTGGACCTGAACTAGGGTGTTTTAATCACACTGCTATAGGGAGAAAAGGGAAATCTCAAAGAAGGGCAATATAGGAGCTTTATTGACTTTTAGGGTCACCAGAAGATGGGAAATAATCATCCAGCCACATCTGAATTCCACAGTTTAGCATTTATTCCCAGGCACCACTTTACTGCTAATCAGTTCAGAAATAATTCATGACCCACCTCTGCCCTTGTTGTATGCTTTCTCTCCATAGTGTCCTTACAGAAGTTGGCAAACTGCTGTTTGTAGCCAGTACCAAAAGGCAGCTACTTCTGGAATAGTCACAGCAACGATGCGAAACATTTGCTGCAGGACAGGAAACCCAGTAATTTCTGAGAGCAGGTCCATGGTCTGAGACAAGCTTCAGGCAAAATGATGCCTTGGACTAGTACATGAGACAAAAAAACCTGTGTGTGCTAGGTAGAACATGAAAAAGTGTGCAGGAACAAGTGCAATTAGGAAGTTATAGCTTATATTCAAGCTGAACATCAGATGTTTTTAAAGACTTGGAGGGAGTGTTGTCTTGGGTTATGGGGTTTGTTCATTCCCCAAACTCCACATGGGATGAAAATGGACCGGGTTCAGGCAATATCCTATTTTCCTTTGAAAGGTGGTCAAATTCTCCTGACAGTCATGCTTTACAGGATCACAAGGCTTCAGATTCTGCAAATGTAGATAGCGCTTTACGAAGGCAAACACTTCACTGGGGACAGGCAAGCTTGCAGCACAAGCACAAACTACTTCAGATGCAGCAGACTCACTGGGAGAGCTATAACCTTGCCTACCTTGCTGGGACTTTCTGATGAGTCTTGCACTGCAGATCTTACAACAAGAAATGGCTGGATTAGTTTATACCTCCCTTATCATCAATGCACACGTCTACCCCAGGTGTAACAGGATGAATATGGTCACAGAGCTGCAGCTAACACATTTCCAGTGGCAAAGATCTCCACCGTAAGGTGACAAAAGCTTTCTTTTGTATTTCATCTCACAGTTGGTGAGAGGGATGTGAAAGACCAGGTGGTAGGGACCACATCTGCTAAAACCTTGCAGGAAGAGCCCTTGTTTTTGTGTATTTGGGGAAGTCAGCACTTGTCTGATGTCTAGTTAGGTGGATGTATGCTTGGATGATGGTCCTTCCACACAAAGTTGCAACAATTCAGAGCCATAGCTGGTGGAGGTTTGAAGGCCAGGAGTAGCCTTTGACACTTCTGCCTGGCCTCATGCACAGTGCAGAATTTCAGTTAGTGACTCTTGCATCTGTCCCACAGTCTCTATCTCAACCAGAGCTATCTAATTGCCTTGAAAAGTCTCAAAGCAATGGAGAGGTTCACATCCCTAGTCTCTAGGATTAGGAATCATTCACAGCAGGTCATTTCGGTTGGGCTGCAATCAACAAGCCAGGCTTGATAAGACAGGTATTTGAGAGAGTATTGATCTCAGATCTTTTTTCTTTTTAATTTCATTTTTGTATTTGTTTATACTTAATGCTTAATAAGCTCCTTGCATCTTGCTTGCTGGTTACATGCAGCCTCTGGCCTGTGTATTTGTCGCTCCTTGAAAGTTGTGTAAAATTTCTGCAGCTATTGGGCCAACCTCAATTTTCGTATGGCAGGTAAGGGCTCAGATCT